>NC_058371.1:65419500-65737500 GCF_018350175.1 Felis catus | reverse complement strand
GATTACTTTCTTTTTTTTTTTTTAATTTTTTTTTCAACGTTTATTTATTTTTGGGACAGAGAGAGACAGAGCATGAACGGGGGAGGGGCAGAGAGAGAGGGAGACACAGAATCGGAAACAGGCTCCAGGCTCTGAGCCATCAACCCAGAGCCCGACGCGGGGCTCGAACTCACGGACCGCGAGATCGTGACCTGGCTGAAGTCGGACGCTTAACTGACTGCGCCACCCAGGCGCCCCTAGGATTACTTTCTAAGATGAATGAAAAAAAAAATTCTTTTAAAAAACATTACCTGATCAAAACAGTATGGTACTGAGACAAAAATAGACACATAGACAATGGAACAGAATGGAGAGTCCAGAATTTAATTAATGCTTTAATGGTCAATTAATCTATAACAAAGAAGGCAAGAATATGCAAAGGGTAAAAGACAGTTTCTTCAACAAATGGTGTTAGTAATACTGGAGAGCTACATGCAAAATAATTAAACTGGACCACTTTTTTACACCATACACAAAAATAAACTCAAAATGGATTAAAGACCTAATGTAAGAACTAAACCCATAGAATTCCTAGAAGAAAACACAGGCAGTCATCTCTTTGACATTAGCCATAGAAACATATTTCTAGGTATGTCTCCTTTGGCAAGGGAAACAAAAGCAAAATTAAACTATTGGGACTACATCAAAATAAAAACCTTTACACAGCATAAGAAACAATCAACTAAATAGACAAAATGGGAAAAGGTATCAGATAAAGGTTTAATATACAAAATATGTAAGATATTATACAACTCAACACCAAAATAGCAAATAATCCAATTAAAAATAAGCAAAGAACATGAATAGATATTTTTCCAAAACACATACAGATGACCAACAGACACATGAAAAAATTCTTACTATTACTCATCATCAAAGGAAATGCAAACCAAAACAACAGGGAGATATCACCTTACACCTGTTAGAATGGCTAAAATCAAAAATAGAAGAAACAAGAAGTATTGGCAAGAGTGGAGAAAAAGCAGCCCTTATGCACATTTGGTGAGGAGGTGGATTGGTGCAGCTACTGTGGAAAACAATATGAAACTTCCACAAAAAGTTAAAAATAGAACCACTTTATGATACAGTAATTGCACTACTGGTTACTTACCCAAAGAATACAAAAATAGTAATTCAATGGAATGCATAAACCCATTTATTACAGCATTATTTACAATATCCAAATTATGGAAACAACCCAAGTGTCCATCCATAGATGAATGGAAAAAGGAGATGCGTAATATATCTATATTACCTATATGTATATCTATATCTATAGTGGAATATTATATGTTAAATATATAGAATATTATTCAGCCATGAAAATAAAAAAAATCTTGCCACGCAATAAAATTTTGCCATTTGCAACAACATAGTTGGATCTATAGAGTATAATGCTGAGTGAAATAAGTCATTCAGAGAAAGACACTATATTATTTCACTCATACATGGAATTTAAGAAACAAACAAAGAAAAAAAAGAGACAAATAAAAAAAAACAGATTATTAAATACAGAAAGCAAACTGGTAGTTACCAGAGGTAGGTGAGAGATGGATGAAACAGGTAAAGGGGATTAAGAGTACACTTATTATAAGGAGCACTGAGTAATGTATATAATTGTTGAATCATTACATTGTACACCCAAAACTAATACAATGCTGTATGTTAATTATATTTGAATAAAACAAACAAACAAAAACATTAACTTATCCTTCAAAGAAACATAGCAACACCCTGGTGCCAATGATTGCTTATTCTTCTGATCCATTATAAAGTATTAATTTCTTTTATCTTTGACATTTAAAGTGGAAACATACAGTTTAATAATAATTAGATAATTAAATACCCCACTTTCAATAATAGATAGGAAAACTAGACAGAAAGTCATCAAGGATCTAGGACACTTGAGTAGCACTATACACCAACTAGACTTAAATCTACAGAACACTCAACTTAGAAATAGCAGAAAACAAATTCTTTCCAAATATGCATGAAACATTCTCAAAGAAAGACAAGATGGTTAAGCCTTTAAAAGATCACATTACATTGAAATTATATAAATCATAAAATGTATGTTTTCTGACCATAATGAAGTTAGAAATCAGCAACAGAAAGAAATGTTGGAGGTTCAAAATGCATGCTTCTAGTTAATCAATGGGACAAAAAAAAATCACAAAAGAAATTTGCAGTTATTTCCATATGAATGGAAAGGACAATATGACATACCAAAATTATAGGATGTGACTAAAACAGCAGGAATTTATAGACTGTTTATCTATAAAACAGAAGGGAATTTATAGCTGCAAACACCTATATTTAAAAAAGAGAGAGAGAGAGAGAGATCTCAAATCAATACTCTAAGCTTCTACCTTAAGAAACTAGAAAAGCAGAAACAAAGCAAGGAGAAAGAAGGGGATAATAAATATTAGAGTAGAAATAAAAGAAAACTAGAAGAGAAAAACAATAAAATTAATTAACACAATTAAAGTTTGTTTCTTGAAAATGAACAATTGACAAAGTTTTAATTGGACTCATAAAACAGAGAAGACTCAAATTACAAAAACCAAGAATGAGAGAGAGGACATCACTATTGATTTAGTTAAATAAAAAGAGTTATAAGAGAAGGCTATGAAAAATTGTATGTCAGCATACTAAACAATCTACATGAAACAAATTCCTAGACACAAACTGTGAAAATTGATTCAAGAAGATGTTAAAAAATCTGAGATCAAATTAATCATAAAAAACTTCTCACAAAATCCAGGCCCAGATTGCTTCACTGGTGATTTTTCCAAATATTTAAAGACTAACACCAATCCCTAAAAAACACTCCCCAAAATAAAAAAAAAAAAATACACAGAAGTGGGAATACTTTCCAACTCATTCTATGAAAGCAGTACTACCTGTATACCTAAGTCAGATAAAGATATTACAAGAAATAGAAACAGGAGCCAAGATGGCAGAACAGCATGGAAGTTTTTTTGTGTGTCTTGCATCCCTGAAATACACCCCAGACCAACACTAAACCATCCTATACACCTAGAAAACTGACTGGAGGATTAACACAACAATCTGCAAAACCTGAACCACAGAATTCAGCAGGTATGCAGCATGGAGAAATGAATTTGGGGAGTGAGAAGGCACAGGAAGGGAGGTGCTTTTGCGAGCAGAGAGAGGACAGAGACTGGGGGGGCGGTGGTGAATATGGGAAAAGCACCCCTCCCCAAAAGCAGCTGGACAGAAAGTGGAAAATTGGAAACAGCCACAGGGACTAAACTAAAAAGGGAGAAAGGAGAAAGGACAGGGTTTAAATTCTATTAAGACTGTAAACAAGGGGAGTGCAGTCTGCAACTCCATAGCTCGATACCTGGCAGTGTTCTGGTGGGAAGGGCAAATCCCCAGGAACAGAGTGGGGTCCAGGAGGTTCTCGGGCCACACGGGGAAATGGTTCCACTGCTGGAAGGACATTTGGTAGAGACTGTTGAAGCCATCTGGTCCCAGCAGATTCCAGCAGGTGGCCACATTCGCTGGTGCTGGGGCAAGGTTGTTGCAGGTGAATCCTGGTGCCAGATGTGTGTTGTGATTTTCCATAATCCCTGAAATGCTGCTGCTACACGATCTCGTGCAATTTTTCTGGGACGGGCTGGCACCTGGCCAGTCGCAGGGCACCCGCAACAGCAGGGTCCGACGAGCGTTCCCGGGTGCAGCTGACATTCGGCCATTGCTCAGCGAGTCCCTCCCACAGAGGGGCGGAACGGGCCAAAGCCGCAGTCCTTCAGAAGTAAGCGGCCAGGAAAACAGCTGCATCTGAGACAAAACTCAGGAGAGAGGTACTGCCTGGGGCTTGGGCACGTACAGTTAAGAAGCAGGAAGTGGATGAGAGCTGAAAACAGAGGACAGGTGCGCAATTGCTGATCCAGGAAAACAGACTGAGTAGTTGGGTGGCGCATGGTCCCCATCCTGCGCATGCGCATATACAACTACAGGCGCTGCAACACTCCACCCCAGTAGGTTAGAGGCACCATCCAGTGGAGAATGGAGCCGTCACACTGAGCCCCACCCCACTGGGCCAACTTCCCTCTTCAAGAACACAAGTCTCAATGCCTGCTTAGTTTATGGACTATAAAGTGCTACAGAGTCCGACTTCTGGGGGAAAAGGAAGTAATCTCAGTCCTAATTCAATCTCTTAGCAGGTCCATCTATTCAATTTCCTTACTTTTTTTGTCTCTTTAACATTATTCTTTTTCTTGAATACAGAAAGAGAAAAAGCTCATTTTTATTTTCAATTTTTATTAAAATATTTTTCTTTAATTTTTGACTATACTTTTTGCTTTTGTGTAAATTTTTTCAAATTCTATTTTACTTCCATCATTTTATTTTAGTCTACCTCAGTGTATTCACCTTTTCAAACTTTCAAATGATTTCCTTTTTTTATTCTTTTCATTCTCTTTCTTTTTTCTCTTTTTTGTTTCTTTTCTTTCTCTTGGATGCCGAAAGAGAAAAACTTCATTTTTTACTTTCAATTTCTATTAAAAATATGTTTTTAATTTTTTTACTATATTTTTTGATTTTATATAATTTTTTTCAAATTCTACTTACTTCCATCATTTTATTTTAGTCTACTAGAGTGTATTCACTTTTTCAAAATCTCAAACTGTCTTTTTTATTTTTTTAAATCATTTTTCTCTTCTTTGTTTCTTTTCTTTTTCTTGAATACATAAAGAGCAAAGATTCATATTTATTTTTAATTTTTATTAAGAATATTTTTCTTGGGTCGCCTGCGTGGCGCAGTCGGTTAAAAGTGTCCGACTTCAGCCAGGTCATGATTTCGCGGTCCGTGAGTTCGAGCCCCGCGTCGGGCTCTGGGCTGATGGCTCAGAGCCTGGAGCCTGTTTCCGATTCTGTGTCTCCCTCTCTCTCTGCCCCTCCCCCATTCATGCTCTGTCTCTCTCTGTCCCAAAAATAAATAAACGTTGAAAAAAAATTTTTTTTAAATAAAAAAAAAGATTATTTTTCTTTCTTTTTTGTACTTTATTATTTAATTTTATGTACATTTTTTCAAATTCTATTTTACTCCATCATCTCATTTTAGTCTAATTCAGTGTATTCATTTTTTCAAATTCTCAAATGATTTCCTCTTCCCTAATTTCTCTAATTTGTAAAACCATTTTATTTCTCTACTTTGTAAAACCATTTTCAACACCCAGACCAAAACATACCTAGCATCTAGCATCATTTATTCAATTTGTGTGTTTTTTTAAATTATTAAATTTTATTATATTTTAAGGTTAATTTTTTTAATTTTAATTTTTCTACCTCATTAATTCCTTTTCTCCCTTCAAAATGACAATACGAAGGAATTCATACCAAAACAAAGACCACGAAGAAACGACAGCCAGGGATTTAACCAACACAGATACAAGCAAGATGTCTGAACCAGAATTTAGAATCATGACAATAAGAATACTAGCTGGAGTTGAAAATAGACTAGAATCCCTTTCTGCAGAGATAAAAGAGGTAAAAAATAGTCAGAATGAAATAAAAAATGCTATAACTGAGTTGCAATCACGGAAGGATGCAGCGGCGGCAAGGATGGATGAGGCAGAACAGAGAATCAGCAATATAGAGGAGAAACTTATAGAGAATAATAAAGCAGAAAAAAAGAGGGAGATTCAGGCAAAAGAGCACGATTTAAGAATTAGAGAAATCAGTGACTCATTAAAAAGGAACAGCATCAGAATCATAGGGATTCCACAAGAGGAAGGGAGAGAAATAGAGGTAGAAGGGTTATGTAAGCAAATCATAGCAGAAAACTTTCCTAACCTGGGGAAAGACACAGACACCAAAATCCAGGAAGCACAGAGGACCCCCATTAGATTCAACAAAAACTGACCATCAACAAGGCATATCATAGTCAAATTCAAAAATACTCAGGCAAGGAGAGAATCATGAAGGCAGCAAGGGAAAAAAGTCCCTAACTTACAAGGGAAGACAGATGAGGTTTGCAGAAGAACTATGCACAGAAACTTGGCAGGCCAGAAAGGAGGGCATGATAATATCCAATGTGCTGAATCAGAAAAATATGCAGCCAAGAATTGTTTATCCAGCAAGGCTGTCATTCAAAATAGAAGGAGAGATACAAAGTTTCCCAGACAAACAAAAATGAAAGGAGTTTGTGACCACTAAACCAGCCCAGCAAGGAAATTTAAGGGGGACTCTGAGGGGAGAAAAGATTTTATATATATATATATATACAGAGAGAGAGAGAGAGAGAGAGAGAGAGAGATAGATAGATATAGATATAGATATAGATATAGATATAGATATATAGATATAGATATAGATATAGATAGATATAGATATAGATATATAGATATATATACACATATATATAGATATATATATCAAAATATATATATACACATATATATATATCAAAAGCAAAAAGATTAGAAAGGACGACAGACCACCAGAAACTCCAACTCTACAAACATCATAATAGCAATAAATTCATATCTTTCAGTACTCACTCTAAACGTCAATAGACTCAATGTTCCAAGCAAAAGACATACGGTAACAGAATGGATAAGAAAACAAGAACCATTTATATGCTGTTTACAAGAGACCCACTTTAGACCTAAAGACACCTTCAGATTGAAAATAAGGGGATGGAGAACCATCTATCAGGCTAATGGTCAACAAAAGAAAGCCAGAGTAGCAATACTTAGACAATGTAGACTTTAAAATAAAGACTGTATCAAGAGATGCAGAAGGACATTATTTCATAATCAAGGGGTCTATCTACCAAAAAGACCTAACAATTGGAAACATTTATGTGCCAAATGTGGGACAACCAAATATATAAATCAATCACAAACATAAAGAAACTCATCGATAGTAATACCATAATAGTAGGAGACTTTAACACCCCACTCACAACAATGCATAGATCATCTAATTGAAAAATCAACACAGAAACAATGGCTTTGAATGACACACTGGACCAGATGGACTTAAGAGATATATTCAGAACATTTCATCCTAAAGCATCAGAATATACATTCTTCTCCAGTGCACATGGAATGTTCTCCAGAATAGACCATATACTGGGACACAAATCAGCCCTAAGTAAGCATGAAAAGATCGAGGTCATACCATGCATATTTTCAGACCACAACACTATGAAACTCGAAATCAACCACAAGAAAAATATTGGAAAGGTAACACATACTTGGAGACTGAAGAATATCCTACTAAAGAATGAATGGGCCAACCTAGAAGTTAAAGAGAAAATTTAAAAGTATATGGAAGTCAATGAAAATGATAGCACCACAACCCAAAACCTCTGGGACACAGCAAAGGTGGTATAAGAGGAAAGTATATAGCATTCCAGGCCTTCCTAAAGAGGGAAGAAAGGTCTCAAATACACAAGCTAACCTTACGCCTTAAGGAGCTGGAAAAAGAACAGAAAATAAAACTCAAAACCAGAAGAAGACAGGAAATAACAAAGATTAGAGCAGAAATTAATGCTATCAAAACCAAAAAACCAGTAGAACAGATCAATGAAACCAGAAGTTGGTTCTTTGAAAGAATTAACAAAAGTGATAAACAACTAGCAAGTTTGATCAAAAAGAAAAAGGAAAGGACCCAAATAAAAAAAAAAAAATCAAGAATGAAAGACGAGAGATCACAACCAACACAACAGAAATAAAAACAATAATAATTGGCGTATACGCCAATAAAATGGCGTACGCCATTAAAATGGGCAATCTGGAAGAAATGGACAAATTCCTAGAAACATATACATTACCAAAACTGAACCAGGAAGAAATAGAAAATTTGAACAGACCCATAACCAGTAAGGAAATTGAATTAGTAATAAAAAATCTGCCAAAAAACAAGAGTCCAGGGCCAGATGGATTTCCAGGGGAATTCTACCAAACATTTAAGGAAGAGTGAACACCAATTCTCTTGAAGCTGTTCCAAAAAATAGAAATGGAAAGAAAACTTCCAAACTCTTTCTATGAAGCCTGAATTACCTTGACTCCAAAACCAGACAGAGACCCCACTAAAAAGGAGGGGAACTATAGACCAATTTCCCTGATGCACATGGATGCAAAAATCTTCAACAAGATATTAGCCAACTGGTTCCAACAATACATTAAAAAAATTATTCACCACGAGCAACTGGGATTTACCTGGGATGCCGGGCTAGTTCAATATCTGCAAAACAATTAATGTGATTCATCACATCAATAAAGAAAGGACACAAACCATATGATCCTCTCAATAGATGCAGAGAAAGCATTTGACAAAATACAGCATCTTTTCTTGATAAAAACCCTCAAGAAAGTAGGGATAGGAGCATACCTCGAGATCATAAAAGCCATGTATGAACAATCCAACGTTAATATCATCAATGGGGAAAAACTGAGTGCTTTCCCCCTAAGGTCAGGAATAAGGCAGGGATGTACACTCTTGCCACTGTTATTCAACATAGTATTGGAAGTCTCAGCCTCTGCAATCAAACATAAAGAAATAAAATGCATCCAAATTGACCAGGAGGAGGTCAAACTTTCACTCTTCGCAGATGACATAATACTCTCCATGGAAAACCCTAAAGATTCTACCAAAAAACTGCTAGAATTGATTCATGAATTCAGCAAAGTTGCAGGATATAAAATCAATGCACAGAAATCGGTTGCATTCCTAGACACAAACAAGGAAGCGACAGAAAGAGAAATCAAGGACTCGATCCCATTTACAGTTGTAACAAAAAACATAAAATATATAGGAATAAGTCTAACCAAAGAGGTGAAAAATCTATACACTAAAAACTATAGAAAGCTTATGAAAGAAATTGAAGAAGACACAACATAATGGAAAAAGACCCATGTTCCTGGATAGGAGGAACAAATATTGTTAAATTTTTTTTCAACGTCTTTTATTTATTTTTGGGACAGAGAGAGACAGAGCATGAGCGGGGGAGGGGCAGAGAGAGAGGGAGACACAGAATCGGAAACAGGCTCCAGGCTCCAAGCCATCAGCCCAGAACCTGACGCGGGGCTCGAACTCACAGAGCGCGAGATCATGACCTGGCTGAAGTTGGATTCTTAACCGACTGCGCCACCCAGGCGCCCCATATTGTTAAAATGTGGATACTACCCAAAGCAATCTACATATTCAATGCAATAGCTATCAAAATAACACCAGCATTCTTCACAGAGCTAGAACAAACAATCCTAAAATTTGTATGGAACCAGAAAAGAAATAGCCAAAGCAAGCAAAAGCCAAAGCAATCTTGAAAAAGAACACCAAAGCAGGAGGCATCACAATTCTGGTCTTCAAGCTATACTACAAAGCTGTAACCATCAAGATGGTATGGTACTGGCATAAGAACGGACACTCAGATCAATGGAACAGAATAGAGATCCCAGAAATGGACCCAGAAACTTATGGCCAACTAATGTTTGGCAAAACAGGAAAGAATATCCAATGGAATAAAGACATTCTCTTCAGCAAGTGGTGCTGGGAAAACTGGACAGTGACATGGAGAAGAATAAAACTGGACCACTTTCTTAAACTATACACCAAAATAAACTCAAAATGGATGAAAGACCTCAATGTAAGACAGGACACCATCAAAATCCTCGAGGAGAAAGCAGGAAAAAACCCCTTCAATCTTGGCTGCAGCAACTTCTTACTCAACACGTCTCTGGAGGCAAGGGAAACAAAAGCCAAAATGAACTACTGGGACCTCATCAAAATAAAAACTTCTGCACAGTGAAAGAAACAATCAGCAAAACTAAAAGGCAACCGAAAGAATGGGAGGAGATAGTTGCAAATGACATAACAGATAAAGGGTTAGTATCCAAAATCTACAGAGAACTTATCAAACTCAAAAAACAATTAATCCAGTGAAGAAATGGGCAAAAGAGATGAATAGACCCTTCTCCAAAGAAGACATCCAGATGGCCAACCGACACATGAAAAAATGCTCAACATCACTCATCATCAGGGAAATACAAATCAAAACCACAATAAGATACCACCTTACACCTGTCAGAATGGCTCACATTAACAACTCAAGCAACAACAGATGTTGGCAAGGATGCGGAGAAAGAGGATCTCTTTTGCATTGTTGGTGGGAAGGCAGGCTGGTGCATCCAGGAAAACAGTATGGAGGTTCCTCAAAAAACTAAAAATAGAACTACCCTACAACCCAGCAATTGCACTACTAGGCATTTATACACGGGATACAGGTATGCTGTTTCAAAGGGACATGTGCACCCCCATGTTTACAGCAACACTATCAACAATAGCCAAAGTATGGAAAGATCCCAAATGTCCACTGATGGATGAATGAATAAAGAAGATATGGTATAGGGGCGCCTGGGTGGCTCAGTCGGTTGAGCGGCCGACTTTGGCTCAGGACATGATCTCGCGGTCCGTGAGTTCGAGCCCCGCATCGGGGTCTGTGCTGACAGCTCGGAGCCTGGAGCCTGCTTCTGATTCTGTGTCTTCCTCTCTCTCTGACCCTCCCCCGTTCATGCTCTGTCTCTCTCTGTCTCAAAAATAAATAAACGTTAAAAAAATAATTAAAAAAAAAGATGTGGTATATATATACAATAGAGTATTACTCAGCAATCAAAAAGAATGAAATTTTGCCATTTGCAACTACATGGATCGAACTGGAGGGTATTATGCTAAGTGAAATTAGTCAGAGAAAGACAAAACTCATATGACTTCACTCATACGAGAATTTTAAGAGACAAAACAGATGAACATAAGGGAAGGGAAACAAAAATAATATAAAAACAGGGAGGGGGACCAAACAGAAGAGACTCATAAATATGGAGAACAAACTGAGGGTTACTGGAGGGGTTGTGGGAAAAGGGATGGGATAAATGGTTAAGGGGCACTAAGGAATCTACTGCTGAAATCATTGTTGCACTATATGCTAACTAATTTGGAAGTAAATTTTAAAAAATAAAAAATAAAATTAAAAAAAGAAATAGAAACAACAAAGAAAGACAAATAAACTTTATGATTATAGATACAAAAGATACAACCAAATACTAACAACCTGAAACATGTAATATAAAATGGTTACAAAAATAATTATATAATATGACCTAGTGAGATTTATTCCAGAGATGCAAGGGAAAGTTAATGCATAAAAAGCTAGTAATAGTAATATACCATATTACCAAAATAAAGGACAAACAACATTATCATCTCAACAGACTCACAGACTCAAAATATCATTTGACAAATCTAACACACTTTCATAATAAAAACACACAACAAACTATAGACATATAAAAGGTATCCCTCAGGCTGATAAAAGCTATCCATAAAAACTCTTTAAAAGTTAAAGGGAAAAAAGAATAGAAACTTAGGTCAATAGAACAGTATTGACAGCCAAAAGGGAAATGCTTAAAACTACCATTAATTTGCTTTGGACTAGGTAACACGGCAATTCAGTGTGGAAAGAATTGTCTTTCCGGTGAATGGTGCTGGACAACTTCATATCCACACACACCCAAAAAAATAACTGGACCCACATCCACACCCATACTTTAGGCCAAAGGTAAAAAATAACTCAAAATATATAATACACCTAAATGTAGAAGCTAAACTACCAATTCTTAGAAGAAAACAGAAATAAGTCATCATGACCTTGGATTACATAATAGTATCTTAGATATGACACCAAAAGTGCAAGTGACAAATAAATAAATCAATTTAACTTTTTCAAAATTAAAACTTTCGTACTTCACAAGACAAAAGAGAGTGAAAATATAACCTATCAAGCCGGAGAAAGTCACAAACTATATATCTGATACGGCTCCAGTATCTAAAATAAACACTTAAAACTTAATAAAAAGACAATTCAAACATGGGCAGAAGGTTTAAATGGACACTTTTTAAATAAGATAGACAAATAACCCATACAAACAGGAAAGGATGCTCAATGTAATTAGTCACCAGGGAAATGTAAACCAAAATGTCAATGAGATACCACTTAACACCCATGAGGATAAATTTTTAAAAAGTACAGGCAAAGCAACAAGTGTTGAGGATGTGGAGAAACTACAACCCTCATACACTGCTGAAAAATAAGCTAAATACAATGGTACCATATGACCCAGTAATTCAATTCTTAAATATATAACCCAGAGAATTGAAAATGGCACATCTGGGCAAAGATTTGTAAACAAAATTCAAATTGGCATTATTTTAATAATGTAAAAATGGAATCAAACAAAATATTGATAACTGATGGATAAATTAAAAAAATGGTATAGCCGGGCACCTGGGTGGCTAAGTTGGTTAAGTGTCCAACTCTTGGTTTTGGCTCAGATCACGATCTCACAGTTTTGTGAGATCAAGCCCCATGTCGAGCTGTTTGCTGGCAGCATGGAGCCTGCTTAGGATTCTTTCTTTCCCTCTCTCTCTCTGCCCCTCCCCCATTCACCCTGTCCCTTTCTCTCTCAAAAGAAATAAATAAAATTAAAAAAATAATATAGCCATATGACATAATATTACTTGACATTAAAAAGGAATTAAGGATGGACATATTCTGCAACAAAAATGAACCTTGAAATTATACTAAGTGAAAGACACCAGTCATGAAAAATCAAATATTGGGCAATTACATTTATAGGATATTTTTGGTACAAGAAACCCATAGGCAGAAAATAATGATTATGAGGGGCTAGGAGAGGGGAAAATGGGGACAGGCCCCCCTTATATATAAGATTACTTTTTGGAGTAATGAGATGTTCTGAAATTAGATAGTGATATGGTGGCACAACTCTGTATGCAAAGTCACTAAATTGTACACTTAAAAAGATGAATTTTATCATATACAATTGCATCACAATAAAGTTGCTGGGGTAAAAAGGAGCTATAGTCAAAGAACTTCTGATGTTAGGAAATGAAGTCAATTTGGAAAATGAAGCAGATTTTGACTGCTTATGTGAATAAATTTTTCACAAAGTAAAAGAGAAAAAGTTAACACCAATTTCCAATTTGAGCAGAACATTTGAATCATAGTGATCTATGTAAGATAATGATTGAACCTTTATTTCCTTGTTTTCTAATGCCCTTTAGTATTTTATTTAAAGCTGTTTACACTAGGATTTTGTTACTGCTAATGAGTGTTTTCCTCATATTGATCTTTCTGAGATGGTATTTTATTTGACATATTAAAGGCCTTATTCAGGTCTTCATGCTCCCTGGATTGTTGTGATGCAAACTTGTGAGCTCAGGCATCTTTTATGAATCTCTTTTTGCTTCCTTTTCTTTGTCTGATACAACGTGAATTACACGTATTAGTGAATTGCATGTACACATGTATTCTTATTAGACTCAAAATGTTGTCTTTAGTTATAATTTATTAAAGATTTTTTAAAGGTTGTTGAGTTTAAAACCACAGACGCTTGGGGCGCCTGGGTGGCGCAGTCGGTTAGGCGTCCGACTTCAGCCAGGTCACGATCTTGCGGTCCGTGAGTTCGAGCCCCGCGTCGGGCTCTGGGCTGATGGCTCAGAGCCTGGAGCCTGTTTCTGATTCTGTGTCTCCCTCTCTCTCTCTGCCCATTCATGCTCTGTCTCTCTCTGTCCCAAAAATAAATAAATGTTGAAAAAAAAATTAAAAAAAAAAAAAACCACAGACGCTTATTTAACCATTCTGAAGGAATAAATTAAATCAGTAGTACAAATGTATATGAACAATCACTTAAGTTTTTGTGATTAAAAGGTTTTTTTTTTTAATCTTTAGGTATTTTAAAAAGGTAATACACTGCTATGTATTGATGCAATGCTTGAATGGGGAAATTTTCTCCAATTCAAAACAGAAAATTTAATCTTTGGAACCTATTCAATGGTTAATATATAATAAATATCCATAAAATCAGATGTCCTAAAGGGAGTAAAAAATTTCTATGCTCATCAGTGACTGCCAAATTTTAGTCTTCGTTAGGTACTTCATGTCACTAACACTACCATTTACTTTTGGCTAATAGGCATGCCTCTAAGAGATTGTGCTGTAGAAAAATCAAACACTTTTAACCACAAGCAGTGACCATCTTTGCCTACCTGGTTCCCCATCCCTCCTATCCTAAACAAGATATCATCTGTTTATTCATCTCCTCACAAAATAATACATCACATGTATAGGTACAAAGGTTCTTAGTCTTTTCTGGGTCATCATTACACTTGAAAAATAAAAAGGCCTTTGAAAATTTCTCCAAAAACAATGAGTTTATGCATTCATGTTCACACACACACACACACACACACACACACACACACATACACACATGCACATGCACACACACACAAAGACACCAGAGTGCTTCATGTGACCCTTCCATAGAGCTAGATTAAGAGCCATGATCCATTAATTTTCTATAATTCCTGCCTTTTCTTATTTCCCATACCAGTTTTTATAAATCAAATCAATTCTGCCTCTATAATCTCTTACATTTCTTCATTTCACCATTTTAGATTTTGCCTACAGTATCTCTTAATTTTTTTATCATTTTGATTATTATAATAATCTCATAATTGACTTTTCTGCACTTTGTCTCATTCTTTTCCAATCATTGTTCATATTGCAGCCAACTTATATTTTAATGTAATTATCAGAAAACATTACTGCATTTAAGACTTCCAAAGGCTGTCCATTATTATGTCTACTAGATAAAGCCCAAAACAATCATGATATTTTTTTTAGTTTCCTTATGCACTTTCATCTCCTAAAATTTCCTTCCACAAAGTTCATATTAAACTTATTAAGCCATTTTGTTTTTACCACGTTTGTGCTATTTTTTTAATTCTAATTTTAGCATTAAAATAATGCTGAAAAAAATTGTCATTGTTTAAACCATCACGGACAATGGCACTAATGTAAAGCACTTGTTACCTTAACCTGTTTCAATTTATAGTTACAATTAATTTCAAAAATATATACTGTTTTCTTAGAACACAATATACTCACTTTTTTCTTAGAATGCATGTTTATTGAACATTTACTTTGTGCTTGGCATTGTTCTAGGCACCAGCTCATCAATGAACACAGGCAAAAATCCCTGCCTTCATGGAATTTAGACTCTAGTACAAGTAAGGAGGCAATAAACAAAAGAAATTTGTAGAGTCTACAGCAAGCCAGATTGTACAATGGGTTATTAGGAAAAAAATATGACAAGAAAGGGGGATAGAGAATATTTGTAGAGTGAGATTTGTCATGTTTAAAATAATGTCTCCATGAAAGCAACACTGAGGACGTAACATCTGAGTGAAGATCCAAAAATGGAGAATAAGTAAACTATTTGTATATCTTCAAGTGAAGTGTTCCTGGCAGAAGAATATCAAATATAAAGATGCCAAGATGGAGCACATCTGATTGTTGCAGAAAAGGCAAAAAAAAAATCAAGTGTGTATAGAAAGGGTGAGTACACTAGTAGAAATAAATTATATCAGTGAAGTGTGATGGAATTTATTGATGTCTTGTAGTTCACTCTGATAACACTGGCTTTTGCCTAAAATGAGTGGATAATGTGATGGGCTCTGAAAAGTTGAAAATCAGTCACACTAAGAATTGGGCTTTCCTTTCCTATCATATCAACAAAGTTTCTAAAAGAACACAGTCAAGATGTCATCATAGCCACAAAACAATTAGGTTTTTCTTACATGTGATTGCTTTCTTAACAAGTCTCAAATCAGTTTTCCTGTTTTCGGAATAAAGGTAACCAAGATACCCAATTGCTGTATCACCCTGCTTATTAATAGTATCTAATTCAAAACAGACACTTGTTTTTCAAATTCTTCCTTAGAATCTTACAAGGTCTTCCATGTAAATCCTGTCTTACCGAGACTCACCAGGCTTCCTCTGATGAGCATCCTATCGTGATAACACCAAGCTAAATAAATCTGACATTAACTACAATTATATTACTGGTGGGATTAGACAGTTTTTAGGACAGAAGAGGTGGTATTGTAATTCATAGTTTACAGATCATCTGACTCTTAAGAGTAGACTGCAGTTGTATAAGACAGATACAGGTAAACCAATTACAAAGCTAATATAAAAATGCAAAGACTGGAGCACCTGGGTGGCTCAGTCAGCTAAGCATCTGACTTCAGCTCAGGTCATGATTTCATAGTTCATGAGTTTGAGCCCCACATCAGGCTTTCAAGTTGCTTTGGATCCTCTGTCTCCTTCTCTCTGTGCCCTTTCCCTGATCGTTCTTTCTCTCTTTCAAAATAAAATAAATAAAAACTCAAAAGCACAAAGGATAGATAATGTGGTTTTGACCATAATGTTAGCAGAGAAGTATTGGGATGTGATTGGATAGTGACTGTATTTGAGAGAAGAGCTAATAACTGATAGCATGACCTGATGGATTCCATGTGAACATACAGAGAGAAGAGTTAAAGATGACTCCAAATATTGGACATAAACTGCTGGCAGAAAAATATTGTCTTTTATCCAAATTGAGAAGAATAAAGGACAAGCAGATTTGGAGGGTAGTTCAGCTTTGGACATGGTAAATTTCAGATAGTATCAAGGTGAAGATGTTGAACGTGAGTCTAAAGTTCAGGGGAGCTTCTAGGCTTGAGGTGTAAATTTCTGAGTAGATGATATTCAAAGTCATTAGACTGGAGAAGATCAAGAGTTATTGTATTTGTCTTGTTTTTATGTCTTCCAAACTGAGTTGCTATATGTTTATCACTTTGGTCAGATTTGTCTTTGTACTCTATAGATGCTACAGTCTCTGTAAGAGATCTTGGGTTTTCAGAATATCTAGAATTTGCTAATATTGGGAAATTAGTTTTCAATATGCAGAGTATTAGTTTCGAATTTTCAAAAACACAAAACCCAATTTCAGAATATTCATGTCACTTACTTTTAATATTTAATTGTATACATTATTCTGTTGCTAACTATCCAACCAAGTATCATGAAAGCTGAAAACATCCAGGATGGGAGAAAAATTAATTCAGTTTCAAACTCTGATACTTTTTTTGGTTAACAAAATAGTCAACTGCTTTCTTCAATTGGTTCTGGTATGACATGATAATATGTATTTTAATCACTCCAAATTGCATGTAATCTCTCAAAATGTATTGATACTTACTGGCCGTAACAGAAATAAGATTTTTACTTTATAGTCATTTTTAGTAATCAATTATATACGTTTTAATAAAATCAGTTTCCATTTTCACCCATATTTGGCACATAAATTTGAAAAATGTGAATTGGAACACAGCAGAAAGTTTAATACAAATAATATACCCTGGATAACAGTAGTCATTATCCTTATTGTCTTCTGGAGAGCCTCATATATCGTCTCTGGAGAGCCTCATATATCGTCTCTGTTGCCTTTGTCCAGTCATTTTCTGTAGTAGTTTCATTCAAATTTAAGACCAAATGAAACTTCCTTAGATTGATATTCCTCTAACTTGAAAAATTATTGATGCATCCACTTTTTTCTTTTAGTTTTTATAAGCAAATGAGAATTGTTTTCTATTTTGCTTCAAGTTTCTATTTAAATTCTAGTTAGTTAACATATAGTGTAATATTTGTTTCAGGAGTAGAATTTAGTGATTCATCACTTACCCACAATACCCAGTGCCCTTCACAATAAGTACCCTCCTTAATACCCATCACCCATTCAGCACATTCCCTGCCCACCTCCCCTCCAGCAACCCTCAGTTTGTTTTCTGTAGTTAAGAGTCTGTTTCTTGTTTTTTTCTCTTTTTTTTCTCCCCCATGTTCATTTCTCTTGTTCTTAAATTTCACATATGAGTAAAATCATATAGTATTTGTCTTTCTCTATTTCACATGGCATAATACTCTAGGTCTATCCATATCACTGAGAATGGCAAGATTTTGTTCTATTTATGGCTGAGTAATAATCCATTGATATATATACCACTTCTTTATCCACTCATCAGTCAACAGACATGCAGTCTTGTTTCCATAATTTGGCTATTGTGATAATGCTGCTATAAAAATCAGGCTTCATGTATCCCTTCAAATCAGTATTTTTGTAATTTTGGGGTGAATACCTTGTACTGCAATTGCTAGATTGTAGAGAAGCTCAATTTTTAACTTTTTGAGTAACTTCCTTCTTGTTTTCCAGAATGGCTCCACCAGTTTGCATTCCAACCAACAATATAAGATGATTCCCCTTTCTTTACATCCTTGCCAACACCTGTTGCTTCCTGTGTTGTTCATTTTAGCTATTCTGACAGGTGTGAAGTGAAGTTTTGATTTGTATTTCTTTGACAATGAGTGATGTTAATAATCTTTTTGTGCACCCATTGGCCATCTGTATGTCTTCCATGGAAAAATGTCTATTCATGTCTTCTGCCCATTTTTAACTGGATTATTTGTTTTTTGGGTGTTGCGTTTGATAAGTTCTTTATATATTTTGGATACTAATATTTTATAAAGTATGTCATTTGTAAATATCTTCTCCCATTCCATAGGTTGCCTTTTAGTTTTATTGATTGTTTCCTTCTCTGTGTGGAAGCTTTTTATTTTGATGTAGAGCCAATAGTTTAATTTTGCTTCTGTTTCTCTTGCCTTAGGAGACATATCCAGTAAGCAGTTGCTATGACCAATGTCAAAGAGGTTATTGCCTTTAGGATTTTTATGATTTCTTGTCTCACATTTAGATCTTTAACCCTTAAGTCGTCTGGTTTTATTATGTTGTGTGTTGCTGTCCAGTTTTCCCAACACCATTTGTTGCAGAGACTTTCTTTTTTCCATTGGATACTCTTTCCTTCTTTGTCTATACAGTTGTGGTGATACATCCATAATTAAGATAAAATAAACAAATTAATATCTAAAAACTTGATCACTTATAGCTTTGCATGATTATACAACTTACATACAAATCTCATACATTATTGAAATATTTTTTAATGTAATCTAAGCTTTTAATTGAGCATATGAAAAACAGAATTAGTATTCACTCTCTGCCTTATGTATAGTAGGGGATGTCATTTTTTATTCCACTCAAACCTCTAACAACATGGATATAATTATTTCCATTTAATTATTTAAAAATAAAGAATCTGAGTCTTATAAAATGTAAGCAGTTTTTTCAAGGTCAGCCTACTAATAAGAGCCAAAACCAAGATTTAAATCAAAATCAGTCCAATCAAAAGTTAATTCCCTTTACCTTTCATGAAGGAGCCTGCTTCAATTTCTAAAGTAAAGTGTATTATGAATGGCTGTATTTATAGACCTAGGATTTTTTTTTGAGGTGGGGGGGGCAGTCCACATCCTTTAAGATTTATCTTAATTATTTAAAAAAAGTTAAAGAAAGAAAAATAATTTAAAGAAAGTATAGGGACCTTATAGCTTTTCATTGGTTCAGTTTGGAGACATGTACTGAGTGCTACCCAATTTGGTTAGGTGTGGGAAATAACAAATAAAATAAAACATTGTCCCTCGTCTTAAAGAAAAAAACAATCTAAAGGGGAGAGTCCTCATAAATCAACAATGTGCAATACAGGTCATAGAGGTATGCATAAAATTCTACTCTGAAATCAGAAACAAATAAAGTTCATCTCCAAAGCAGTGGTGAGATGCAGAGAGTACATGATTTTGTTAAATGTTTACAAATCATCCAGATAAAGAAATGGAAAACAGAGTCATCATTTTCAGAAGGAATAGCATGTGTAAAGACATGTCAGAAGGATTTGATGGAAGGTCCCGTTTGGGCAGCTGTGAATAGTTTGAAAAAGCTGTAGCATACATAACTATGAGGAAGAGCGGGCCATGTGGCTTGAGATATAGACATGGGCGGGATGATTAAAAGGTAGGATACTAAGTAAGGGGTTACAAACACATACTTATATTTTCTATGTAATTGAGCTTTGAAGAATGGGGATATGGGATATTTAGAACTACAGGGTTGTAAAAAGCTATGTCAAGAGCAAACTCTTCAATGATTTATTGATATGTCACTCACTAAATTCTTCTACAACTTCTGCTTGTAATTTCCAAACACTTTTATGGACAGTATTTGTACTGGGAAGAAAAAAGTTATTCCAATAAAATATATTTGGGTTATTGGGTTACTTTGCGTGTGGATAGGATCTGGTTGACAAATAGAACTATATTTAGAATTAAAATTATTATTTCAGTTTCAGCTAATCCTTATGTAGGTTCTTATAAGATTTCAAGAGCAACGATTTTTCAATAAAAGGAATTATTAGGGTTTTTTTCAGCATTTTTCTATATTATTTTGTTCGAAGGGGAGTTTCACATGTTATATGTGTTTTAGGTGTGAGTTGAAGAAAGAATACATACTAGTATTAGAACATTCATTAGATCACCTCTAAAGCAAACAACTTTTAAATGAAGAAGGGAAGAGCGCCTAGGTGACTCAATTTTGTTAAGCAGCTGATTCTTGATTTTCACTCAGGTCATGATCTCACAATGGTGAGATCAAGCCCCATGTCCAACTCCTCATTGATCATGGAGCCTGCTTACATTTCTTTCTCTCCCTTTTCCCCTCCTTTTATCATGACTGCATGCTCTCGGTCGCTCTCAAAAAGAAGGAAGGAAGGAAGGAAGGAAGGAAGGAAGGAAGGAAGGAAGGGAGGGAGGGAGGGAAGGAGGAAGGAAAGGAGGAAGAGAGGGAAGAAGGATAGAGGGAGGGAAGAAGGAAGGAGGGAGGGAAGAAAGGAAGAGGAGAAACAAATGGTTAAGGAAAGTGCTCAAGGTCACAAGCAGTTTATGAAAAATCCGGGTCTAGAACACAGATTTCACAACTCTAGAGTAATGGTTTTACTTTTTCCCGCTATACCTTAGTTTGATTCCTGGGTTTCCTACTCCAGATATTGTTTTTCAACAATAAGATTGAATAAGATTTCAACAGAGTCATATGTCAAAGACAGATACTGATGAGGAAAAATTCTATGCTACTGAAAGCAACAAATCTAACGTTTTGGTCAAATGCTTAGGATCTTATACTTAGTTTCAAAGTACTCCCTTTATAAAAGTACTTGAAAGATATTGTGAAATGATAAAATATGTATATTTTCTCCTTTATATATAAAGAACTATTTCAACAGTTCCCTAGAACAGATATTTATACACAGAGGCCTGTTATTTGGCTAATTTTGGTAGGGTAATCTCAGAAGATTCAGGGTTTATTTAGTTTGTCCAAAATGTTGACTGGCTATCTAAACAAAGGAGTTATAAAATTTGCCTGGAGACATGATAAATTGGTTTTCTCTTCTCAAGATTGTTAGCATTTTACTTTTATTTGTAGAAAACCTTACAAATGTAGTTGTATGGACATTTTCATAGAAAGACTAAGTTCCTGTTACCTTCTTTAAATTATTTTTCCTTCTTTACATTTTTAAAAACTAATTTGGATAAATCTTATTTAAATAAAATAATTATGAAATTATTTTTACCCTGAAAAGACAATGTAAAAATAATACTAAATTAATATCTTTTAAGGATCGTTAAAAGTATCTTTTTTTTTGCTTTTGAAAATAGCATCATTTTATAATTTCAGTTATTCAAACTTATGACTAATGTTTTTTTCTTTTCCTTTTTTGTAAAAATATGAATCCTGTACATTGATTTAAGAATTATTTTATTTTTCTTACTTTTAAAAAATGTTTATTATTTTTGAGAGAGACAGTGAGTGAGCTGGGGACGGGCAGAGAGAGAGGGAGACACAGAATCTGAAGCAGGCTCCAGGTTCTGACCTGTCAGCACAGAGACCAATGTGGGGCTCAAACTCACAGATCGTGAGCCGAAGTCAAACTGAGCCACCCAGGTGCCCCTTAAGAATTATTTTAAAATATTTTTTGTTAAAATATTAAAGTAAATATAAATTAAGTATATAATTTATATTTTATAATATATATTATGTATATATACATAAAGTAAATATACAATTACTTGCATAAAGTAAGTTTATACCAATATATAAAAAGACCCCCTAAAAAGGATGTGGGAAAATGTGCTAATCTGAGTAACTCTTAGTATGATCAAAAAATGTTAGGACTAAAACACTTATGCACTATACTGTAGTTGCTATAGTGGTTTTTCACAGGCATTTAGGTTCACAATTCTGATACTATTATGTACGTATACTAAAATTGAACAACCATGTAAATGGTTGCTGGATAGGGGGGACAAGATGTCTCATTTTTAAATTGGGAGGTTACCGGAGGCGGGGGGAGAGAGAAAAAGGTAGACTAATCTAGGTGGTAACAAATTTGCGATAGGGATATCAATATGAATTCATGTTTAACTTAATATAGATAAAAATGATCAAACATAGAATATTCACAGATACGTATATATTTCCAGAACAGTATATACACACATATTTTATTGTTCTGTTATCTAAGAAAGTGTAAAAGCAATGACACTTCTAGAGCAATAAGCACATGGAAGCACTCAGCATTGGTTTCTAAGACCATTCTCCAATAAAAGGAACAAGGGAACCCCTTGAGGAATGGCTGATTTTAGGTCTGAGGACAGAAATATGCAAGATGATCCAGAAGCATCTTGTAGGACCAAAAAGCAAAGACATGCTCAAAAACGCCTTATATGAGTCCATATTGATATAATCAGATAAATAAGTAAATGGGGGAGAAAAGATAAATGTCTCATACAGAATTCCACAGGATTCATGTAGATACTCTGATCTCAAGAAAGAGGAGTAAAACTGCCCACTCCCACAGTGACTTTCTTCTAATGTTTCCATAGGGGGAAAAAAGAGACACGGGAACTTACAATGAAGAAACTCTGTAAATACTACACAGCTATGTGATCAAAGTCAACACTGACAGTAAAGGTCATGTTGAAAGAATGTGTCCTTGATATGATGCAATGAAAATGGCACTTTATCTATGGGGTCTTCCTCCCAAACCCCATAACTTCAATCTAATCATTAGAAACACATCAGAGATTCAACAAAATATCTGACCAGAATACCTCAAGAAGGTCCAGGTCATCTGAAACAAGAAAAATTTGAGAAACTGTCACATTTAACTCTTTATATCATCTTCACATTTTTTGTAAGTCTAAAATAACTCTAGCAACATAAAATACTAGGTCTAGCAACCTAAAATACTGCCAGACCTATAGAAAGTAAGTATATTTTATTTAAGCAATAATGATGATGATTATATTAATGATAGCAAATATTTACTGAAACATTCTTATGTGCCAGACAAGATTGTAAGTAATTTAAATGTCATTTCATTTTGGTTCTGTAAAATAGCTTAAGTACAGTTTTATGTATAATGTTTTACTTGATATGATAATGTTTTACTTGATAGAGCATTGAGTTTTTCCCAAAACTTTTATCTTTACTTTTTCCTCTTGCTCCACACAAGGAAAACTGAGCAATGCCACTGAGTCCCCAGGGAATCAAACACCATTTACATCTGATGACACCATCAGCATCTAACCCTTTCCTGAATTCCAGGTTGGTATTTCCAACTGCCCATGGAATTTTTTTTTCGTTAATAAATACCCAAAATCTCAAGGATTCCTGGTAAAAAACTAAAATAAAACTAATTTCCTCCTTCCCTATTCACTGTCCCAAACCTACTTTTCTTATATTTTCCCAAGGTGTACATACATTGCCTTCCACATAAATCCCCCAAGCCACAAACATTTGCATCAAATTTACTTCCTCTATCTTTATCCCTCCACATAACCCACACTCATTTTCCCACTGTTGAGAGTTTAGCTTAGCTACTTCATGATACTTCTGCCTCAGCCACCATTTTGTTTGCCCAAGTGGCCTGTAAGGATTTTAAGCTGACACTAGCCGTTTATGCAAGCATATTCACTGAATAGCACTCCACAGAATCACAGGCAAATGTGAGTTCCTGATATGACTTCCTCATATGACTTCCCCAAGGCCTTCTGCTTATGTTCCCCTTGGATGAAAACCATATTTTTTTGTTTGAATTGACTAATCTGACCTTAGGCTGGGAACCCCAAAACATTCCAACCATGGACCCTAAAAAGCATGTGCTCCATGTTCTGCCCCTCCCTGTCTGCCTACACTCTGCCTTGAGCACATATGTAGCTCCTTGAGGCATGCAGGGTACTTCGTCCAGGACCTGTGAGTAATAAACTTCTCTATTTCAATTCCTCTCATGGTCTGTTGTTAAACACCCAGCACATCACTTCTCAGCCTTTTGGCTAAGATCAAGTGAAATATCCAGCACAGTGTTCTCCACTTAATAAGTGTTAATTTGAAAAATTCATAACAGCAGTTAAAGCCCATCTTTTCAATTTTAGTTTCTCCTTTTGCCAGTCTTTTGTAGTCCTTTCTTAGCTCAAGTCTATGCATTCTCCCCTTCAACTTATCTTCAATAGGCTCAATATTTAGGATTCTGAAACAAAAAAAATAGCACCTTAGTGGATATCTTGATTAAAGCTTTTGGCAATGCCTCAAATCCAAACTCCTTAGCATGTCTTTTATTCTGCTTTCAATTGTTTCCCAAGAATCCTTGGTAGGACTCTGTTATGGTTTTAATTGTGCTCCTCCCAAAACATATGTTAAATTCATAACTCCAATACCTATTAATGTGACATTATTTATAAATAGGGTCTTTGCAAATGTAATAAAATTAAGTTAAAGTCATACTAGATTAGGGTGGGCCCTAAATCCAATGACTGGTGTCCTTAAAAGGAAAAAGAAATTCGAACATAGAAAGGGCACAGAGAAATAAAAGCCAGATGATAACAGAGACAGAGAATGGAGTAAGGCAGCTATAGGCCAAGGAATGCCAAGGATTTCTGGCAACCTACTGAAGCTAGAAGAGGTAACAAGGGATTCTTCTCTATAGGTTTCAGAGGGACATGGCCCTGCCTTGGTCTCAGACAGCAAGCCTCCAGAATTGTAAGAATAAAATACAGTTTTATTGTTTTAAGCCATCCAGTTAGTTTCACTTTGTCAAGGCAGCCCTAGGAAGCTAATAAAGATTTCTTGATATTCCCAAGACATGATATGTGTTTCAATGTCTTTGAATCTGGTCCCCTGATAAATTTCACTTTTTACATCCCCCACAAGATGACTAAGTTATTAACCCTGGACAAGTTTCCATGACTTTTTTAGATGGAATTATTTGCTTGTATCTGTTTTTCTTTGAAAAAATGTACAATCGTTTACTAAAATATTCATTTACATATTTCACTGTTAAACTGTCACCTTCTCAATGGAATATTTCATTCCTAGCTAAGTATCTGGCACAAAATCCAATAACTTGTATTAAGTTACTCAAGGGTGGCATTCTCCATGTGTTTTCATGTGCATTATCTGATCTGATCATATATATAGATAATTAACATTTTGAAATAAATACTCATGTCTAATTAAAGAATATGCTCTAAAAGATTAGATGTAATTCTACGAAATAGTATAATCTATAATTTAATATTTTAAGTATTATTTAATATTTAAGATTCAATTTAGTGTTTAATGCATTCACTACAAACATTTCATTAAAATTAATGGATTTTTATAGTAAATTCCTAAATATTTTTCTCAGCTTAAATGACATATGTTTGTTTGCATGAATAATATTGTACTTCTTGGAATTATCAAGGGAAGTAAAAAAAGCTTTCCAATCTAAATAAGATACATTAACATATAACTGTAAACAGTTGTTAAAGCCATGGAAAGATAATTGCACTTTGTTTTCAATTTAACAATCTTTCCTGCTCTAAATGAAGGAGCAAATAAATGATCTCATGGGGGAGTTACCCAGAGTATTGATAGTTTAAGTGCTTAATTTAAATTATCTAGATACATGCTTTATTCTATACCACATTAAACAATCATCACAAGTTTAGACTGAATCCAAACATGTTAGGAAAATCACACACAAAGGGAAATATACTTTACTAGTGGTATAAAGAAGGGAAAAAAACACCAGAGAAGTAAATTATATAAAAAATTTACCTTAGGTCATGTTTCCCATCTAAATAATAATGAGAAAAAGAATGAAACAAATAGACCAGGGATACAATTTGTCAAATGTTTCATCCACAAGAATAGAAAGTGATCCAAGGACATTCTGTAAGATAATCAACCAAATGTCAGATATGGGAGGAGCATTGCTGGTCTCCCTTCTGAGATATACAATTGATTGCTCAGGACTCTGCAGGGAACTGCTCAGCACAAGAGGAATACAAATAAGATGTTCCCATAATTCAGACATGTACAAATTCCTCTCTCACATGAAAGAAGAAGCAGTGAATTGAAAAATGTCTTTAAGTTTGTGATTTTATTCTTTCCCCAATAAAGCAAAATGGGGAAACATCCTTAGCACCTGGATGTGTTAAACGAAATGACAACAGTGGGTGGCAGTTAGAGAATAAATAAGAATGATGAGAGAGATGTTGGTAAACAGTGCATAATAGGGATATGAATCACCAGAATTTGAGGAAAATAAACAGTAATTGGAAGAAAGTACAGAACTCTAATGTGAGTCTGATGTTTACAAAGCCAGTTGTTTTCCCTCTAGTCAAAAAGTAGGATGTGTAAGGAAAAGACCAATAAAAAATAATAATAATAATAATAATTGGCACTGCCCTGCATGGCTGTTCCTTTCACTTGTATAAAGCAAAGAAAGGAAGGAAAATATTCATGAGGTGATTTTCTTGGTGCATTTGAGGCAGCAGTGTCCTATCAGTGCCATGACAAAACTTCTCATGGAAAGTGATTTGGACTGCTGGAAAGGCTCTGGTCATGCAGTAAGACAGCCTGTTCATGAATGTCACCAGTGACATTCTGCACACACATGGGGAGTTTTGTTTCTCTCAACAATGTTAAATGATATTAGAGCAATTGAGAGTTTTTTTTCAACCTACAAATGTTTTTGACAGCCACACACACATTTCCTCTATGTATGATGTAAGATGGCAGTAGAAAAAATACTTGGGTTAGTACAGAATTTAAACACTAATTCTATTATTAACTGCATAGGGCTCTAGTCAATTCTCCTAATTTTGTAAAACTCAAGGTCTTTTTTTTAAAGAAAGCTAAAACCCTGCCTCATACCTGCATTAGCAAGACAGTATCATGCCTGGCCTGTTGCTAGTACTCAAAAAATATTAGCTCCCTTTATGGTTCTACCTAATTCATAAGGGTTTACAGCTCCATCCTGTGGGCAATAGATTCTTCTGATGTTCAGAAACTCTTTAAACTTTATTCAGTATAGTTGGTCATATTCAAAGATCATTACATAGTCCAGTAGTTAAAAAAATAATATATATATATATATATATATATATATATATATATATATGTGTGTGTGTGTGTGTGTGTGTGTGTGTGTGTGTGTGTATTATATGGATACCAATACCAAGAACATAGACCAGAATCATTAAGGCTAGTTGTAAGGCCACTAGGTCAGAAAGAAGCAACTTTCACTTAAGTATATTACTTCTTGGATACTATAAAATCATGGGTTTTGACATGGAATGGCTTCATATATATGTAGTTCACCCTTCCAATTTAACTTTTTCTCTCAAGTTCTCTACAATTGATTTGGATAAAGAGTTTGCTTCAGTTGTCTCTATTTAGAAATAAGCTATTATTTAATACAGCATCATATATACTTGCCATGAAAACTGAGGAAAGCAATAAAAAGTAGGTGGGCAAGCCAATATGAAATGGTGGTTAAGATTACAGGATTTGAAGGCAGACCAATCTGGGTTTAGGCAGTATCTCTGGTGGTTAAGAACATTATAATCTTGGATATGTTAACTATCTTTCCTATGACAGTTTTCTTATTTGTGAAAGTGGAAATTAATAGTCACAATCTCAGAGTTGACATAAGAATTAAACATAGAAAATTTTTTATATTAAGAAAGATAATAATAAGGAGAGGGGCCAAGATAGCAGAAGATCATGGAAGTTTTTTTGCATCTCTCATCCCTGAAATACAGCCAGATCAACACTAAGCCATCCTGCACACCTAGAAAACTGATTTCAGGATTAACACAACTATCTGTACAACCTGAACCAAAAAACTCAGCAAGTACCTGGCCCAGAGAGGTGAAGTGGGGGAGACAGGTGCAGAGGGCAGGGAGCTGTTTTTGCTTGTGGAAAGAGGACAGAGACAGGGGAAAAGTACAGAAAGCATCCCCCCACCCGCACAAAAGCAACTGGAGAGAAAAGAAACAGTGCACAAGGGACCGAACAAAAAGGGAGAAAAGAGAAACGAGAGGGCTTAAATTCCATGAAGACTATAAACAGGAGGAGCACAGAGACTGAAACTCCTCAGCTCAATACCTGGCAGTGCTCTGGTGGGAAGGGCAAATCCCTAGGAGCAGAGAGCAAAGTCCTTGGGCCACACAGGGAGAGGCAGTTCCCCTATTGGGAGGACATTTGAAAGAGGCTGTGCAGCTTCCCCACAGGCAAATGTCCCAGCAGACCCTGGAGAAGAACCACATTTGCTGGTGCTGGAACAAGGATGTTAAGGGGAAAGCCTGGAGCCAGATGTGTGTTGAGGTTCTCCATGTGTGTTGAGGTTCAGGTAATCCCTGAAATGCTGCTGCTACACAATCACGTGGACTTTGTCTGGGGCAGCTGGCACCCAGCCACTTTCTCTGGGCATTGGAAGTAGCACAGTCCCATGAATGTTCCTGGGTATGGCTGGCACCTGGCCATTGCTCAGTGAGACCATCCTCTGGGAGGTCTGTGTGGGTCAAAGCCACAGTCCCTCAGAATGAGGGATCGGGAAACACAGCCGCATCTGAGATCAAACTCAGGAGGGAGGGGCTGCCTAGCAACCTGACGGCTTGGTCTCAGATAGTGTAAAAGCGAGGAATGGATGGAAGTCGGAGACAAAGGAGGGGTGCATGATTGCTGCTCGGGGAGAAAAGTGTTCTGATATTAAAGACTGGGTAGCTGGGTGATGCCATTTTCATCCCTCCTGTGCATGCACATAAACACTTACAAGCACCACAATGATCCACCCCAGTAAGCTAAGCAGCACCATCTAGTGAAGAAAGGAGCCGATACACTAAGCCCTGCCCAATTGGGCCAACCTTCCTCTTGCAAACATCACAAGTCTCTCTGCCTGCTTAGTTTACAGACTATAAAGTGCTTCATAGTTTGCCTTCTAGGGGAAACTGATGTAATTTCAATCGTACTTCAGTCTGTTTCCTGGTCCATCTATTCAAATTTTTTCTTTTCTTTTCTTATTCTTGAATACAGAAAGGGAAAACATTTATTTTTATATTCCATTTATATTAAAAATAGTTTTCTTTAATTTTTTCTATATTTTTTACTTTTTGTAAATTTTTCAAATCCTATTTTTTTATTTCCAACATTTCATTTTATTCTATTTCATTATATTCATTTTTTTCAAATTTTCAAACACTTTCCCTTTTTTTCTTTTTCTTTTCTTATCTTTCCCTTTTTTCTCTAAGCTGGTAAGCTCCTTTCAACAATGAGATAAGAACACACCTAGGATATAGCATCCTTTTCATTTTTTTGTGTTGTCTTTAATTTTTTAATTTTTAACTTTTTTAACCTTATTAATTGATTTTCTTCCTTCAAAATGATGAAATGAAGGAATTCACCCCAAAAGAAAGAACAGGAAGAAATGACACTCAGGGACTTAATCAACACAGATACAAGCTAGATGTCTGAACCAGAATTTAGAATCATGACAATAAGAATACTAGCTGGGGTTGAAAACAGATTAGAATCCCTTTCTGCAGAGAGAGAAGCTAGTCAGGATGAAATAAAAAATGCTATAAACTGAGCTGCAATCTCGAATGCCTGCCAGAGTGGCAAGGATGGATGAGGCAGAGCAGCGAAGCAGTGATATAGAGGATAAACTTATGGAGAACAATGAAGCAGAAAAAAAAAGAGGGAGACTAAGGCAACAGGGCATGATTTAAGAATTAGAGAAATCGGTGACTCATTAAAAAGGAACAACATCAGAATTATGGGGGTCCCAGGAGATGAAGAGAGAGAAATAGGAGTAGAAGGGTTATATGAGCAAATCATAGTGGAAAAATATCCTAACCTGGGGAAAGACACAGACATCAAAATCCAAGAAACATAGAGGACTCCCATTAAATTCAACAAAACCCATCCATGAACAAGGCATATCATAGTCAAATTCACAGAACACTCAGGCAAGGAAAGAATCATGAAAGCAGCAAGGGAAAAAAGTCTTTAACCTACAAGGGAAGACAGATCAGGTTTGCAACAGACCTATCCACAGAAACTTGGCAGGCCAGAAAGGAGTGGCAGGATATATTCAATGTGCTGAATTGGAAAAATATGCAGCCAAGAATCCTTTATCCAGCAAGACTGTCATTCATAGGAGAGATAAAAAGTTTCCCAAACAAAAATTAAAGGAGTTCGTGACCACTAAGCCAGTCCTGCTAGAAATTTTAAGGAGGATTCTTTGAGGGGAGAAAAGATAAAAAAAAAAAAAAAAGATGAATACCAACAAGGACAAGAGAACACCACCAGAAACTCCAGCTCTACAGCCAACATAATTGCAATAAACTCATATCTTTCAGTACTTACTCTAAACATCAATGGACTAAATGCACCAATAAAAAGACATAGGGTAACAGAATGGGTAAGAAATAAGATCTATCTATATGCTGTTCACAAGAGACCCGCTTTAGACCTAAAGACACCTTCAGATTGAAAGTAAGGTGATGGAGAACTATCTATCATGCTAGTTTAATGGTCACCAAAAGAAAGCCAGAGTAGCCATACCTATATCAGACAATCTAGATTTTAAAATAATGACTGTAACAAGAGATCAAGAAGGGCATTATATCATAATTAAGGGATCTATCCACCAAGAAGATCTAACAATTGTAAACATTCATGCTCCAAATGTGAAAGCACCCAAATATATAAATAAATTAATCACAAACATAAAGAAACTCACTGATAATAATACCATAATGGTAGGGGACTTCAACACCCAACTTACAGCAATGGAAAGATCATGTAAGCAGAAAATCAACAAGGAAACAATGGCTTTGAATGACACACACTGGACAGTTTGGACTTAACAGATATGTTCAGAACATTTTATCCTAAACCAGTGGGATACACATTTTTTCAAGTGCACATGGAAAATTCTCCAGAACAGATCACATACTGGGACACAAATAAGCCATCAACAAATACAAAAAGATTGAGATCATACTGTGCATATTTTCAGACCACAATATTATGAAACTCGAAATCAACCACAAGAAAAACTGGAAATACAGCAAATACTTGGAGACTAAAGAACATCCTACTAAAAAATGAAGGAGCTAATCATGAACTTAAAGAGAAAATTGAAAAGTACATGGAAGCCAATGAAAATGATAACACCACAGCCTAAAACCTTTGGGATGCAGCAAAAGCAGTCATAAGAGGGAAGTATATAGCAATCCAGGCCTTCCTAACGAAAGAAGAGAGGTCTGAGATGTACAACGTAACCTTACACCTTAAAGAGCTGGAAAAAGAATAGCAAATAAAACCCCAAACCAGCATAAGACAGGAAATACTAAAGATGAGAGCAGAAATCAACGCTATGAAAACCAAAAAAGAAGAAAGAAAGAAAAAGAAAAAAAAAAAACGTAGAACAGATCAATGAAAACAGAAGTTGGTTCTTTTGAAGAATTAACAAAACTTATAAACCCCTAGTCATATTGATCAAAAGGAAAAAAGAAAGGAACCAAATAAATAAAATCAAGAATGAAAGAGGAAAGATCACAACCAACACTACAGAAATAAAAACAATAATAATAGAATATTATGAGCAATTATACACCAATAAATTGAGCAATCTGGAAGCAATGCATGATACCTAGAAACGTATAAACTACCAAATCTGAACAGGGAGAAATAGAAAATTTGAACAGACACATAACCAGTAAAGAAATTGCATGAGTAATAAAAAATCTCCCAAAAACCAAGTGTCCAGGGCTTGATGGCTTCCCAAGGGATTTCACCAAATATTTAAAGAAGAGTTAACACCTATTCTTTTGAAGCTCTTCCAAAAAAATAGAAATGGAAGGAAAACTTCCAAACTCATTCTATCAAGCCAGCATTACCTTGTTTCCAAAACCAAAGACCCCACCAAGAAGGAAAACTATAGACCAATTTCCCTGATGAACATGGATACAAAAATCATCAACAAGATACTACCCAACTTGATCCAACAATACATTAAAAGAATTATTCACCTTGACCAAGTGGGATTTATACCTGGGATGCAGGGCTGGTTTCAATATCTGCAAAACAATCAATGTGATTCATCACATCAATAAAATAAAGGACAAGAACCACATGATCCTCTCAATAGATGCAGAGAAAGCATTTAACAAAATACAGCATCCTTTCTTGATAAAAACCCTCAAGAAAGTAGCAATAGAGGGATCATACATCAAGATCAAAAAAGCCATATATGAAAGACCTGCCAATAATATTATCCTCAATGGGGAAAAACTAAGAGCTTTCCCCCTAAGGTCAGGAACAAGACAGGGATGTCTACTCTCGCCACTCTTATTCAACATAGTATTGGAAGTTTAGCCTCAGCAAACAACACAAAGGAATAAAGGCATCCAACTGGCAAGAAAGAAATCAAATTTTCACTCTTCGCAGATGACATAATACTCTATATGGAAAACCCTAAAGATTCCACCAAAAACCTGCTAGAACTGATTCATGAATTCAGCAAAGTCTCAGGATATAAAATCAATGCACGTAAATGGGTTGCATTCCTATACACCAACAACGAAGCAACAGAAAGAGAAATAAAGGAATCAGTCTCATTTACAATTGCACCAAAAACGATAAAATACCTAGGAATAAATCTAACCAAAGAGGTGAAAAATATGTACATTGAAAACTATAGAAAGCTTACGAAAGAAATTGAAGAAAACACAAAAAAATGGAAAAAGATTCCATGCTCCTGGATAGGAAGAACAAATATTGTTAAAATGTCAATACTGCCCAAAGCAATCTACATATTCAATGTGATCCCTATCAAAATAACACCAGCATTTTTCACAGAGCTAGAACAAATAATCCTACAATTTGTATGGAACCAGAAAAGACCCCATATAGCCAAAGCAATCTTGAAAAAGAAAACCAAAGCAGGAGGCATCACAATCCTAGACATCAAGGTGTATTATAAAGCTTTAATCATCAATACGGTATCATACTGGCACAAGAACAGACACTCAGATCAAAGGAACAGAATAGAGAACCCAGAAATGGACCCATAAACGTATGGCCAATTAATCTTTGACAAAGCAGGAAAGGATATTTAATGGAATAAAAACAGTCTCTTCAGCAAGTGGTGTTGGGAAAACTGGATAGCAACATGCAGAAAAATGAACCTGGACCACATTCTTACACTATACAAAAGATAAACTCAAAATGGATGAAAGACCTATATGTAAGACAGGAAGCCATCACAATCCTTGAGGAGAAAACAGGCAAAAGCCTCTTTGACCTCGCTTGCAGCAACTTCTTACTCAACACGTCTCTGGAGGCAAGAGAAACCAAAGCAAAAAATCAACTATTGAGATCTCATCAAAATAAAAACTTCTGCACAGTAAAGGAAATAATCAGGAAAATTAAAAGGCAACTGACAGAATGGGAGAAGATATATTCAAACAACATATCAGATAAAGGGGTAGTATCCAAAATCTATAAAGAACTTCTCAAACTCAACACCCAAAAAACAAATAATCCAGTGAAGAAATGGGCAAAGGACATGAATAGACACTTCTCCCAAGAAGACATCCAGATGGCCAACCTACACATGAAAAAAATTCTCAACATCACTCATCATTAGGGAAATACAAATCAAAACCACATTGAGATATCAGCTCACACCTGTCAGAATGGCTAACATTAATGACTCAGGCATCAACAGATGTTGGTGAGGATGCAGAGAAAGAGGATCTCTTTGCACTGCTGGTAAGAGTGCAAACTGGCGCAGCCACTCCAGAAAATAGTATGGAGGTTCCTCAAAAAGTTAAAAATAGGGGCGCCTGGGTGGCGCAGTCGGTTAAGCGTCCGGCTTCAGCCAGGTCACGATCTCGCGGTCCGGGAGTTCGAGCCCCGCGTCAGGCTCTGGGCTGATGGCTCAGAGCCTGGAGCCTGTTTCCGATTCTGTGTCTCCCTCTCTCTCTGTCCCTCCCCCGTTCATGCTCTGTCTCTCTCTGTCCCAAAAATAAATAAAAACGTTGAAAAAAAAAAAAAAAAAAAAGTTAAAATAGATCTACCCTATGACCCAGCAATTGCATTACTAGGTATTTATCAAGGGATACAGGTATGCTGTTTAGAAGGGGCACATGCACCCCAATGTTTATAGCAGCACTGTCAACAATAGCCAAAGTATGGAAAGAGCCCAAATGTCCATCAGTGGATGAATGGATAAAGAAGATGTGGCATATATATACACAATGGAGTATTGCTCGGCAATCATAAATGACATCTTGCCACTTGCAAGTACATGGATGGAACTAGATGGTATTATGCTAAGCTACAGTAGTCATCAGAGAAAGACAAATATCCTATGAATTCACTCATATGAAGACTTGAAGATACAAAACAGATGAAAATAAGGGAAGGGAAGCAAAATAATATAAAAACAGGGAGGGGGACAAAACATAAGAGGCCCTGAAATATAGAGAACAAACAGAGGGTTGCTGGAGGGGCTAAATGGGTAAGTGGCTTAAGGAATCTACTCCTGAAATCATTGTTACTACATGTGCTAACTAACTTGCATGTAAATTATTAAAAAAAAATTGTATAAGAAAAATAATAACAATACTATCTACTCCATACAGTTATATTAGAACAGTGGACATATTGTAAGTGTTCCATAATTATTCTCATAAAAGTGATTTTAATACAGAGAAGATATTTATATTTACTATGGATAAGAGAAGTAAGCAACTTCTCTAAACAAAAGAATAAGAAAGGCTCTTTGTATATATTTCAAGAAGCATTTATGTATGGATGGGACATAATTTTTAAGTATATATTGATTCTGAAGAGGTAGGTGACTTAGCTAGAACTTAATTATTTTTAAATATTTTATTGATTTATCAAAAGGAACATAACATTAACTAAATTTACTGTAAAATTATCAGAATTAGTATCTAATTTGCATACTTTTGTTTTTATTTTTAATAGCTAAATAATTATTATGGAGTCCTATTATTGGAAGTTTAGGTCACTACTAATTTTAGTATTAAAAACAAATACCTTATGTAGGAAATCATATATTACAGTGATACTATCAACTTTATTGGGTGTAGACTACCCAATCATCATCATATTTTCCTCAATTCTATTTTATTAAAATGTTGCTTTTTGTGTTTCTTGCCATGATTCCCTAGATTACACTCACAAAGTCTTCATGTATTTTGATGAATTTTTATAAAATCAAGAATTTAGGTGTTTCAGTATAATTTCCTTCAGTATGTGCATATTTATAATTTTATGTTTACTACATTCATATTTTCCTTTGGGTTATTTTCAATTCCACTTGCAAAGTTACAGTAGCTCATTACATTTATTTAATGCTTCTTTTTAAAGATTATTTGTGAGTGAATTTGCTCATAAATTCTCACTTATCTGAGTCTCATATATTGCCATATCACATTTCATTTACATTATTTTCTAAGTTTTCCCTTTTTGTGTTTTTAATTCCTTTTTTGAGTCAGATGCTATATAAAAATACTTTTTATTTATTTACTAGTTTCTTATTTTGGCAATGAGATTAAATAGTGTACCTTGAAAAAGTAAAATTTTTGATTTCTCAACGTTTTCTTTTTGAGTATTTTATAATATATATTTTTTCTAAATAAATCACAAAATCTTTAATGTGTTACTCTGTAAATTTAATATTATATATATTGAATGACCCTACTCATTTCAATTTTACTTATGAAATATGGTTAGTGATCAAGGATTTTCCATAAAATTTGAACTTTAAATAGGTTTTAAATATTTTATGCTGTTGTCATTCATAGTTTTTATTAGTACTCCTTAAATTCTGTAAACTCTTTGTTGTTGAGGACTATGTTAATTTCTTATTTTTACTTAGCATAATACTAGACACATAAGCTCTCATTAAATGTATGTTGAATAAGTGGATATACATTTAAAGCTTAAGTAATGTAACATTAAATTTTTTTGAATTTTCAAAATTAAATTTAAAGGAAAATAAGAGAATCTAATGTCAGTACAAACACTGCATAACAATTTATAAAACTCACATATCTCAGTATTAAGCAGGAAATTCCTAAATGTAATTTGTTATTTCATTTCTAGTAAAAGCACTAAATAAATAAAGAACCATCAACCTAAAATCATGGAAATGAAATGGAAACAACAGCAGCAGCAGCAGCAGCAGAAGAAGAAGAAGAAGAAGAAGAAGGGGGAGGAGGAGGAGGAAGAGGAGGAGGAGGAAAGAGGAAGGGGAAGGGGAAAAAGAAAAAGGAGGAGGAAGAGGAGGAAAAGGAACAGGAAGAGGAGAAGGGGGGAAATATAAAATCGGTTGTTTTTTATCCTTTTATTTTCTTTTCTCTATAAATTTGATAAAAAAATATTTACTTTTAATTTTTCTGTATATTTACCTTTAAATGACTTACTTTTAAATGAGATATTAAGATCATTCCTTGTTTTATATCTTTGTTAAATTTGAAGCTTTGTCTACCCAAAATCTCACAGTTCCAAAGATGCAGTTTATTAAGTCCTTGGAAGGAAATATTTATTGGAAATTTTAAATGAGCCATTCCATATCCATTCAGTAATATAATTCATTTGCTCCTTCTTACTAATGTACATATAAATATAATAACCAACTTATATTTGAACCTAGACTAGGATGTTGCATTTCCCTATTTAGTCTGACAGCATCTTTATGTGAATTGAAACTCTCTCCTTAAACAAGGTGGGAGGGAATTGGGATTTGTAGCACTTTCCTCAGCTTGCTTTATCTCAAGTAATGTTATGATGCCAAGTTGCATTTACCATGATGTCATCTGAATTTTGAGTTTTCTTTGCAAAAAAAACTTCATGTGTGCATGTGTGAGGTGTGTGTGTGTGTGTGTGTGTGTGTGTGTGTGTGTGTGTGTGTGTATGTGTGTTTAGTTTTTTCTTTTTGTGTCAATTTTAGTTATACTTGTTTAGGAATGTGTTCATTACATTTATATTGCTCAAATTTAACTTACATTGTTTTTTATAGGACTACTTTATTTACACTATAACAATTATAAGTCCCATAGTAGTAACTCTTTAAAACTAGTATTGTTTTTGCATTAGTTTACCTTTACTTCCTCTATACATTTATTGATGTGTTCCTAAGACTATATCCATTTTATTAATCTCAAAAACCAACTTTGGTTTAATAACTCTCTGTACTATGTTTCTATATTTTATTAATTTATTCCATTTTCTTTATTATTTTATTCTTCCCACACTTCAATTAGCTATTTATTTTCAGGCCTATAAATACAAAGACCGAACTTGTGGTTGCCAGGGGTAGGCAGTTAGGAAAAATGAATGAAGGGTAGAGAGAAATACAGGGCACCAATTATGGAATGAATAAGTCATGGGAATAAAAGGAACATAGTCATTGATATTATAATAGAGATGTAATGGGGCAGATGGTAGCTACATGTGTGGTGAAAACAGCATTACATATAAATATGTCAAATCACTAAGTTGTACACCTTAAACAAATGTAACATTGTGTGTCAACTATACTCAAAAATTTTTTAAAAGAAAAAAGAGAAAAAGTAATGTTTTTCTAAATTCTTAAGAATACTTAGCTCAACAATTTTGCCATATTTTCTATTATATGCTTTAAAGAGATTGTCTTTCCTTTAAGCTGTATTTAGATATATCAGTCAAGTTTAACATATCATATTTTTATCAACATTCACTTCAAAGTATTATTTAACATCCATCATTATGTGTTCTTTAATCCATGAATTATATAGAAGCATATTCCTTAATTTCCAAGTATTTTATTTTCTAGGTTTCTTTTGCTACACAGTTCTACCTTAATTCTACTTTAAAGACCCACTTTCTATGCTTTACATCTCTTGAAATTGTTTGATAAAATAAACTTGGGGAAATAAAATTCAAAGTAAACAATATGATTGATTTGACTTCTTAACAGAAGAAAACACAGTATAACATTTTCCTGAAAGAAAATAAGCCATCACCTCAGAATTCTAGTTCCAGTGAAACTATCCTGCAGAAAAACAAAAATGGAAAATTCATCAGCAATAGACCCACACTAAAGTAAATTCTAGAGAAAATACATCAGGTAGAAAAAAAAAAGCCCTCAGCACCTTGTAAAATGCCTGATGCATTTGTAAGTTCAATGTTTTCCAAATCTTCCTGGTTGTGCCTTTGTCTGGCATTTGGAAGAATGCTATCTAGGGCCTCCTTGTCTCTTAGAAATCCCCTGATCTACTTCTGGCCAAGGATTGTGAACAAAAAGTATATTGTCACATGCTGGACAGAAAATTTATTTGATAGGTAATAAGACCTCATACAGCATGTATGTATGTATGTATGTATGTATGTATGTATGTATGTATGTATGTATTTTCAAGCTATTGAAAAAAATTGAGATGATGTCTTGTCAATCTATTTATGTCTGACTGATTTTGCTGAATAGAGCTTTCCATGATGTTGTTTACTAGCTTTGACTATCCTTTCATTCTCTAAGCATTACTGATTTTTTTCTTAAATTAATGCAGAAGATTCATATAACGGATATAATTAGTGGTTTCTGCTTTCATGTTTCCTTTAACAACTATAATCAGTGATTTAATGTTCTCTGTTTTTAAGATGTAGTATTTTTCAGTGGTTGATACTTAAAACTCTTTGCCTGTATTTTCTATAGTCTCTTTCTTTAAAAAAAAAGTTGAGGGGTGTCTGGGTGCCTCAGTAGTTAAGCATCCAACTTCAGCTCAGGTCATGATCTCATGGTTCATGGGTTCAAGTCCCACATCAGGCTCTGTGCTGACAGCTCAGAGCCTGGAGCCTGCTTTGGATTCTGTGTCTCCCTCTCTCTCTGCCCCTCCCCTGCTTGCTCTCTGTGTCTCTCTCTCAAAAATAAAATAAAAAATTTAAAAAAAAGAATCTTTCAGTGGTACATACTTCATACTTTTTACTCTGCAATTTTTAATGGTCTGTTTCTTTTATTTTACTGATCCTTAATGAACAGACCTCATGTTGAAGACATGTTCAAATTGTTCACTTAATGACTGAGTGAAAAAAATCATATTTAATGGTTACATAGTGGCTGCATAGAGCTTGAGCTGTACTTTGGAAATAACGAGTTCAGGATATTTAAAAAGCCTTTGTCCAGTATATTTACATATCTGGTACTTCTGTCTGTTCCGCAAGTAAACCTAGCTTGTTCTGCAATTGTGATGGTTTTGGAATAAGATACAAACTAATATGTAGTCTCCATTTCCTACCTACTTTTTTTTTGCTTATATAAGTTAGACTTTATTCTAAGAATCAAAACTGTTCTAGGAATTTTAAACAGAAAAACATTCAATCCAAGAATTTAACAAAATCATTGGAAAGGCTAGTGGGGATCAGGTGGCCATTGCTGAAGCTACTGATCTAGAGAGAAAAAATCCAGGATAGAAGGCTCTCACTGAATCTGCAGTTGCCTTACACATCCATAGAGGTGTTGACTGAAATAGGGACACACCTACGTCCTCATAAGCTTTTCTTGCTAGATAAAAGAGCAAAATACTAGAAAGTTGGCATCAGCTTCCCTTCTGCCTCATGTATCTGTTAACTTCATAAAATTAGTACAACCCACTTTGCATCTAGACCATCTAGCAAGAAATTTGGAAAAGGTATTGTTTGTTTGTTTTTAATTTTTTTTTCTTATTTGATATAGAGAGAGAGCATGAGGGGTAGAGGAGGCAGAGGGAAAGAGAGAGAATCTTAAGCAGTCTCCACACTCAGCATGGAGCCTGGTGCGGGATTTAATCCCATGACCCTGGTTTCATGACCTGAGCTGAAATCAAGAGGCAGAGGCTCAACCCACTGAGCCACCCATGTGCCGCTGGAAAATGTCATTTTTAGCATCCCTTTTTCTGTAGAGCAAGGCACATAGGAGACACTGAGAACTAAGTAAACATATATAGCATGATCAAAATGTTTGTTTTAATGGGAAATAATTTCATTTTCAAAAATGTCAGTTTTTTTTTCTCCTATTCTGAAGGGAAACCCATACTTGAGGGTGATGATTTCTCTATTTCGTTAACTGCTATCGAAAGCACTGACCGGTTTCTTGCATTGAATACACACTGGGCTTTGGTCTAATTGCTATGTACATTTTCATTATATCCCGGTTGCAATATCATTGACTACGTGCCTCTCTCAAATCAGAGGTTTATGATTAAGTATACATTTTGATTTATACATAGTACAGTTATAATCTCTTTGCAAACAACCAATAATTCTGAGTTTAATACAGTTGTGACAATTCAATCTTATTCCTAATCTGGCTACATATTCGTCTTTTTCTTGATATAATTGTTTTTTCTCTGAAAATCCAATGGGTAGTTTTATGAACACTAAAGAGAGGATCTATGTGATTCATTCTCCTACTTTATTCTTTTCTTTGAACTCTATTTTTCTGGTTTTGCAGCAATTATTAGAGTATTTTCATGGATTTGATAGCTAAAGATATGAAAAGATGGTACTTCATTAGTAGAACAAATTGGCCCATCATGCTTGATAATGATATAGACCACTCCCAAGAACATTACTGCTAACTGAGCTCCATAACTTTTCTAGGTATTTAGAAAATTTGTCTTTCTCCTAGCCTTCTAAGGATTATTTTTGATCTAGATAGAAAGCTTAATGAACTAAAGGTGATAGCTCTTGGGATAATGGGCCTCTCTAATGGAAAGTGGCATAGGATCAAGCTTCAATTTCCCCTAGTGGGACCTCCTTTCAACCTTTAATCAAAATTCTGTGTTTTTGCCATTTCCATGAATTCTGAGAAGAGCACTGGGATAAGAGGCTAACTTTTAATTTACTTTACTAATTTATAATTGCTGCATGATCATACATTGTTTAATAAGATCTCATTACCATATTCCCCATATGGGTTGTCTTATAATAATATTAGACAGGGAGAAAATTAAAGAAATAATACTCTTCCTCAACTTATAGCAGAATATGCAAGGAATATTATTTGGAACCCTTCATTTTACTTGTTATATTTCTTTTATATATTCCTTATCACGTTAGGTTTCTTTTTGGCTTTCTATCCTACACTAATGATAAATGACAGGGCAAGTTAGTAATGGAAGTCTGGCAATAGCTGTGAATGCACGTATCAACCTGAGCAAAATGTAATATGAAATGACGGACTTAGGATTTTAATGAGGATGGCATAATTTAATACTATTTTCTTGCCTTGTTAAAAGAGATGGATTTTGTACCATACTTAGCTTATTATAATTTTTGTCATAAAAATGATTCACTGAAAAGTACTGCCTAAAAACATACCTTGTTCTTGAATTATTCTTCTATTGCATACTGTCGCATGTTCAAATTTAAAATAAAATACACGGTTTATCTGCAAATAATTCTATGTCATTCTGATAATTGAGAATAAATTTCCTAGGCACATAATTTCAACTTATATATTTGCTTTAAGAGATTTTCATGCTTTTTAAAAATTATATTTCATTTAAATGACCTGAAGGGTAGTTTTCTACCTAATTTTCTAAATCTATTTTAAATTATATACTGCTAGATAACTATAATTTATCGCAAGTTGCCTATATTTTGCATTATTGTATTATTTATATTTTGTCATTTTTATGTTTGACAAAGGATGTCTTGTGATTTTTGATATTTGGAAAGATGACAGACTTTATTCATTTACTCATTCAAGATATTACAGTGAAGAATTGCTAAGTATAAGACTTTGAAGAATGTACTGGCAAGGCTATGGATATGATTTTGACATATATTCTACCTTAAAGGAGTTTGTAGTTCAGAAAATAACTTACAGCTCAATAGAACCATTTAAATAAGCTTTATGTGTATGGATTGATAAAATACCTTTGCAAGTTGTATAGATAACCAAACTATTGTTAAAACATTTTCTAATAGCTTTCTTAATTTTTAATATTTGACTACACTGCTCAAGTATATTTCAAAATTATTATAAATTTAATTCAAATATATAACAAATATACACTTAAAATGTAAAAAGTTTTAAAATTCATAAAAGTCGTGATTTTCTCTCAGTACATTATTTTTTTCTTAAAGCAAATCAATTTGCTTTCTAGTCATTTCACACAGTCTCACACCCAACATAATTTTCTCTTTAGCTTCCCAACAAATGAATTTCAATTTTTTATAATGATGTTTTTTTGTCCTTACTCTGAAAATGACAAATGGTTTGCCAAGTATAAGGAATTATGAAAAGCAATATGTTCTTTCAAAGTACATTACATTTTCCTCAAATCTATTTTTTTCTATATCCCTTAGTGTAAAGATGTTCTTCTTGCACCCACCCACCACAACCACCAATATATAAATTCAAACAATAGAAATTAACACTTCAGTGGCATAAAAAGGTTTATAACTTATAGGGAAAAACAAACAAACAACTGAAATAGCTAAATGTGTCTTTGATGCCTACCGGAGTAGGCTGAAACTGCACACTATAGACCTTAGCTGGATGCTAAGGTGAGAATAAAATAAAATATTTCTTCACAAGGGAATCACTCTGGTCTACTAAATGAGTAGTGTCAGCCTTTACTATTTTGATCATAAAAAAGCAAGAGAATGAAGGGGACCAATCTCATGAGCACTGACAAGTCTAGCCTTATTAAAAGTTTTAAGATTCAGACAGTCCACTATAATGTCCTTCAAACTGATCAGTTTGTAAGTAACCCCTCTTCTTTGTGAATGGAGAAATTATATGGCAAGAGACATTACAGATCTCTTTTCTCTGAGTGTAATTATTCAGCACTCATATTTGTTCGCTCAATAGAACAGATATACCAAGTCTTCTAAATCTATTGAGAAAAAGACAGATAACACATTATACAAGAATGTACTTTATAGTGAGTGCAGTAGTGGAAATGATATGGAAATAGTGCTGGGTTTTCAGTTCCAGTGTAATACTGTTGTGTTTCTTGGGATGTAAATACATACTAATCCTTCAAGAGTTGTGTCAACTGAAGGTAATACTAACAACCTTAAGATAAAAATTATATTTTCAGTTGATAATATTCTTCCAGCAGCTTAACATCCTAAGAGTTTTATTTGAATAGTGCTCACTTGTCAGAAATCTGAGATACTTTATTTTCTTTCCCCTGTCAAAATCTGATTGTCCACTCCAGCATTCACCTCCAAAGACCATTTATTTAGTAACCCTGACCAATTTTAAGCTTGTTGAGTACATCACACATTGAAGGTGGAAATCAAGAAGATGAATGGTAGGCAAGAACTCACTGAAGCTGATAGGAATCATTTATCTTAACAGCATGATAGTATAATCACATCCTGATAGGGCATATGAGATTCTAGCAGATGACTTTAAGGCAAAGTTCAGGAAAACTGACAATTTCCAAGCCCAAGGACCTTCACCAAATAGTTGATGTTCCTCCTTTGAAAATGTATAAATAATTTGTTGTGCCCAGTAATGCCGGGGTATGGAGTATTACACAGTTAGCCAACAATAATATGAAGTATTAAAGACTATATACAGTAATGTTCTTCCAAAGTAAGCAATGTGGGATATAGGGTCTCTACATATACCCCTGCTTACAGTAGTATTTTATGTCAAAATTCCATATTTTTCTTTCCTTTTCATGTTTTTATTGCTACTGTGTCTAGAGAGCACTATAATTCACGTTACAAAATGTGCATTGTAATAAACATATAAGAATAAGCATATCAGAAAATTTTATATATAATTTACTATGTTATTTACTATATAAATTTATTTAGTAACATTCTGTAAGTCAAATTATATGGTCCCATTTATTTAAAGATACAGAAACACATGGCTGGCCCATTTAAAATATCAAATTTTGTTTTTATGACCCGAAGAGCAAATGAATATAAAAATAGGTAAACATTTAGAATTGGAATATAGTTAAGTCAACAGAAATTAACAGTTAAAAGATTTAAATATTTGAACTATTTTACACAATTCCTCATAAATTAGTACGATTTGTGGGGGGAGGGTTTATAAATTTTCCAATGTCTTTCTTTTTGTTTATTGGTTTCACAGTTATTTTGTACATTTATAAATTATATTATATGTTAACATAGACTTGCAATATTTTTAAATATTCTCACTTAGGTTTGTATTTTTGGTTGAGCACATGATTCATACTTTGTAATCAGAAAGTTTTCTCTCTCTCTCTCTCTCTCTCTCTCTCTCTCTCTTTTTCTCCTACCCTAATTACCAAATGCATAAGTAGAACAAGTTCTTCCTCTCCCCTTGGGTAAAGACTCATGCCTTTTCTCTGATCACTCATGATTATTATAAAGTGGCTTATAATCACTTGAAGACATAAATATGGTCTGATTCAGTACTTAGGTCCAGTCACACTTACTATTCAATATTGCAACCTTATATAAGACTGTAGCTACTCTTGCTAATGCAACTGAAGATTGCTTCAAGCAAGAAAGTTCTAGAGGTTTTCTTTAGTCTTTCTAGTTTCTTTACTGAATCACTTACATCTCTCCTATCATTGGCTTTTCATAGTCTCTCTGACCTTTCTGAAATGAAGCAAGGGAAAGTGGGAAGATAGGGGGAATTAAGATGTTCTTAATCAGTTATTTCATTAACTCCCTGCATAATCTCTGATCTGACAGAAGAATAAAGCTGATACTTTTTTTCAAAGGGCTTGTTCCCATATCAAGAGAGCAATTTCTTTTTGTTTGGCTTCCTGCACTACTTCAGTTATTGTTTCTTTGGTAATCCACTCCACCCAGAAACTACATTAAGATCCCAAAGTCACTGCAGGTGACCCTCTTAGGTATAATTTTAAACAATTCCATCTGGAGATTCATAGGAAATCATGTTGTTTCTAGAAAATATCCATTTCTTCTACATTCTTTCTATGGATAAACTGTGCAGGCTGCCCAACACATGTAAATCTCATCCCCAACTACAGAGAAAATAGTCACCAGACTTTGATTTTAAGATTTGTTTGCCTGGAGTCTGTGATGCTTAATTTTACATGTCAATTTAGTTAGTCCATGGTGCCCAGATTTCTTGTCAAACACCAGCCTAGATGATTAAAAGGAGAGGATTCTGGGAAAATGATGGAGTTCAAAGCACTGGGAATACGTATCCTCATCTAGACAGCAATTGTACAGAGAATCTATCTGCAGTAACTATATTGGAGCTCTGGAGTTTATTCAAGGTTTACAATTTCCAAGGGAAGTCATGGATAGAAAACTATAAGTAATTTCAGTTCTCGGACAGTAAAATCCTTCCATCACCTACCCCTCAGCTCAACAGCAGGCAGAACTACGTGTGTTCTTAGAGCACCCTACAATCAGCGAGGGAGTCAGGATGGGCTAACGGATCCTGTTTTTAAATATCAGAGATTTATGCTTTGATCATTGATTGCAGCTTCTGATCACAGAGGTGCAAAGGCAGACAACGATTGTTGTTGAACCTCACTCCAATGTTGCCACCCTCTTTGCCTCTGGCTGATGTGACTTCTAGGGTATTTAAAGAGTCAGCACCCTTTTTTTCTAACTCATTCACTTTTCTCTTTTTGCCTTTTGAGAGGTATACATTAAATATGAGACTATTCAAAAGCAGCTTCTTATACAGGTGAAATTAGGGTGTCACCACAAAATGACCAGGAAAGGGGGCAGGCTCAAAAAAACCTGAGAAGACCTAACATTTACACCTCAGGCTGATCCTCCATCCAGAAACAGTCAACAAGAAGCAAAAAATTGAAATCAATAACAAAACCCTCCCCCAAAATACAGAACTTTGGGAAAGGGGAAGGATCTGATTTCCTGATTTACCACATTATAACAATATAATTTACCATATTATAGTTGAATATACACTCTTCAACAAAAATTGCAAGGCATAAAAGAAATAGGAAAGTGTAAACCATTCAAAAATAAGCAAACAGAAACTGCCCGTAAAAGACTTAATAGCCAATCTCTATATAAGACAACGACTAAAACAAGTATCTGAAGATAGTCTTAACAGATATTCAGATATCTAAAGGAAGAGGCGGAAAATTTCAAGAAAATTATCTCTGACCAAAATGGAAATATCAGAAAGACATAGAAAACCTAAAATGAACTCCCCCTCAAAATAAAAAAAATAAATTCTGGACCTTTAAAGTACAATAACTGAAATAAAAAATTCATTAGAGGGATTCAAAGCAGATTTTAAAAGGTAGAAAAAGAATCAGCAAACTTGAAGATAGGACAGTGAAAATTTGAGTTTGAAAACAGAAAAAAAGTGAAGTAAAGTAAACATAGCCTAAGAGATGTGTGGGACACTATCAAGGCAATCAATATATGTATGCATCGTAGGAGTCCTAAAAGGAGAAGAGAGAAAGGGCAGAAAAAATATTTGAAGAAATTAGGGCTGAAAACCTCCCCACATGAATATAAATATTTACCAAGCTCAATGAATCCCACATAAGATGAACTCCAAGAGACCCACACCAAGATATATCATAATCAAACGTTTGCAAGGCAAAGAAAAAGAGGCTCTTGAAAGCAGCGAGAGAGAAGGGACTCATCACATACAGGAGATCCTCAATAGGTAATAAGCAGATTTCTCAATAGAAACTTTGGAAGCCAGAGGCAGTTACCTGATATATGCAAAGTGTTAAAAGAACAAAACAGTCAGCCAAGAACCCTATATTTGCAAAAACTGTCCTTCTAAAGTGATGAAGAAATTAATACAGTGACAGATTAAAAAAAAAAAAAGACATTCTCAGATAAGAGAAGCTGAGGGAGTCTGTTACCATCAGATCTTCCTGCAAGAAATGTTAAAGGTAGTCTTGCTGGTTGACATGAAGGGTCATTAGACAGTAACTTGAAGCCTAATAAAGAAATAAAGATGATAAAGGTACATACATGGACAATTTTAAAAGCTAGTCTTATTATAATAGCTGTACGCCACTCAACTTTTTCATTTCTGTATTATGTAAAAAACTAATATATTAAAAATAGTTATTAGTCTAAAGCTGGTATCATTGCAACTTTCTTTTGTAGCTTTACATATTGCTTTCTATATAACTTAAGAGACTAAAGTTTTAAAAAAAATTGTTAGTTCATGTTTTGGACACATAATGTATAAAGATGGAATTTTGTAATATTGACAACAGAAAGGGGTGCAGATGGAACCATAAAAGGGCAGAGGTTTTGTATGTTATTTAAATTAAGCTGATATAAATCCAAAATAGGGTGTTAACACTTAAGAATGTTACCCCAAAGATAATAGCTATAGAATATACACACAAGGAAATGAGAAATTATTATTAAATTTACCATTGTTTATCAACAACTAAGCACAAAAGAAGATAGTAATGCAGGAAATAAGGGACAAAAATTGCTGAAGACATGTGGAAAACAAGTAACAAAATGATAGATGTAAGTCTCTCCTTATCAGTAATAACTTTGAATATATGGGATTAAACTCTCCAATCAAAAAACAGAATGGACAAAAAAAAAACGTTATCCAAGCATATGCTGCCTGCAAGAGACTCATATTAGATAAAAACACAAAAATAGTTTGAAAGTAAAAAAATGGAAAAAGATATTCCACATAAATGATAACCAAAAGAGAACAGGAATGGCTATACTAATATCAGACAAAATATACTTTAAATCAAAAGTTTACAAGACAAAGAAAGATATTATATGTTAATAAATATAGCAAGAACAATAACATTTGTGTATCTAATAATAGATCATCAAAATATATGAAGCAGTAATTGATAGAATTTAAGGAAGAAACAAACTTTAATTCACCATTCTCAATAATGGATAGAACAACCAGATAGAAGATAAATAAGGAAACATAGGACTTGATCAACTCAATAAAGTAGCTGAGTGCAATACACATATACAGAATATTCTACCCAACAACCATAGCATACACACTACAATCTCAATAAATTTCAAATACAAATAGACAAAATATCTTCTCTGACCAAATGGGATGAAGTTAGAAGTCAGCAACAAAAATAAAACTGGAAAATTCACAATTTGTTGGAAATGAAACAACACTCTGCTTCATTGTATTTCCTTGGTCCTTTGTCAAAGATAAGTTGACTGTTTATTATTTTTTTTTAATTTTTTTAACGTTTTATTTATTTTTGAGACAGAGAGAGACAGAGCATGAACAGGGGAGGGGCAGAGAGAGAGGGAGACACAGAATCGGAAGCAGGCTCCAGGCTCTGAGCCATCAGCCCAGAGCCCGACGCGGGGCTCGAACTCATGGACCGCGAGATCGTGACCTGAGCTGAATTCGGACGCTTAACCAACTGAGCCACCCAGGCGCCCCAGTTGACTGTTTATTAAAGTCTACTTATGGGGGCACCTGGATGGCTTTCAGTTAAGCATCTGACTCTTGATTTCAGCCCAGATCATGATCTTATTGTTGTGAGATCAAGCCCGTGTTGGGCTCTGTGCTGGGCATGAAGCCTGCTTAAGATTCTCTCCCTCCTTCTCCTTTGCCCCTCCCCTGCTTGTTCTCTCTCTCTTTCTCTCTCTCTCTCTTTCTCTCTCTCAAAAAAGCAAAAAGTTTTTGAGTTCTCCATTCTGTTCCATTGATCAATTTGTCTATAGTTTTCCAATACCACAGTATTAATTACTGTACTTTATAGTATATCTTAAATTTAGGTGGTATAAGACTTCCAACTTGTTCTTTGATATTGTGTTAGCTATACTGAGACTTTCATTTCACAATATAAACTTTAAAATCAGTTGTGAACATCCTAAAATAACTTGTTGCGATTTTGGAATTATGTTGAATCTACAGATCAAATTGAGAGGAACCAACAGCTTGACAATATTGATCTTTCTATACATGAACATAGAGTATCTCTTCATTTACTTTGTTACTTAATTTTGTTCATCAGAGTTTAGTAGTGGGTTTTGCATAGATCTTGTACATATTTTGTTAGGTTTACATCTAATTAGGTATTTACCTTTGCTGGGTGTTAATGTAAATGGTATGGTGTTTTAAATTTCAAAATCTTTGTCTCCATAATTAGTATATAGGAATGCAACTGAGTTTTGTGCATTAACTTTGAATCCTGCAATGTTGCTATAATTACTTATTAGTTCCAAGAGTTCTTTTGTTAATTTTTTTTCAGATTTTCTATATAGATGATCATGTCATTTGCAAACAAAAATAGTTTTATGTCTCCCTTCACAGGCTATATACTTCTTATTTCCTTTTCTTACCTTATTGCATTAGCAAGGATTGCCACTGATTTTGATTTTACTTATTGTTTCATTCACAAGGTTATTGGATTCACAATAATATATGATATTCACTAACTTTTATATTGATAACTACCTATTTAAAGGGCATATGATTAAAGGGGTTTAACAGTGAGGTGTGATCTCAATCTAATGTAAGGTGCTCAATATCAGTTTGTCAGTCTCAATTCAAAAATAAAGTTGTATCTTTCATCCATCCACCCATATATTACTGTTAATGCATGAGCTATTCTTAGCAGAGAAATAGTTTTATGTTGCCCAAGAAGATAAGAGGATACAAACTGACTATTACTGTATATTTGTACACCAGCTCATTACAGCAGACAATTTTCAGGAATTTTTCAAGATGGTTATTAAACACAGCAATTATTATTTTTTAAACATTTTAACATTACAACTGTACTATTTTCTATGCACTGAATATATAGCAAAGCTTATGGGGCAGAAGATTCTACATTACGCTTGAAGCAATGTAGAGCCTAATAAAAGCTATATCCCTAACTCCTAAAAACTTTTGAACTTTTGAAAACTAATCCACTTCACATGAAAAAAAAAACCTTTATGAACATATAATTAAGTAAATGATGTTAAACAGAAGAAAATACTCAAGACCCATTACTTCCTTTTTTTATCATTATAGAATTTTACTACTACTAAAGCACGTGAAGTTTAAGGGCTTGAGGTCATGTAGGTTTATTACATCAGTAAGGTGAAGACACTATAAAATGGAGTGCTGCTATGCATTATTTCATAACATCCCATTTGGTAGCCTGAAATTGATTGTGGTAGGAGTATTTAAACCACAGGAATCACTAAAAATAGGCTTTTGTTGTGTGATAGTGGTAACTTTTAATTTATTAGCACACCAGTGCCCATTGTGTTTGTCTTATATATCTTGTTTGTGCTTTTTTTCCCCCAAATTTTAAGGTGAACTCAGATTTCACAATATGCATAAGCCGATTGACATGGGACCATGTTTGGCCCTGTACTGATTTCTTAGACAACTGCAGCATAGGAAAATAAACAGAGCAGCCTTTTGCAAACACTTGTCTGAAATATTTTTGATAGATCACACAAATTACATAGTCACTTAAACTCACAGTCTTTATAAATCACTATCATAATTATTTGCCATAGAGTTGCCAGAACTACTCGAACTCTTTTCTCATTAATACACCTTGTTCCTGGGGCTCCTGGGTGACTCATTCAGTTAAGCGACCAGCTCTTGACTTTGATTCAGATCATGATCTCATGGTTTGTGGGTTCAAGCCCCACTTTGGGCTTGGCACTGGCGGTGCAAAGTATGCTTGGGATTCTCACTCTCTCTCTCTCTCTGTTCCCTTCCCAGCTAGTGTGCTGTCTCTCTCTCTCTCTCTCTCAAAATAAAAAAATAAAATAAACTTAAAAAAATATATATTTATATCTTGTTCTTACACAATTCAATGCATAGTGATTAATTTAGTTAATCCAGAATGGAGTTCAAGATATTTTACAAAAATATTATACTGTTTATATCCATTCAGCACCTAAAAAACTGGATATTCTTGTGAGGTGTTTTGTTTTGTTTTGTTTTGTTTTGTTTTGTTTTGTTTCCTGTATTGTGGCTGAGAATAGGATAGTGTGTAAAGATTTGCTGATGTTAGACAATATGAGTTCTAATCCTGAACTTTAACCCTTGCTATTGTCAGAACCTAGGCAAGTTACATAATTGCCCTAACTCTATTTCTTTATCTGAAAACTGGTATCTTATCCATCTTAGAGTTGTTATGATAATTAAAAGTGATATGCAAGTGAATATTTATCTTATCTAATTAGCAAGATCTAAGTTGTCATTTTTTTTCAATTTTATTTTTTTTAATTTACATCCAAGATAGTTAGCATATAGTGCAACAATGATTTCAGGAGTAGATTCCTTAATGCCCCTTAACCATTTAGCCCATACCCCATCCCACAACCCCTCCAGTAACCCTCTGTTCTCTATATTTAATATGCTCTTATGTTTTGTACCCCTCCCTGTTTTTATATTATTTTTTCTTCCCCTCCCTTATGTTCATCTGTTCTATGTCTTAAAGTCCTCATATGAGTGAAGTCATATGATATTTGTCTTTCTCTGACTAATTTCGCTTAGCATAATACCCTCTAGCTCCATCCACAAGTTGCAAATGGCAAGATTTCATTATTTTTGATTGCTGAGTAATACTCCAGTGTGTATATATACCACCTGTTCTTTATCCATTCATCCAGTGATGGACATATGGGCTTTTTCCATACTTTGGCTATTGTTGATAGTGCTGCTATAAACATGGGGGTGCATGTGTCTCTTTGAAACAGCACACCTGTATAAATACCTACAGCACACCTTGATAAATACCTAGAAGTGCAATTGCTGAGTCATAGGGTAGATCTATTTTTAATTTTTTGAGGAACCTCCATACTGTTTTCCAGAGTGGCTGCACCAGCTTGCATTCCCACCAGTAATGCAAAAGAGATCCTCTTTCTCTGCATCTTTGGCAACATATGTTTTTGCCTGAGTTGTTAATGTTGGCCATTCTGACAGGTGTGAGGTGCTATCTCATTGTGGTTTTGATTTGTATTTCCCTGATGATGGGTGATGGTGAGCATTTTTTCATGTGTCGGTTGGCCATCTGGATGTCTTCTTTGGAGAAGTTTCTGTTCATGTCTTTTTCCCGTTTTTTCACTAGATTATTTGTTTTATGGGTGTTGAGTTTGATAAGTTCTCTATAGATTTTGGATACTAACCCTTTATCTGATATGTCATTTGCAAAAGCCCCCTCCCATTCTGTCAGTTGCCTTTTAATTTTGCTGATTTTTTCCTTTGCTGTGCAGAAGCTTTTTATTTTCATGAGGTCCCAGTAGTTCATTTTGCCTCTGTTTCCCTTCCTTCCCAAGAAGAGTTGAGTAAGAAGTTGCTGCAGCCAAGATCAAAGAGGTTTTTGCCTGCTTCCTCCTCAAGGAATTTGATGGCTTCCTGTCTCTCATTTAGGTCTTTCATCCATTTTGAGTTTATTTTTGTGTATGGTGTAAGAAAGTGGTCCAGTTTCATTCTTCTGCATGTCGCTGTCCAGTTTTCCCAGCACCACTTGCTGAAGAGACTGTCTATTCCATTGGATATTCTTCCCTGCTTTGTCAAAGGTTAGTTGGCCATACATTTGTGGCTCCATTTCTAGGTTGTCTATTCTGTTCCATTGATCTAGTGTCTGTTTTTGTGCCATAAATTGTCATTCTTATACACTAAATACGTTATAATTATAGTTCATAAGGATACAAAATAATATTTTAAAAGATAATAGATTGAAGATATAACTAAAATTACTCTTGTTAGTATAAATTTAAAGCATATTTTGGATATGTTAGAAGGCACCAGTCCTTAAATCTGGGCTTGCAAAAGCATGAAGGTGCATATGTATCATGTTCCAGCTACAGATAAATTTTTTAAAAATCAGTATCAACATTATCAACTTTCAAATGTATAATTTCCCAAAAGAGGTCTGATGGAGAACATTCGGTGATTTGTGCCTATTTGCCCCCTCTTTCTTCATAGTAGGCATTCCCCCACTTTTCAGAAGAAAGGTATCCCTCTCTGTCATCTAATCACTTGCTAAAGTGCATTTTCCAGGTGAAACCTTCCAGTTTACAACACAAATGGCAATCTTCCCTAAAGAAAAAAAAAAACTTGAATTTTAAGGAAAGGTTTGTGCCTGGAATGTTATCTCTTTTATTCAGGTTACATACTCAAGGTAAGCGTTACTTTACAATGAGATTACCAAAGTGAGATCGTTGTCTAGGTCATGCCTATTAATAGGCTTATTTTTTATTGAAAATGAGTTCTGATTTTTTCTTATGACAGAAAGTTAGTCTGACTTGGCTTGTGTGTTTGACAATGAAGGCTTGTTTTGCTAATTAAGTAACTGTGACATTATCTGTAAATACAATAAGATAAATCTGCAGCTTCACAATTTCCAGAAAAATATATTTAATGCATATATACAATACAATGTATGCCAGAACAAAATCCTTTGCATATTTAAATTTATGATGAAAAATAATAGATGCCAATTTAAAATTGTATGAGGTGCTTTGTAGTTTTGCAAAGTTATTATAATGTGTTAGAAAAATATTTGAAGACCAATATTATAATATATAGACAGTTGAATATTAGATGAAAACTAGTAGTTTGATGATTGATATAATTGTATCCAAACATAAAATTTTATTATTCATCTCAGATGAAAATGTATGTATTTGGAGTATTATCATTATTAACTATCAATAGTTATCATTTTATGATTTTCTATGACTTCTCCAAAAATTAGTTAACACTAATACCACATCTATAAAGCTGGTACAATAATATTTATTTACTGACACAGGATGCTTTGACAATGACATATGTTTATATTTTCAATTAATTACATGTATTTTATTTTCAATAAATCAAATTGGTCTTTTTCTATGTGACAGAAATCATCCCAGCTTTTGAGATTTATAAATTAGTAATCAAATAAAATTTCTGCTCCCATTTTATGTCACATTCTAGTGAAACATCAGCCTACAAGCCTCCTTAACATGTTGGGGGTCCGGTGGAGTGAAATAAAAAAATCCTCCACCTGGTCCGGCCATACTTGGGATATCAGTGTAGTTTGATTACTGTAAAAGACTGACACTAGCTTCGACCCCAGCACTTTTACCTAAAGTGGTTCTGATTGGTTCATATTTTTCACTGTCAAGTCTTGCCCTGGGAACACAGAAATGGTGCTCTCCATAAAAAGGTATAATACCATAAGATATGATAATTCATAGATATGGTATAAAAGAATTCAAACACAAAAGCAGTGGGGTCCTTTACCATATAGATGGGGGAGAGAAGCAGCAGAGAAAAAAGATGATGTACCATCTGCTGGTCTCCAGGATATAGAAAGAATCATGTGTATAAAGTATCTAGTAAACAGACTTAGAATTTGAATCTAGGGAAATTTTGGCTCCTAATTGGTAGAACTGAATAATCAAAATACCATTAAGAGGAAAGATCTGATTTTAGATTATCTTAATATTAAATTGTTTAATATTATTATTTTTACAACTTACTTTTTCAATCATGGTAAAACACATAAATAATGTATTGAAATAGTATTATTGATATAGTAGACACTGTAGATAATGTATTGTCTATTCAGTATAGATGATGTCAAATCATCAAACTTATTACACAGATATTAGAGGTAATTATCTTAATACAGAACTAGAAAACTTGTACAATTTAAGAGTCTTTTTTAGAGGTAACCTTACAAAACTATAGAAGTAGATTTTTTGTAAAGATTTGGGGTTTATGATTTCATATAAATAAAAAAACTAGAGTGAATTTTTTGATACAAAAAAACTATATTTCTTTGTATATAGACAATGAAAATAAAGACACAGAAAATGGAATAAAGAATAACGTTTTTCTAATAGCTTCCAAAATATATTTGCCACCTTGGTAAAGAAGGTATTGTATAAATTATATAAATTAATGTAGAGAAATGAGAAAAAGAAGCAGATCCTATTGAATTAGATGTTATAATTTGTGTTGCATTGTTGTTGCTTTAACAATGACATTTTCAGAATCATAAAACCCTCTTCCTTAACTGTGTGCACATGTTGAGTAAGCTTAAAGTTTGAGGGTTATATTTGCTACTCTTCTAACAGTTTGGTTCTTCTTAGTTTGGGGAAGCAAGCACCCCCTTCTCTGTTTTTATCTCCATTCATTTGGCACAACAAATGCAATCCAGATTCAAAAAACAAAAGAGTACAGAGAAAAATTAGTTGAAATGTATTTATTGTGACTCTATTTAAAATAAATTGTTAAGGATTGCTTTCCCAAAGTTCTTTAAAAATGTCTTCTGAATGCCTGACTCTGACAGATATGTATTCATATAAAATAAAATTAAAAAATACAGCTGAAAACTATTTGGATCTTAGCTACTTTTTATGACTCTATGTACATATTCATCAGGTTTCAAATGTACCTTATGAATTATTAATCCACCTTTTTTTCCAATTCATATGTAATTATGCTCAGAGTAATAATTAAAAGTACATATGTTCTTGGGCATTTGGGTGCCTCAGTCGGTTGAGTGTCCGACTTCAGCTTAGGTCATGATCTTGCAATTCGTGTGTTCAAGCCCCACATGGGACTCATTACAGTTAGTGCAGAGACTCTGTCCCTCTCTCTCTGCCCCTCCCTTGCTGTGCTCTCTCAAAAATAAAAACATTTTTTTAAAGTACATATATTCTTTTGTTGATACCCACATACATTGTTTAATATGTATTTTCAAGAAAATATTCATGATCAGTACCTAAAATTAAAACAAATATACATCTGTACAACCTATAGATTGTATACGTTGTGATTTACAGAACTATCATAATTCCTGAGTTTACAAGGGCTTCTTAACATTTCTTGGAGAAAGGAGGAACACAGAGAAGAAAGAAAGTTACTGGTAAAATGTTCCCACATAATATTAGTAAGGCTTTACAATAGAAAGCTTCATAAAAAATTTTCAAAGTTGCTGCTTCATTCTGGGTGACTTCACAGAGATTTCACTTGATTTTATAATGTTTCCCAGAAAATGTCTTTACTTAGATTGACTGCTGTGGATTTCTTTTGCAGATATGAATTTAATGTTCCATTTAAGGCATAAACAGAATGAAGTATGCCCTAGAATAGAGTACTTGGGCTTGTGGGCATTTTGTTTGATGTTATTTTTGGAGTGCTGTAACTAACTTGTGTATACTTGGTTGTCATTTTAGGGCAGTTGTTTTGTGGGAGATTTTGATATTATATACCTGTAAGATTTTTGTTGTTAAAGAATAAAGAATAGGACACATTTGCTTTTATGTTCCAGTTTTGGCTTATTAATAGTTCATTTTAAAAAGTAATGGAAGAGTCTTATCATGTCCAGAATCATGAAAAATTATCTCTAAATAGCAATTTGTTAAAATATGTCTTGCAACCATTCTAGTGGAAAGTTATGCTGAGAGATGTAGGATACACTGGTTTTTCTTCGAGTAGGAAGAAATAATTCAAACAGAAAACAAATGTGAACAAATTTATTATATACTATTTTGGATGATTCATTAATTTTCCTTTAAATAATAATGCTGCTCTTTGTTGAGCTATAATCTGACATTTTACTATTTTATGCACAGAACTGTGCTCCTATTCATGTCATTAAATAGGAATTTAAATTGCAGCAATATTATTAAGGGGAATATATCCATTATCCATTTTATTATGTTTTATGATATACATGAAGACACAAGAGTATATTACTCATTGAGATAATGACTAGATATTTTGCTGTGGTAGAATTTTAATGAATAAATGGCATTTACATTGGTTATTTATCTAGTCTTTTATTTAAGGATAGCATGCCTGTAGTAGTTACCAAGGGCTAACACTTTATCACTTTAGAAAGACGTAGTGAAGGTATTGGCATGTTAACAGGTCATATCAGAGCTCTTATACCAGCCTCTCTCATTTCTGAAGACTTAGAAGATTAGAGAGGTTGCTGCTGTGTTTGTGACAAATCAAAGAAAGATGGATCCTACACATGCATGTTTGCTCCAGAGTTTAAACCACTTCCATCAAAACCTGACTCTGACTTTTTTTAAGTTTATTTATTTATTTTGAGAGAGAGAGAGAGAGTGAGAGCGAGCATGAGAGAGGGGGTGGGGCAGAGAGGGAGAGAAAGAGAGAGAATCCCAAGTAGGCTCCACACTGTCAGTGTGGGGCCCAATGCCGGGATCAAACTCGAATTGTGAGATCATGACCTGAGCTGAAATCAAGAGTGACACTTAACCGACTACGCCACCCAGATGACCCATGACTCTGACTTTTAATAGCTATGAGTTCTTGGGCATATTACTTCCTACTATAATCTCTCAATTTCCTCCTGTGTAAAATGTGAATGACAATAACTAAATAAGATTACCATGAGGATTAAAGAATGTGTGTGTGTGTGTGTGTGTGTTTGTGTGTGTGTGTGTATATATATATATATATATATATATAGCCTTTAGAAAAATACTTAGCACATGGTACATGATGTATAGGGCATTATTATTATTCTTATTAAACATTGGCTGGGATAATGAATGGAAAGAATAGTTGTAGAAAACACCATACTTTCCACCGTCCCCATTCTATCAACATGGTTCCAAGTAGTCATAGATAAAACTGTGCAGCAGTTTCAGACAACTTCTGCCCTACTCAACTGACCTTGTCAGAGCAATTTTCCTCCATGGTGCCTTTTTAATTCTAGTTACACATTGCCATTTTATTGTCCTATTGCTGCTCTGTCCTTCTCCATATACCAAAAGTCATCCTTAGAAGAAGCTCTAATATAAGTGGGTCAATAATCCCAAACACATTTTACCTAAGCAGTTATGAGGAAGGAGAGACACAAGTACAATAAGAGTGTATCCTAACATGAAAATAGCATATAGCCTAATGATGAACAAAAAGAGCCATAAAACCTAAATTATACTATAAAGTAGCAAATGGCAAGTAGGGGTGAGAGACAAGGCTGGAGCTATGATTGCTTAGGAGAAGCCCACTTTTCAGGAAATGGAATGGAGCAAAGAAATATTACAGAAAAATGAGTAATAGGTAAAAGTAGAAGTAGAGGAAAGTATTTCATGAAGGGCTTTGTGAATAAAGCAGAGCTAAATCTTAACTGTTAACAGCATGTGAAGGAAGTAATATGTAGATTGGTTTGTATGGAATAAAGTGGTCATTAGAAATTGTAGGTTTCTTTATTTTCCCATGCAGGTTTATTTTCCCAGGCAGTTTTGTGAGCATTTTCCAATTATAAACTAACATATTAAGAATAAGCACAAGAAAGCTGATGTGATTAATTAATATCAGACACAGTAGACTTCAAGACAAGAAATACTGAGATAAAAAGAACATATCATAATATTAAAATGTAAAGCAATTGAGAAGAGATAATCCTCAATGTGAATGTCTTTAGTAATAGAAAAACTAAATAAATGAGAAAATTTTTTAAAGGACTAAAAGTTGAAATAGATAAATCCACAATTACAATTTGAGATTTTTAACAATCTTCTCTCATTAACTAATAGAACAAGTAGGAAGAATTTCAGGAAGGATATAGACATTTGGAAAAACATTAGCAACTAACTTTATCTAATTGATATTTACAGAACACAACATGAAATAATTGTGGAATACACATTTTTTCAAGTATACATTGATCATTCTTTAAGACAGAAACCGTATGCTAGACCATTCAATAAACCTGAATACACTTTACATGATTAAGAACTTACAGAGTATATTTCTGAACACAACAAAATTAAATTAAAATGCAAAATTAAATTAAAATGCAAAATATCTAGAAAATCCATAAATATTTGGAAACTAACCACATTCTTTGATATAAATCAAATGTCAAAGAAGAAAATCACAAGGGAAAATAGAAATCGTTTCAGGGGCACCTGGGTGGCTCAGCTGGTTAAGTGTCTGACCTGATTTTGGCTCAGGCTGTGGATGGAGCTCCTCCTTGGGCTCTGCACTGACAGTGCAGAGCCTGCTTGGGATTCTCACTCTCTGCCCCTACTCTACTCTCTCTCGCATGCATGCATGTGTGCTCTCTCTCTCTCTCTCTCAAAATAAAGAAATATAAAAAAATCATTTCAAATTAAACAGAAATTTAAACTCAAAAATAAAAATTTATAGAATGCGGTAAAGTAGCATTTGAAGGAAAATTTTTTAACTGTAAATGCAATTCTTATATTAGAAAAAAAAGATTGAAATTGATGATATAATCCTCCAATTTTAGGAAGTAGGAAAGAAGAGCAAATTAAACCCAGAAAAATTAGAAGAACAAAAATAAAGATTAGGGCTGAAATCAATAAAGTATAAAAGCGAACAGTGGTGTAAAATGGTAAGCATGTGGAGAAACTGAATTCTGATACACTACAGATGGAAATATCAAGTGGTCCGATCACTTTGGACAACTGTTGGGTATGTTCTTCTACAAAAAAAAAAAAAAAAAAAAAAGCATCTATCCTATACTCTAGCAATTCTACTTCCAGGTTTTTACTCAAGAGAAATGAAAATATATGTCCAAAAGACTCATAGAAAAATGTGTACAGCAGCTTCATTCTTAAGAGCGCCATCTGGGAACAGCTCTAATGCTTTTCAACAGAAGAATGGATAAATTTTAGTACATTCATATAATTAAATACTACATAGCAATCAAAAGGAATGAACTACTAATAAATAAAACACAGAAGAAAATCTCAAAAATATTATGCTAAATGAAAGAGACTAGACCCCAAGAAAACATAAGTATTATTTATTTTTACGAAAAAAATAAGAACAGGTAAAAGTTATCTGCAACAATAGAAATCAGACTAATGATTTTCCATGGAAGATGGAGATTGACTAGAAGGGGGTGCAAGGGAAATTTCTGAGTTGATAGACATGTTATACATGTTGTCTGATGTGTTGTTTATACATGGATCCAAACTTATTGTTTACTTAATATCTGTGCCTTTCATTATATGTAAATTATATCTCAAAAAAAAAATAAGATGGGAAAATACTTGGTGAAAAAAGGTAGTAATTCAGTCAGAATAGATGCCCCAAGCTACACATGTCATAGCATTATATAAATTTAATAATTTACCTTACCCATTGATAAATTGCAATTGGCACCCCTTCCCAAGTTATTAGATAAAGAAAGCTTCCCCCCTCTGCATGGACTAATTAGAAACGATTCTTCTTCCCAGGTGACATAACTCTAAGGTGCACTTTTACCTTATTAGTACCTCTTCAAACATATGATTTTATGCAGAACATAATCTATACAATTTTATACTATAGACCTGGACCAAGAAAAGGGGTTAATGTACTATTAGAGATGAGCTTAGGACCAAGATAGACACGAGTGATTGTTGAGTATGGGTGTAGACTAATAATACTGTAGAGGAGAATAGAGTCTTGGGCAGATTAGAATGAGGGAGATAACTTGGGGACTAAACTAGGGTTTTGGCAGTGGGAACAGAAAATGAGATATAAATGCATTATGAAAATTACTATAATTAATGGACTGATGCTACATGGTCAGGGTGGGGATGGGGGGAGCCTTGGGTCAGCATGAACAAATGTGACAAGTTGGCCTACTGTAAGTTTGCAAAGAATATAGCACTTCTTTTTTTTAAGTTTATATATTTATTTTGAGAGAGAGAGACATAGTACAGGGGAGGGGCAGAGAGAGAAGGGGAGACAGAATCCCAAGCAGGCTCTGCACTCTTGGCATGGAGCCCTACTCGGGGCTCAATCTCAAGAACCATGAGATCATGACCTGAACCAAAATCAAGAGTCGGGGACTTAACCAACTGTGCCACCCAGGCGCCCCAAAGACAATAGCACTTCTAAAGTGTTAGTGCATGCATGCTCAAGCATCGTAAGGAATCTATTCCCTTTATGATGAGTATTTTTTGTCTATTGAATGTTCTTTGAAAGTTGGGAAATAAAGATGAATATAACTGGTCCTTATCTAGAAGTGTTAATAGTCTAGTGAAGTTGTAATTATATTACTCTAATAAATAAACTCAAGTAAATGTTGTTATAGAATAAATCTTTGTAGAAAATTATTTCAGAAGCACACACAAAGAGTTGGTTAACATGGCTATTGGGAGACAATCATTGACTTCAATCTTAATACATTACAGGGAATTCTACCAGGAGGAATACATTACAGACAAAAAGATCAACAGGTACAAAAACATGCATATACAAATAAAGATGAGAACAGAAAGAATTTAGTTTAACTATAGTGTTGAATATATGTGTTAGGGAATGTTACAAGAGGTTTTGTAAATATAAATCAAAGTTGTAAGAATAATGCCTCTTTTTTTCTACATGCTGGATTTTGACAACTGGTTATTCTTGGGCTGAATTTTAACTACAGGTATTTTAATGCCTTACCAAATATGTTTAACAGTTTCTGATTTAGTTATAAACAGTTAGATGTTGAGGAATTTCTCACAAAATTCAAAATGGCAATCTTATCTTCAAAAATCGAAAGATCTAGCAACACTATTTTTTCAGACTTTTGCAGCAGGAGCTGAATAATGCTTACCCTTTTAAGGTAAAGTGTGAATTCCTTGCTCTCTATTACATTTATGTTACTAGCTGGATATTTATCTGTATTTGTGTCAGTTTTCCTTTCTGTACCTTATAGGTAGTTAAGCAAGTTAGATAGATTGCTTGGTAAACAGATGCAGTAAAGTATATTAGTGACAATATCCTGAGTGCCGTAACCTGCTTAAGATCTAATTCGGTCTTATGATAAAGCAATGGCAAATTGAATGGATGGGGCAAGTGAACCCCAGAGATATATGTGATAGAGAATAAATAGAATATTGTGTCTGATGAGTAAAGAGAGATTGCTTAGTAAGGATAATTTCATAGGTATCTGAAGTAGAAGGGGTAACTATTGTTAGAATGATGCTACATTTAAATATCTCCTTACATGTAAATTAGACATTCTGTCATTAAATATATGCTATAAGCCTTAATAACCCTGGGAAAAAGGAATAGATAACATAAGGAAGTAAAGAAAAAATAAAGGTATCACAAAAATGAAAGATGTCAGTTTCTTCACTACCAACAACTGACATTTTGTTTTCTCCTTTAGGGCCCAAACTTGGAAATGGTGATTTTAGAAATGGAGAAATAATATATTGGGACTAAAGGTCTGCTTTTCCCCACATAGCTAGAAGGGATTACAAAGCTTCTGAAAGAGTACTAATGTTGGCTGTGCTGCAAATCCTAAGTCAGATAAGCATAAGTGTAATTAATATTGATTAAGGTTTTCCATGGCCTGCGTATGATGTATCGGGGATCTGTAAGATCCAGATTGACTTTCTGTGAGGTTGTAAAGGTGGTGTGAAAATATGTGGCCTTGTAAATGTCTGGAACAGAAGAAAGAAGCCTCAGTGAGAGGGGCCATTATGACTGAGGAAGATGTAACAGTCTTCTACCATGGGCGCAGCACAGCACCCCCAAGCTAGATGGAGCCAGTTATACTTTAGTGACTATCAGTCCAAAGCTGATCATAGACAACACACTTCTTAAAAGGTGATAGCACAAAATTCTGTAAAATCAGCACGGATGTCTCCTTCTCTCCCTTGCCATCAGAAGAAAGACCTCATATACTCATTTGACACTTTGGGAAAGGAAGAGAGGGAATGGGAGGGGAAGCAAACTGACAATTGAAACACCCTGAGCTATTAAAGTAAGTGTATTTAAAATGAGAAATGAGGGCCACTGGGTGGCTCAGTCAGTTGAGTGTCGGACTTCGTCTAGGGTCATGATATGGTGGTTCCTGAGTTTGAGCCCCACTTTGGGCTTTGTGCTGACAGCTCAGAGCCTGGAGTCTGTTTCGGATTCTGTGTCTCCCTGTCTCTGCCCCTCCCCCACTCGCACTCTGTCTCTCTCTGTTTCAAAAATAAAGATTAAAAATTTTTTTAAATGAGAAATGAAAAAAATTAAATATCTTTTAATATTTAACTACAATTAATTAAAAAGCAACAAATATTTATATATTATTTTTGTTTTTTCTACAATTACCTGGATGGAGGACTGAAAGGGTGAAATGTAAGAAAGATAACATTAATCACAATAAATAAACAAAGTTGTAATTTCTTTGTACATCTGTAAGGTAGAATGTACACCTTAAATCTATAGGACAAATAGGTTGATATTTGCTGGATACTTACTATACCCCAGAAACAGCCTAAGTACATTATATTAATTAACTTATTTGGTCCTCATAGGGGGAAAAATAAACATTTGAAATACATCTTTACATTAACACTGCTTACAGACGAAACAATGAAGCAAAAAGCAAGTCAGTAACTTGTTAACACACAGATATCTATTAAATAGCAAAGCTAAATCTTAACTATTAACACCTGAAATTGGACACCTACCTTATTATTCACTGGTAATCTATTACTCTAAGACGTGAACATAATAGGGGTACCAATTTGTAAGGTACAAGAAATGGGTCTGATTTTTACAGGTTGGGTTTAAATGAATTTTCTTCTGTACAAATGGGAATGTATATCAAACCCTGAAGAGAACACCATAAAATAGGGATTTGAAAAATATTTTCTAAATTGGAGTATAAACGTGGCTGAGACAATAAAGATACAAATATAGGAGAGCAGAAGGATTTCCCTTCCTTGCCTCCGTGTTGGATGACGATCCCATATTAGGGATATCAGATTGCATACAATATTATTCATGAATGACTTACAACAACATTCATGTAAAGCAGTAATATCTTTGTTCTTTAAGAACTTACATAAATACACACTATTCTCTAAAAAATAACAAGAAATATCATTCATAGGAAAACACTGATCTAGACACTGGGAAAATATGGTATCTTTTACAGTCATATGTATTGTTTTGTTCCCCAATAAACTAATATAAAAACTTAGAATCATAAAATGTTAGAACTAGAATAGACTTTAGAGACTATCAAGTCCAATTTTATCATCTATTCTAAGACAAGATAAGTTTAGACATTAAAAATGCCTAACAAAGTAAACCTGACTCAGAATACTCAGAGGGAATTTGGCCAAGTAATTAAAAACTAAACAAGGAACTACAGAGACATCCAAGTGAAATAAGAGAAACACATTCTCACTCAGAATGACAGTGTTTGGAGGAGGAGGTAGATTTTGTTTGTTTGTTTTAGTAATGCAATATAAGATCTTATCCTTCAAGGCAGAATAATGGCCTGAAACACTTCCCAGTTAGCCAGCATTCTCAACTCAGTTAACACAACATAACCTCAGACATTCAAGACAAAAATTTGAGTGAGCTTAAGCCTGAAAATTCATATTCCTGGTTGTGAATGCGCATGTGTGTGTTCCTTAAACATTGAAACGATTTAAATAGCTTTCCACGGTATACAGTACTAAACTGGGAAACCCTTAAAGACCACAATAAAAATATTTCAAAGAGAACTCCAGGACAAAGTAACTGAATATTGTACTCCCATTTATTTTTACTTTGACTTTCATAAGAATTAGAGATCATTCTTCTTTCTTAGCTTAATGTCAGTTAAGCTTCATGACAGACATGTCAGGTCTGGCTGGGGAAGGAACAGAGAGAGTTACGAGTAGGTAACAGAGAGTTTCGCATCCGCACTGCCACCCCTATCTGAAATAACAGCAGTCCCAACTTTGTTTAATTTTATTTCTATGCTTTTCTATAATATTTAATTCCAACAAAGATTTCATAGACTTAAAAATTTCAGAAAAAAAATCTAATTGTGTCAGTGGGCACTCAACCAACAATGTGAATTTTCACCACTATTTATTCAGCGCTTTACGTCTGTCTGTCTTGTTTTTATAGAAGCAAATCCGTCTTACATTTCGAGTAATGGTGTCTTGGAAAAAAGACACACATGTTCATACTCACACAAACACTCCATACATTTTACTACTCAGGGATGTTTGAAGATTTCTCATTTCTACTTTTGTGAAATGTAAAGAAAATGTTTTCCTTTCATTATTCTACTTTGTACTTTATTTTTTTTCTACTTTGTGCTTTAAATTTAATATTATTTTTCAGTTTGTTAAAGCCTTTTAAAATGATGGGGCACCTGGCTAGCTCACTCATTAGAGCATGAGACTCTTGATTTTGGGGCCATGAGTTTGAGCCCCACTCTGGGTATAAAGATTATTAAAAAAAAAATCACTGTATTTTTGCTAGCAATCTGAAGTTAGGTAAATGATTAGTAGGATAATTATCTACAAAAATATATGAGAAACTTAAGTTCATGTGTGGATAGACCCATTATTAAATGGGAAATATTATTAAATTGAATCCATTCAGTTCCTCAAATCAGATTTAATATAATCAGACTTAATATAATCAGATTTATATTTGATTTAATAATATTTCATAACATACATAAATATGTTATATATTATGCCAAGTACTGTATAATAAAAATACATGTTTTGTGTAACAAAATTACACGTTGGTGGCTCCAGTTAATTCAAAGTTACAGAAAATGTCAGCTCAAGTAGCAGCCTGGAAAATTATTGATTGACTGAAGTAAGCAGTTTTTTTCCTAGCTGACACAATCACTTCAGAGTTGCAATAAGTGTAATTATATTACATTGTGTTGTCTTTTACAAATGGTATATAATTAAAGAAAAACAGAAAAATCTTATAAGGTACTAGCAACTATATCATACCCATTCTACAAATGGAAAAACTGGAGTCCCAGGGAAGTTAAATAAATTGTCTAAGATTATCCAGTTAGGGAAAAGCAGGACCAGAATTCCAATAGATCTAATTCTAGTATAGAGATTCCCTTAATATAGCTTATGTCCTCCCAGCCATCCAATCAATTTTCAAAAGAAATGCAAACTAGTTTCAAAAACCAAAAGGAGTTAGTAATAAAGAAAATCCTTCTGCCCATGATGTTATAATTCTTCATTATGGCTTCTTTTCAACCAGCTATTGCATGCTCAGCTTTTATGGTGAACAACAATTCTTTTTTATTTTAAGTTTATTTATTTATTTTGTGAGAGAGGGAGAGGGAGCGGAGGAGAGGCAGAGAGAGGAGAGAGAGAATCCCAAGCAGGCTCCACACTGCCAGCACAGAGCCCAAAGTGGGGTTTGAACCTATGAACTGCAAAACCATGACCCAAACTGAAACCAAGAGTCAGACACTCAACTGACTCAGACGCCCACTCACCCCAACATTTCTTTGAACAGAGGACATAGCTCATTCTGTCTTTATAAAAGAATTAATTAATAATGACTAGGAAGCATTCAGGAAAAAATTTAAGCAAATGACTTTGAACACATTCTATAAAGCATATGAAACAGACATATATTTTGTCACTACTTGGAAAGAAATACACACAACTCTGCCTAATTGTTATCATTCAAAATAGTTTTATTGATAAATTTGTAATGCCATGGTGAAGCATAAACAGCCCATGAATTATGGAAGATTTCCTTGGCATATTGGTCAGAGGGGAAAACAAATACAGACGATGTTGTAAATAATATTGATTAGCAGACAGAAGTGCAATAGTGGAAGAGAAGAAGGTAGAAAGAAGACAGTTACCCCACAGAAAATGAATTAACCTTACCTTCCTCCTTGAAACCTTGGAGAAAGGTGGGAGGGCATGTGTGTTTACAATCGGGAACAGACATAAAACATAATCTATGTTAACACAACCTGAGCTACAGGAAACAGAGCCAGTGAGGGTGATGTTGATAAAGCTAATATTTATTGAACATTTAGAATATGCCTGGTTCTATGGTAGGATCTTTATATGGCTTCTTAAAAATTTTAAAGGAATAGGGTATAGGGGCACATGGGTGGCTCAGTTGGTTAAGCATCCAACTTTGGCTCAGGTATAATCTCACGGTTCATGGGTTCAAGCCCCAGGTGGGGCTCTCTTCTCACAGCTCAGAGACTGGAACCTGCTTCAGATTCTCTGTCTCCCTCTCTCTTTGCCCCTCCCCCACTTGTACTTGCTTTCTCTCTCTCTTTTTCAAAATATGAATAAACATTTGGGGTGCCTGGGTGGCTCAGTTGGTTGAGCATCCGACTTCGGCTCAGGTCATGATCTCACGATTCGTGAGTTCAAGCTCCACGTTGGGTTCTGTGTTGACAGCTCAGAGCCTGGAGCCTGCTTCAAATTCTGTGTCTACTTCCCTCTGCCCTTTCCCTGCTCATGCTCTGTCTCTCTCTGTCTCTCAAAAATGAATAAACATTAAAAAATTTTTTTAAGAATGAATAAACATTTTAAAAAATAAATAAATAAATAAATAAATAAATAAATAAATAAATAAAATGGAAGAGAGTACAAAATAAATGAAAGACACTATTTTGGGGATCAAATATGCTATCATTTGGGATGCCTGGGTGACTCAATCAGTTAAGAGTCTGACTTCAGTTCAGGTCATGATCTCACAGTTCATGAGTTTGAGCACCATGTTGGACACTGCAATTATACCAAGGACCGTGCTTCGGATTCTCTGTCTCTCTCTCTCTCTCTGCCCCACCCCACTTCACATTCTCTCTCTCAAAAGTAAACATTAAAAAACTTTTTAAAAATGCTATCATTTGAATTAGAGATAAAAATCAATTGTTAAAAAATATTTATATTATTTTGATATATAAAAATAATATATTTAATATATTATGTCATGTGAGAAGTATATTTATATATCACATGTAATATTATATAAATAGATAAAATAGCCTAATAATAATAACATACCTGTGCATAAATTTTGTGTGTTCATTCCATGCCATGCATTGGCCCTCAGAGCTTTATATACATTATATAACACTTACAGTAACTCCACAAGTTGAGTTTTACTTATTTCTCTTTTGCCTATGAGTCAAATAAAGCTTATTGGATAATTTGTTATTCACCCAGCTTGTTGCCATGTTTCCAACTAACCTATAAACTAGCTAAGACAATGATCATCTCTTTTACTTTAGGGGCATTTCTGCAAGGTACTGTTTTTTTCTTCATAGAATTTCATGTCCCTCAGTTAAACAGATTTTTAGAGAGCTTAGCAGTCTTAGTTAGTTAGTTAGTTTATTTTGAGAGAGACAGAGACAGCATGAGTAGGGGAGGGTTAGAGAGAGGGAGAGAGAATCCCAAGAGGGCTCTGTGCTGCCAGAGCAGAGCCCAACACAGGGCTCAAACTATGAAACCGTGAGATCATGGCCTGAGACTAAACAGAGTTGGACACGTAACCGACTGAGCTACCCAGGTGTCTCAAAGAGCCTAGCAATTCTAAAGCAACAGTAATTAAGATTCAAATTTTAATTAGAAAATAGCCAGTGCCCAATTACACAAATATTTATCTAACAATCATTACCATATCACAACAAAACAGTGTCTCTGTATGGAAGTTATAGCCTACAGAAATGGAGATTACTCTAATAGTTTATGAACAAGAAATGTTTGGAAAGTGGAAGGGTGGGGGATTATCAACAGCAGTGAAAAATGGATTGCAGGTGTGATTTAATGTTCTATTCTTACATGAGATTCTTTTTTTTAAGCTAAGGATTTATTTAATTAATTGTGCTCACAGTAAAATGAAGCAATTTTTCCTTACACAATTCCTTAAAACCAATAGCAAAAAAGTGATATTTAGAATCTTAATAAACAAAGGGATTGTTTACAAAACCCCATTTTTATGCCACCTGGAGTATTCAATTCAATGGATGATAATGTAAAAATATATAACATTAGCTAATTAATTATATTTTATACATAACTAATGTGTAATTTGTAGAAATATATTCTAAACAATGGTATATGTTCTAGAATGCTTCGTATATCTTCCAGAGTTTTACGTTTATCATTTCAAGGGTTATGGTATTGTTTTTCAATTTTCTAAAAGAAAAGTTTTAGTCATTACTAGGAGAACTATAAAGCAAAACATGCTCACAAGACATGAAAGAAAATTGGATTTCAATCATTATTGCATAAAGTGAAAACTCAGAGTATACTGGACTAGAAAAATAATGCTGAATCTCCCTATAGTACATTTCCTCTAAAATACAAATTATGTCAAGGTAATAGCAAAAATCTTTTCTCTTTCTCTAGCATCTTAATATGGAGTTGATGTTGTATTATTCCTAAAGTTGCCAAATACTGTAAAGTAAGTGAAGCACAAGGGAAATTAATTTTTCTTCTCCCATCCAGTCTCCAATTCCTCAGACCTTTCTGATTTTTATTCACATAATCATCACTTATTATATAAACAACTAAAACTACCAAAGCAAACAGAATGATACCCAGATTGGCCTACATTTTCAGGCAACGAAAATGAAAAATGGCCTATTTTAGAGATTTTCCAGAGAACAAAGATAAGACAGATTGAAGATGATAGTGATGGTATATAGATAGATTTACTGATCAGTAACTGGATACAGCAACTGATGAAGAAATGGCAGGTGTAATCAACTCTCCCCCTACAGCATACCCCATTCATTGTATTGGAATAACTGACATGAATAGATCTATCTGGAAAGGAAAAACAGAAACAACACATCACTGATAAAGTTTTCAGGGAATTTTATTTATTTTTCCTAAATCTACTCTCTGGGAAATTTTTTCTTATACATGATAATTTGTGACCAGATATAAGCTGAAAATAGATGACTCTTGGAGAATCTTTATTTTGCAGCCTATTTAGTATACATATGGTTAGGGATGCCTAGACTTTTCCTCAGATTTACAAATTTTCAGAAAATTACTGACAGGTCTGAGTTTGTTTTGTTTTGTTTTTTTCCAAATAAATACACACACACACACACACACACACACACACACACACACACAGACTGTTACTGAAGGGTACAATACGTAGCTAATAGAATATATCTAGATTTTATCTTTCTTTTTTTTAATGTTTTTATTTATCTTTGAGAGAGAGAGAGAGCACGCATGAATGAGGGAGGGACATAAAGAGAGAGGGAGACACAGAATCTGAAGCAGGCTCCAGGCTCTGAGCTGTGAGCACAGAGCCCAACGCAGGGCCCAAACTTGTGAACTGCGAGATCATGACCTGAGCCGAAGTCGGATGCTTAACCAACTGAGCCACCCAGGTGCCCTTACATTTTATCTTTCAAGTCTGCTATGGCTGTGACCTTGGTAGACACACTGTTTGACTTCCAAGTTACATTAAAGCATAACCAGCTATCTGTATCTTAGAATAAGGATTTCTAACTCCCAGAATTGCTCTCCACCATATCTTTCACTCAAGCCAATGGCACAGATGGGGGATGTGGGGGGGTAGCAGTTCCTCTTAACTTGCAACACCCTACATCATGGTAGCAATATGTATCAGTTAGAACATTTAAAGTTACAAGATTCAAAGAAACCAAGCCACAAAGCCTGAGTCATGCTTTGGGGAAAACAACAGAAATATTTCCATTAAAGATAGAAAAGCATAACTCCTGTGGAGAATTGTCCAAGAAATAGCCCCTGAGACTTGGATTTAGAAGTAAATAGATTATTTGGCAGGTAATCCTGGGGAAACATCAGTTAGCACAGAGTGGAAATATGACTGTGATGGGGAGGGAGCCCATAAGAGGGTGAACAAATGACAAGTTTATCCGATGGCACCAATGGGAGATAATCTGCAAGACTCAGAGTTGTTCTGCAAAAGGGTGAGTATATTTGTTCCTATTGCCGCCATAATATATTACTACAAACATAGCAACTTTATTTTTTTTAATTTTTTTTTCAACGTTTATTTATTTTTGGGGGGACAGAGATAGAGCATGAACAGAGAAGGGGCAGAGAGAGAGGGAGACACAGAATCGGAAACAGGCTCCAGGCTCTGAGCCATCAGCCCAGAGCCCACCTCGGGGCTCGAACTCACGGACCGTGAGATCGTGACCTGGCTGAAGTCGGACGCTTAACCGACTGCGCCACCCAGGCGCCCCCAAACATAGCAACTTTAAACAACACAAAACTATTATCTTATAGTTCTGGAGGTCAGTTGCCCAAAATGGATTTCACTGGACTATAGAAAGGTATTTACAGGGCAATGTCTCCAGTTCTGGAGGCTGTAGGGGAGAATCGGTTTCTTGCCTCTTCCAACCTCTGAAACTGTCCCCATTCCTTTACTGTGTCTTCCCATCCTCAAAGGCAGGGATGGTTGGTCTTTCTCACATCATATTGATTTGACACTCACTTTTCTGCCTCTCTCTTCCACATTTAAAGGATTTTTGTCATTACAATGAAGCTATCTGGATAAACCACAATAATCTCTTTAAAGTCAACTGATTAGCAACCTTAATTTCATTTGCAACCTTAATCTCTCCAGGCCATGTGTCAATCTATTGTTTCCAGGAACCAGGATATGTAAATCTTGGGATGGGAGTGGGGTGGGGGTTAATCTATCACAGGAAGGAAATTGGGATGTTTATATCCCAATTTTTATCTGTTATTACTTGGGGACTTTTTTTAAGCATAACAACTCTTTGGCAATTAGATATTGACCTATCTGTGGCTGAGCATGTTCCTATAGTAAAGTGGATATTTAAAGTCCATATAAAGTCTTAAATGATTATATTAATAAGCATGTATGTGACTATTTAGTTCTAATATTGCTTTGACATTCCATTCTTTGCAAATCTGAGATCCCCTCATGTCTCCATAATACATCTATTTCATCTATCATTGATTTATCAAGGGAGTAGCCAGTCAGAATTTCTCAATTAAAAAAAAAAAAAAGAATCTTACAAAGGAATTAAAGACAGAAGCTATAACTGTAGACAACATTGCTGTAGTTGGTTCCAAATTTGAATTTATAAACATCATCTCCCTCCTCCACTACACATTCTAGATTTCACCTCACACCCAGCCAGGACTTAGTCTAGTTGCTAATCTCATATGGTAACCTCAACTTTTAGTCCTGAAGAGTTTACCCTTGGGCTGTTGTGTCCTTGTCAGGATATGGTTCTTTCATTTGTCTGTAAAAAATTAACTCTGAACATGAAACAATAGGAGGCATCTACTCAGTGAGTGCCTTGATTTTTAGACATAATTCTTCCTGCCCCCATTATGAAGAATTAAGCCCTACCTTCTTACAAAACATACAGGTAACCATTACTGCCTAGAAAGAAACTTGTTTTTTTGTTTGCTGGCCCAGAGGCATAAAGATTGCAAAATGATCAGGCGGCAGTGTCAGCTTCAGGTTTAGTGCAAACTTTACAGTTGCTAGTGGTATACCAAGGAGAAAGGTTATGGGAGTGTCCTTTCCTAGGTTCAGTCATTATATAGAATTCAAATACAATAATAAACTAGTTAACATCTTTGTTACTTTTTATTATCAGCATTCACCAGCAATTTTTGACAATTTCAGTGATAAAAAATATTCCCATCAGGAATGAACCATTCACATGTTCCCTTCCACCTTCTATCCTTGTTATGCCACAGCTACTGCCTGGTTGCAGCATCTATCCTCCAAGAACCAGAAACTCTAATTCAGGAAACCTGATTCCTATGTACATTTTCCAAATGGGTATCACTGGAATCAATGGTTAGAGGAGCCAGACATAATACTACAGTAAGGTTTTTTTTTTTTTCATTGATCAGCATAATTTAGTTGTGGACTCATAGCTGTGGAACCATTGGCTCAGAGTATATAGAAGACCTGCTCAATTATGCAAAGTGCATAGGTGCACCTTTGAGGGTAAATTCAAATGTCCTTTCAGGCTGCCATTGTCCATATAAAGTTACAAAGAAAATGTTCTAATGTTTAAATGGAAAAATGGGTCCTGAAGACATAAGCCAACGATTACACCTTCTTTGTTATAAGGTGGGCTCTTTATCCAAGATGTTCTTATGCAACACTCTATGTAAATAAGTCAGACATTTTAAGAGTTTCACAAAGAACTGTTGTCATGTCAGATAAGAAGGCAAAACTAAATCCAGAATGTGTATGAATCCCAGTAAAGATGAATTAATGCTCTCTCCAGTATAGAAGAAGACTAATAAAATCAACTTGATACCAAGAGTTAGTTGGTCTCCTAAGAGAGAGAACCATGTCAAAAAGCTCAGCAGTAGATTCTGCTCTTGACATACATGGTCACCTACTATGTGTCTCTAGCACAAAGGTCCATTTAGCTACTACACCAGGCTGAAAAGTTCACTGATGAGCACTGATGAGACAGTAAGATCTTCACATTGCCTCCTAAATTCTATGGGTCTATCATCTGGCTCCTCCCAAACCTTTTTACTTTTAGGCCTCTAACAATCCAATCAGGCAATTTCCTGATATTCAGTAGTCAATATATATACTTATCTTTGGCCACTTCCTTCTCCTTATCAAGTTGGTGACCAGTTAAAAATTTAGAAAGATTTCCTCCCATACTGCTTTTTGAGGCCACCACTAAGTGGAGTTGTATCAGAGCAGCAGTCCATTTTCATTTCACTTTAGTATATAGAGAACTAATGTCAGGTTTTCCTCTTCTAGTTGTAGGAAATTCACCAGAAAGCTACAGATATTCACTAGAATAGAGGCATTAGGCAACAGGGATAGTTGTCATGAGGGTCTGGTGTTATTTATGAAAATGAATTATTCTGAACCTGCTTGTTCCTTACCCTGAGTATGTACCAATTCCATTTTATAAGAGATTGATGCTGTTCATACTGAATATTATGAAATGGTGGATCCTATAATATGCAGCTCATGGTGCCCAACTCTGGACACAATCAAATCACGTGTGAAGGTCACACAGAGTGCCTACTAGGGCCAAATAGCTTATCAGGAGCTGATTTTCAAATGATGAATGATTCTTTGCTGCAGCAGCATGACATTGAATCACACCCCAGGGTATATTCATACCCCTGCAACTCTGCTATTTAGGCTGGCCAGAGAGTCCACGCACTGTCCTTATATTCCTTTTATATTTCTGGCATCTGCTGGGTCATATGGACTAAATTGCAATCATTTGAACATCAGTCTGAATGTGCTGCAGAACACTCTCCTGCTTGGCCCCATTCAAACTCTGCAGCTTTATGATTCATCTAATAAATGGGTTGAAGGTGTATGATTAAGTGAGTAATATTTTACCTTCAAATGCCATGGGGCTCAGAGAGCTTTGTGTTCTTTTTAATGGTAGGACATGCAAGTTGAAATAATTTCTCATTACATTAAAGAGGATATTCCAGAATACACTAGAAAAGAGGAAACAAACGTTCTTTTAAAAAGGACAGATAGTATACTTTGGGCCATAAGCTTTATGTTGCAACTACCCAACTTTATATTGTGGCAGAGTAGGAGTTACCTTAACATGGAGGAAACATTATGAATGTACATATTTTTAAATTATGTTTTATTGGAGTATAATTAAAGTACAGTGTTATATTAGTTTCATGTGTACAATATAATGATTCCACAATTTTATACATTACTCAGTGCATACCATAGTAAGTGCACTCTTAATTATCTATTTCACCCAGCCTCACCTACCTCCCTGGCAACCACTAGGTTGTCCTTTATATCTAAGAGTCGTTTGTTTGTTTGTTTGTTTGTTTTGCTATGTATCTCAGAGGAAACCTCTTTTTTTAATTTTCTTTTCCAATGGAAATTATACAGATACCATTTGTTAGATTAAGAGCAAATTCTAGAGTCTGAACTGATCATTTTTTTAATTTAAAAAATAAAAAGATTCTAACTTTGGACAGCAGCAACCAACAGAATTATTATCTGGTTAAATTTAGGTCCATATTATCTGCATATGATTCTTCTGGTTTCCTTAGATAGAAAAACTATAAATGAAATGATGGTATGATGGTGACTATCACCCTTATATCCTTTCATTCTTTGAACATGGTACTGATCTTTGCCATTCCAACTGGAACAAAGAATTGTTTCAGATTTATCATTTTGTGCCAGTCGGGTGTGAAGGAGAGGAAAACGTTTTGGGAATTTCCAGTTGGCCCCATCTATATCTATCTATATCTATATCTATATCTATATCTATATCTATATCTATATCTATATCTATATCTATCTATATCATCTATATCTATATATCTATCTATATCTATATAGTGGGTTTTACTTCACAAGTCAGAGAACCCATGTGAAGACTCTTTTGCTTAGTATATTTATTTCTATTATAAAATCAGATCTTTAAAGAAAGTATAGGATTCTTCAGTAGATTCATTGGACCTATGATGAGACAGGTTTTAGGCCTTTATTCTATCTCCTGAGCTTTTTGGGGAAAGAACATTGTGATATTTTAGTTCCCCTGATATTAATGTCAACTCATATCCTGCATCCAACAGTATATGAAAATTCTATGTTTTCTTTTCCTAATGGATATCTACTTTCACATATGAGCTCAGATCCCTTGACAGAAGAGTTAGAGCAGTGGTTGTGTATACTTCCATGTCTTCTGATACTTCCTCAGGGGTACCTGGCCTTCAATTCAATCAGTGGGCTCTAGGCTAAGAAATAAAGTCTGGAAAACTCAAATGATAGTGATTATTCATTGTCACATTTAACATCAGCCATCCTCTCCTTCATATTCATTCACTCTTGGTCTTTTCTGGTTATTTACATCTAGCAACAGTGTAATTGCCTATCTATTTTGCCTCTACTAAGAAACAATATGGTCTCTTGCCACTGTCAGCAAGAGACAGTGTCAGTTAAGTGTCAGTGTCAGTTAAGTCCACATGGATGGCCATTCTGGTCTTTCTGCCTACTATTTTATTATGTTCATCTTGCATCTAATGGATATATGCTGACAGGTAGCTTCAGCTATTTCAGATTCCTAATGTCCCCACTGACATTGTAGACAAATTCAAAGCTACATGTCTTACAATCCATGCCTGACCACAGAGGACAGTCACCACTAAGTTTCTCAGATATGCTAATACCTGCCTCACTAGTACATTTATCTTTTTGTGAAGAAGTGCTTTCTGGGTCATCTTGGGCATCATTCCCAGCCACCAGGTTCTCAGGTCTTAGATACCAAATTCATCCCAACCTATCCACATCTCAAAGCTACTTGAACTGATAATCACTACTCTGATGAATTATGTTGGCTCTAACTCATTTACTGTGAACCATCATCATTTCTAAGCTTCAAGTAGCTGTTGCAGATGCATATTGTAATTTCAGGCATCCTGGCCAATATGTTCAATTTTGAGTCATGAGAGAATCCCTCCACATTGACAAACTTCCCCTTACATTCTTATGTTTTTCCTTCACTAGTCAAGCCCCATTAGGATCCACTCCCAGGCATTATCTTGCAGTTTCTGCCAGTATATTAGCCACATTATTTAATTCTCTGGTGAATAGTTTTTCTTCTCACAGCAGGGACAGTGTGTTAGACTCAGGTGATGCTGAGGCTTCACTCTTGCTATTAATGTAGAAACAATGAAGGGAGACTGGGAAATCTTGAAGAGAACAAGCATAATCATGCAAGGCATCTTTCTCAGATGAGAGCTTTGCATAATTCCCAGGAAATGGAAACACATTTCCTCTAGCAAAGGGGAAGGAGCCATTTCTGCCAATCCAGAGCATTTTGAAAATATGTGAATTCAAGGTTCTCAAACACTTCCCCCCATAACAACCTCAGGTTTCTGGGTTCTCCTCTTTTCTATAAGGTTTTAGCACTGGAGTCAGAGATTTAAATTCAGCTTCTTTCATAATTCCACTACTTTTACTTTCAAATCCTGAGGCTGTTCTCTATCATAGTGTGCCACCTGCCTGTAGGAGATGAGTATCTCTTTAACCAGTGTAATGATAGCTGTTCAGCTTCTGTACTGTGCCCTGGACTGATAGTTTGCTGATGCCAGACTGTTATTTTCTTCATTAAAAATTTCTGTGGCCACTAACAACTTCCCAACAACCTCTTAATCCTTATAATTACCACTCTTCCCTTAACTTTCAAGTCCTCTATCTACTACATGAAACTGCATCCCCTTCTGCCTTTATATCCCATGCTCAAGTAAAAATCTTAATAATTGGTGATGTTTATGTATATTAGGGATAATCATCACTCCAGTTACAATAGGCAATTAATTTCTTGTTACCATCTGACCAGCAAGTAATCTTGTTCTGGAATGCCATTGTAAAAGTCTATTTCCTAAGATCACATATGCTACTAATTGTCTTAAGTAAGTCCTTCATCCCAATAAAGGGGAAAAATGATTTTAAACATGGATTTGAGAACACTGAGCATATGAATGAGTACAATTGAAGTTCAGTCCTAACTGTAACCTGTGAAGACAATGAAGATCAGATCTCCAAGTTGTACTATCCAAGAGGTAAGGAGGCTTGAATATATCTTTCTTCTGGGCAGAATAATGCCCCTCAAAGATGTCCATGTCTAAATCCTCAAATATGTGACTATTTCAGGTTACATTGCAAAGGGAATTCAGATTGAAGATGGAAATGAAGTTGCTAATCAACTGGTTTTAAAATAAGATTATCCTGGGGCGCCTGGGTGGCGCAGTCGGTTAAGCGTCAGACTTCAGCCAGGCCACGATCTCGCGGTCCGTGAGTTTGAGCCCCGCGTCAGGCTCTGGGCTGATGGCTCAGAGCCTGGAGCCTGTTTCCGATTCTGTGTCTCCCTCTCTCTCTGCCCCTCCCCCGTTCAGGCTCTGTCTAGCTCTGTCCCAAAAATAAATAAACGTTGAAAAAAAAAAAATTAAAAAAAAAAAAGTAAAATAAGATTATCCTGGATTATGTAGCTGAAGCCAACGTAATAACCAGAGACTTAAAATCAGTAGAGGGAGGCAGAAGATTAGAGTCAGATCAGAGTGATGTGATGCAAGAAGGGCATGACCAACTTTTGCTAGTTTTAGAACAAAGGAGACATGGGTTAAGGATGTGGGCAGCCTCTAGATGCTGGAAAGGCAAGGAAATCTTTTATCCTCTAGAGACTCCAGAAAGGAACATAATATTTCCAACACATTGCTTTCTAGCCCAGTGAGACTATTTCAGATTTTGACCTAGAGAACTGTAAGGTAATACATTTGTATTGGTTAGGCCACTAAGTTTGAGGTAATTTGTTATAGCAGTAATAAGAAAGGAATAATCTTCAATATTTTTGCCATGCCCTTTACAATGACTGTGGCCAGTAAAAGAGCTCAGGCAGAGAGTTTCAAATGTTCCCTGTAAAAATCCCAACATAGGGGTGACAACAGTCTCTGCTATAGGAATGTTATGATAGCACCATGATTTTTGTTATTTTAGTTCCCCTGACATTAATGTCAACTCATAGCCTGCATCCAACAGTATATGAAAGTTCTATGTTTTCTTTTCCTAATGGATAGCTACTCTCAACAAACAGGCTCAGGTGCCTTGAGAGAAAAGTTAAAGCAGTGATTGCATATACTGTCATGATCTTTTGATATCTCCTCAGGGATATCTAAGGAAGTGCTTTTAATAAGATAAAATTATTTTATAATAATCATCAAAAATGTTGAACAAGGAAAAAATCTTACATGGAAAAGAAAAGGCAAATTCATTCTTATTTGCAGAGCTATGCTGGTTTGCCTGGAAAACTAAAAAAACAAGAAATGATTATTTTTTTCCTTTGGCTAATTATGAGGTGATTAAATTAAATGATTTGGCAGAAAAATGAAGAAAATGAGTAACAAATAACAGCCTGTTAGAAGATAAAATGGATGTGCATGCCTGTATTTGTTTTCCATTGAAGCATAACAAATGAACACAAATTTAGTGCCTTATAAAGCACCTATTTATTAGCACAGAGTTCTGTTTGTCAGTCTGGAACAGCACAACCGGATTCTCTGCTCAGACCGAAACCAAGATGTCAGCTTGCTACATTCTTATTTGGAGCTCAGGATGCTTGTCCAAGTTGATACCTGTTATAAGTGGAGTTCTATTCCTTGTGGTTACCTTATTAAAGTCCCTGTTTTCTTGCTGGCTGTGGGACCCTGGACCACTCTCAGTCCATATGGGTGACCTGCAGGTCATTGATGACCCTGTTTATCTTCAAGCCACTAACACAGTACCAAATCCTTCTGGTGCTGTAAATATCTGACATTCTCTTATATGACAAGCTGGAGGAAGTTCTGTTTCTCAAGGGCTCATCTGATAAATCAGGTCCACCCAGTATAATCTCCCTTTTGCCATGTAATGTAATGTAATTGTGATATTGGTAGTTCATATTCACAAGTTCAATGTAAATGTCGGAGGCATTATATGAGGTAGAAAGTAACTGTAGATCATCTTAAAATTCTGCCTACCATGTTGCTTTTTTTTTTATAAAAGAATAAATGTTAAATATCTAAGAGTAAACATAGGACATATGCGATAGAGGTATAAAGAAACTTTAAAATGGGACTGGGTGGCATGGAAAGGACATTTAAAAAAAAAGAGAAGAGTCTACCATATTGTTGGCAAAAAAGTAAAGACCTACAATAAATATAATTAAATGAGTATTTAAATAGTTTATAATTATAAATTAAATTAATATATATGTTAAAGATCCCAATAAAAACATCTATACATTTTCCTACTTAGAGGAGCATAGATTTGATTTCCATGTTTATAAATACTACAAATTAGAAAATAAGAAAAATTATGAAAACAAATAGTAATAATAGATGAAGTAGGAATGACACTTGCTAGATAATAAATATCATATAATACTATTCAAATAATTAAAGCATCATAGTGCTTTCATAACATGAAAACGAAATAAGCAAGATGGATGAGAAAATGTAGAATATATCAAAAGTATCATTTTGTACCCATGAGGTACAAAATTAAAAAAATAAAAAAAAAATGATGCCAATTATTCATTAGTCTTCTGGGAAAATAAGTTGATCCATACTTTTTATCAAAATCATTTCCACATATACCAAAGATATAAATGATAAAAAAGGAAATAAGAGATAATCTCATATAAGTTTTTTAGTAATATGGAATGGAAAAGACTTTCAAATATATACTATGAATTACAAACACACACAAAGATAAAACAAATCAAAATTTAAACTTAACCTCAAATTAATCCAAATTTTAAAATCTTTGTGGGAAAAAAAATTCATATACAAAGTGAAAAAGAAACAAACAAAAAAGTTGTGAAAATTTACAACTTACAACAAAGAGCTGATTTCCACAACCAGCTCTTAAAAATTTAAGAAAAAATAATAAAGATTAACAATCTAATACAATTTGGCAAAAATATAAAGTTAATTTACAAACAAAGAAATTCAAATGACTTAAAGATAAGAAAATTTAATGTTATTCAGAATAAGAAAAAAATTCAATTAGTGTTTTAATGTCTTAGATCATCAAAGTTTCAAAAAGGTTGATAACACACTGTTGGAGAGGAAAATTAGTTGTTGGTAGAACAAATTAGTAAAATCACTATGGAAGACGATTTTGTATGTGTGAATGTGTATGTGTGTAAATTTCACATACGTGTAGAAATGATACTTTCTAGATAATACATATATATGCACATGTACCTATGTATATTTGCAACTGCACAGAACAATGTATATATAAGGCTATTCATTGCATCGTTATATATAGTATCAAAAGATTAGAGCAATTAACCAGACTTTTCTAGAGAATTAGTTATATAAATCACAAAATTAATAAATGAGACAGCCTTTTTTTTTAATAATATGAAAGAATTTCCAAGATGTATTTTCTTGGTGAAAGAATTAGGTAAAAAAGAGTGTGGAACTTGTTAGTATCTGGTAATAAAATATAAACATATGTGCTTATATAGGAATAGAATACTTTGGAATGCATGTACAATGTCTTAATAATTTTTTCCCTCTTCAGTAGAACTGAGTGGTGAATGAACAGGGTTAGAAAAGTATTTACTTTGTATTCTGATCGCATTTTTACCCTTTAAATTTTTATCCTTGTGTATATACTGCTTTATAAGTATTAAACTTTTATTTTTTAATAATTTTATTTATTTATTTGTATATTTATGAATTTATTTGTTTAAGTTAGTTTATATACAGTACAATATTGTTTTCAGAAATAGGATTCAGTGATTCATTACTTACATTTAACACCTAGTGCTCATCACAAGTATGCTCCTTAATATCTATCACCCATCTAGCCCATCTCCCACCCACCTCCCTTCACCAATCATAAATTCATAGAAAATACTAAAAATCTAACTTGCAACGAAAGGGAACGTACCGACTTACATAAATTAACAATATTCTGTTCCATGTCTCTAGTGGATTACAGAACTTAACATTAGAACTCATCGGGCCTTTGTCCTACGTTAGGATGGAGTCATTTCCAAGTGCCATATGGTAGTAATAAAAATTAGTACCAATATGTCAAAAAGATACACATCTAAATTTGTTTTTAAAAATGAAACATATAACTCTGTCACAAAAGTCTCAGCAAGCATCATAATTTCTCATAGGCTTTGCTCAAAAAGCATGGTGTTCCTGAATCTCTCTTTTTAGCAAAAAGAATGTGATAGCTGACTGGGTAGGACCAATCACTTCCCTCCAGGGTAATGGAGGGAAATATCCAAATCACATGAGTCGTTTCTGAAAGGTAATTTTGAGAACTATTTAACTAAAATTAATTCATAAAATTAACAAATTATTGTAAATACATTTGTATGGGATATAAAATATTTGAGAAATACTGTAATAGTATTTATGAAGAAATGATAGAAAGATATTCAGTGAACATTTATAATAATTCAGCCAGGCCAGCAGAGAGTTTAGATTTTGCCACATATGGCTGCCCTTTGATAATGTTTTTGTTAAACATAATGGAAATCTCATTAACATTTTTTGAGGGAAGTTAGAAAACACACTTTCATGTTTATTATTAAATATGGAGAACAAACAGAGGGTACCTGGAGGGGTTGTGGGAGGGTGGATGGGCTAAATGTGTAAGGGGCATTAAGGAATCTACTCCTGAAATCATTGTTGCACTATATGCTGACTAATTTGGATGTAAATTTTAAAATAAAATAAAATAAAAATATTATAATCTTCCTCTTAAAGGCATTGCTAATTACAATGATGTCTTTTTTTTATAGGTAACTTCAAGAAAAAATATCTGTCACCTTAAGATGAACAATTGGTTTCTTCATCATCTTTGTCATTGTACATTATCAATCAGCTCAAATTCTCATTTCAATTTCCAAAATGTAGAGCCAAATTTAAGGTTCATTCTTTGTTTATATTGGATTTATATTATACATTTTTATGTATAATTGATGCCCCATTTTAATCCCCTACTCCTCTTTTTATGATTACCTTATGTTATCTATATTTTCCATATATTTTATAATGGACTTTATAGGGAAATGCAGGATGTAAGAACACAGTTAAAGTATAGGTTGTTTGAAATCTAAAATACTTTGTTGAAGTATTTTACTTCTGGGGAGGGGCAGAGAGACAGGGAGACACAGAATCCAAAGCAGTCTCCAGGCTCTGAGCCATCAGCACAGAGCGTGACATGGGGCTCAAACCCACAAACAGTGAGATCATGACCTAAGCTGAAGTTGGTCACTCAACCGACTGAGCCACCAGGCACCCCAGTATATATATATATATATATATATATATATATATATATATATATGTATATATATGTATATATATGTATATGTATATGTATATGTATATGTATATGTATATATACATATATATGTATATGTATATGTATATATATGTATATGTATATGTATATACATATATATGTATACAGTATATATATACAGTATATATACACACACATATATATATATATATTTTAAGTTTACTTATTTATTTTAAGAGAGAGAGAAAGATTGAGAATGAGCAGGAGAGGGTCAGAGAGAGAGGGAGAGAGAGAGAATCCCAAGCAGACCCCATGCTCTGTGCTGAGCCTGACACGGGGCTCAATTTCACAACTGTGAGATCACAACCTGAACAGAAATCAAGAGTCAGTTACTCAACTGACTGAGACATCCAGGCACCCCACAGTTTATGGTATATTTTAATACATACGTTGTCTTGGGTCACATGCATATTCCATCACAACTCAGAAGGCTGGACTATTGCTTATAGTCTCTGTGACTAACCCAAGATAATGGAACTCCAACATAGTAAGAATGATATGTTTTCTCACAGATATAAGTATTCTAAAAGCCCTACAGTATGTTCTTTCCATAAGACTTTTAGAAAACACAAATAATAAGAATAATGAAAAAAGTTAGGGCCTTCAAATTTATTTCCAAACTAACGTTACTTGCTCTCCACAGATTTGGTGTTATATGAGATATATAAAGTATACTTTCAAACAGGTAATAAGTATGTAGATATGTACATGTATACACATACACACACAATAGAAATTTCAACTTGAATGTCTCAGCATGCATCATAAAATCAGATTTGTAAGTAACTGAATTTAAAGTATTTCAGAACAAATTATACAAATTCCATCTTATTTCCACAAATAGTAGTAGTAAGCTGACATATAAATGCACATATTCACATTTAATTAGCTGTCAAAACACCTATGGCTGCATTTATCCAATTTGCAAGTGTAAAGGGAAAACATATGAAAAAGAGGTTACACACCACACTTGTAGAATACATGCTGTGCCTGTTTTTGCCATTTAATATTCAGGTTCTTAACAATAAAACTAAAATATACAATGCTTATTACTGGTTTGTTCCGAAATGTAAATAATGTGCTATATTGTAATTGCTAGGCATTGGGAGGAGAAAAATGTTCAAGATGGAACAATAATGGATGCATTGTTACTTTTATTTTAAAGGCAGTTGCTTAAGTATTCCACAAAAAGGCCAAAAAGAAAAAAAAGAAAGAGAAAGACAGAGAGAGAAGGTAAAGAAAATAAGATGCAGAGGATATAGGATACAGAACACAGTGAAAAATGGTTAGAGCCATAGACAGAACTAATTCAATGTTAGAATTAATGTGCTTAGGCCTTGCATTAATTACTGCTTCTTAACTATTTCCTAAATGGCAGTTTCCAAAAACTAGAATAAATGCAAAGGCACATATATAGTAAAGTAAGTGAAAAAAAATTTAAAAAGTGTTCTCATATAATAATGTATAAGCATTGTAAAGTGAAGCATTTCTTATTAAAATACAATCAATGGAATGATTTCATTGTATGCATATTAAAGTTATTTTTTATAATCCAAATGTATGTAAGTGAATTACTACTGTGTACGAAGTACAATTTTTATGATTATTAACTTATGCAACTTTCTCAGTTCACTGTCTCCTTGACAGTTTCTAATGAAATGTCCTATTTTTTTAATGTTTATTTATTTTTGAGAGAGAGCAGGGGAGTGGGAGGGAGAGGGGAACACAGGATCTGAAACAGGCTCCCAGCTGACAGCAGCCAGCCCAATGAGAGACCATGACCTAAGCCAAAGTTAGATGGATACTCAACCAACTGAGCCACCCAGCCATCCCTGAAATGTCCTACTTTAAACTATTGTATTATGTTTTTATTTCTGACATTTCATTACTGTAGAGAAACTCCTCAAATATAGTGGTTATATTTTTGTCCATATTTAAGGAAAATAGTATAATTTTGAAGAAATAGTTACAGCAAACTAAAATATTGTCTTTGTGAAAAACCTTCTGAAACTACTTTACTATAATTTTTAAATTTTTATATGTGTAGTATCTATATGTATATAAATAAGTATAGAACAATAAAGCAAAAAGACATGAAGTTTTAGACTTTTTGAACCAGAAGAGACATTAGAGATCATATAATGATCTTCTAAATGATTATTACATCCTTTTCTAGAGCTCAGATTATGCTGTAAAATGATGTATTTTTAAAAATTCTTTTTAACATTTATTCATTTTTGAAAGTGAAAGAGACAGAACGTGAGTGGGAGAGGGGTAGAGAGAGAGGGAAACAGAATTCGAAGCAGGCTCTAGCTCTGAGTTGTCAGCACAGAGCCCGACGCGGGGCTCAAACTCACAGATCACGAGATCATCACCTGAGCTGAAGTCAGATGCTTAACCAACTGAGCCACCCAGGCTCCCCTAAAATGATGTATTTTTTTTAATTTTTTTTTCAACGTTTATTTATTTTTGGGACAGAGAGAGACAGAGCATGAACGGGGGAGGGCAGAGAGAGAGGGAGACACAGAATAGGAAACAGGCTCCAGGCTCTGAGCCATCAGCCCAGAGCCTGATGCGGGGCTCGAACTCCCGGACCGCGAGATCATGACCTGGCTGAAGTCGGACGCTTAACCGACTGCGCCACCCAGGCGCCCCTAAAATGATGTATTTTAATGTAATAAGCCAAAAACTACAAACTCAAAAACATAGTTGTCTTTTTTTTTTTTCTCACTCAGCTGTGTCCCCATACATAAGGTGTTTGTTTATAAAATTTTTGGTGCCAGTTGATTAGCTGGCCATTTGCCACCTTCTCCTTCAGGCAGAAAAAAAAGCAGTTTCAGCTCCTTGACCTCCCCAGCAAAGTGACACAGCTGCTGTCTGCACATCAGATTAGAAATTTATAGACTATAATCACATTGCCAAGTGGTCTTATTAACTTTTCTTTCTCTATGGATATTAACACCTTAAAATGTTTCAACGTTATGTAAAATATGACCTCTAATTTCTGCTTTACTTACACAATAACTCTATGAAATGGCCTCCCTATGTTATAGCAACTATCATATCTAATTTCTTCTAATTATGTTGCTATCATATGCACAACTGCACCCCAGCCCACCACAGTGACCTGAGTTGAATTGCATTGTTAGTATGAAACTAGAAATCAGTTACAAGAAAAACTGGAAAGAACACACAAATACAAAGGCTAAACAACATGCTACTAAAAAAAACCAATGGCCCAATGAAGAAATTGAAAAGGAAATTGAAAAAAGATACCTTGACACAAATGAAAATTTACAGAATGCAGCAAAAATTGTTCTAATGGGCAAGTTTATAGAAATATAGGCCTACCTCAAGAAACAAAAAATAAGAAGTAGAAAATATGACAGATGTATTACTACTAGTAAAGAAATTGAATCAGCAATCAAAAACTCTCTTAATAAACAAAAGTCCAGGACCAAATGGCTATACAGTTTAATTCTACCAAACATTTTTAAAAAAATTTTTAACATTTATTTATTTTTGAGAGGCAGAGAGAGAGAGAGAGAGAGAAAGAGAGAGAGCAGGAGAGGGTCAGAGAGAAGGAGACACAGAATGTGAAGTAGGCTCTAGGCTCTGCACTGTCAACACGGAGCCCGATTCGGGGCTTGAATCCACAAACCATGAGATCATGACCTGAGCGGAAGGTGGACACTTAACTGACAAAGCCACCTAGATGCCCCTATCAAACATTTGAAGAAGAGTTAATATCTTTTCCTCTCAAGCTATTTCAAAAAATTGAAGAGAAAGGAATTATTCCAAATTAATTCTATAAAGCTAGAATTACCAATATCAAAATCAGACAATGACACTGCATAAAAGACAAAATTACAGACCAATATATATCCCTGATGAACATAGATGCAGAAATCCACAATAAAATATTCACAAACCAAATTCAACAATGCACTGAAAGGATCATATAACATGATCAAGTGGGATTTATGACAAAGATGCAAGAATTGTTTGATATCTATAAATCAATCAATATGATATACCATATAACCAAAATAAAGGATAAAAATTATATCATCTTCTCATGGATGCAGAAAAAGCCAACAAAATATAACATCAATTCATGATAAAAATCAACAAAGTAGCTATAGAAGGAACATGCCTGAACATAATAAAGGCCAAATATGACAAATCAAAAGCTAATCTCATACTCAATGGTAAAAAGCATTTCCTCTAAGATCAAAAACAAGAAAAGAATGCCTACTTTCATCACGTTTAGTCCTACCTACAGCAATCAGACAAGAAAGAGAAATAAAAAGCCATCCAAATTGGTAAGGAAAAAGCAGAAGTGTCATGATTTGCAGATCATATGATACCATATATAGGGTACCCTAAAGATACTGCCAAACAACTATTAGAACTAATTTAAATTCAGCAAAGTTGCAGAATACAAAATTAATATACAAAAATCTGTTGCACTGTTATACATTAATAATGAACTATTAGAGAAATTTTTAAAAGTTCATATACAATTGCATCAAAAAAAAAATAGAAATAAACTTAACCAAGGAGATGAAACATCTCTACTCTGAAAACTATGACATTGTGATGAGAGAAATTGAAGAAAACAAAAATAAGTAGAAAAATGTACTGTGGGCATGGATTGGAAGAATTAATATTGTTAAAATATCCATGCTACCCAAAGCAATCTACAGAGTCAGTGCAATCCTTACCAAAATACCAATAGCATTTTTCACAGAATTAGAGCAAAGAATCCTAAAATTTGTGTGGAGCCACAGAAGACTGTGAATAGCCAATGTAATCCTGAGAAAGAACAAAACTGGAGGTATCACAATCCCAGATGTCAAACCATACTACAAAGCTATAGAAATCGAAACAGTATGTATGGTAATGGCAAAAAATACAGACACCTAGATCGATGGAACAGAACAGAAAATCCAAGAAAAAATCCCTTCTTGTATGGCTAATTAATAAATGACAAAAGAGGCAAGAATATACAATAAGGAAAAGACAGTCTCTTCAATAAATGATGCAAGGGAAAATGAGATAGCTATATGCCAGAGAATATAACAGGACAACTTTTTTGTACATATATACCATATACACAAATAAACTCAAAAAAGGATTAAAGAACTAAGTGTAAGAGCTGGAATCATAAAATTCCCAGGGAAAACTTAGGCAGTAATCTCTTGGACATTAGGGCTAGCAGGATTTTTTTTCTGTCTCCTCAGGAAAGGGCAAATGCAAAAATAAACAACTGGGACAACATGAAACGAAAAAGCTTCTGTACAGTGAAGAAAACCATCAACAAAGTTGAAAGGCAATCTACTGCATGGGGGAAGATATTTGCAAATGATATATCTAATATTGGGTTAATATCCAAAAAATATAAATAACTCATATAACTCAACACCCAAAACAAAAGTAAACAAACAAACAAGCAATCTGAAGTTAAATGGGCAGAAGACCTGAATAGACATTTTTCCAAAGACATAAAGATGGCCAACAGACACATGAAAAGATGCTCATCTATAATCAACAGGTAAATAAAAATCAAAACCACAATGAGATATTACCTGTCAAAATGGTTATTAAGAAAAGAAGAAATAACAAATGTTGGAAAAGATGAGAAGGGGAAACCTCATGCACTTTTGGTGGAAATGTAAATTGGTGAAGCCATTATGGAAAATGGTATGGAGGTTGTTCAAAATATTTAAAATAAAAATACCATATGACCTAGAAATTCTACTTCCAGGTATTTATCCAGAGAAAATAAAAGTTCCCCTATTTATCCAAAGAAAATATATGCACCCCTGTGTTTGTTGCAGGTCTATTTACATTAACCAAGAGAGAGAAGCAACCTAAGATGTCCATTGAGAGATAAATGGATAAAGAATATGTATGTATACACACACACACACACACACACACACACACACACACACACACAGTAATATTACTCAGCCATAAAAAAGGAAAAAAAATTTGTCATTTGCAGCAACATGGATGGACTTAGAAGGTATTATGTTGTAAAATAAGACAGAGAGAGAAATACTGTATGATTTCATTTATATGTGGAATCAAAAAACAAATGGGCACAAATAACAAAACAGAAACAGACTCAGAAATACAAAGTACAATTTTAAAATTGGTGTTGTCAGAGGATAGGGGGTTGGGGGTAGGAGAAACAGGTAAATGGATTCAAAAGTAAAATTTCTAATTATAACATAAATAAGTTATAAGAATATAAAGTACAGCATATGGAATAATAGTCAATAATATTGTAATAACTATGTATGGTGACAGGTAACAACTAGGCTAACTGTGGTGATCATTTTAAAATGTATATAAATATTGAATGAGTATGTTGTACACCTGACACTAATATAATATTGCATTATGTATTATATTATGTATACAATTATGTATTGCATGTCAACCATACTTCAACTAAAAATGTAATTATATGTGGTATCAACATATACTTAATACTATGTGGCCAATATATATCCTTATAGAACTGAATGGAGTTTTGGTTGAACTGACAATGTAAATATACTTACTGTGTATTAATGTACGTAAAAGAGTTGAAAAGGACATGATTAGATAGAGAGCAGTCTGTATTTGAGTCCAACTTACAGATTGCATCAAAAGAAGAGGGTAGTAAACAATGAGCAAAAGTCATTGTTTTGAAGAACAAGGGTGTATCATATAAACAAGCATGGAAAGTAAAGGATATGAAGGATTTTATGTAAATCAGGGTTTACATTTAATATTGATAACCTGGGTAAAACTCCCCTCTGTTTATCTAGCTGACTTGAGGACTGATTGCTTTTATGTACCACTCCAGAACAGTATCATCACTTATAAGAGATTTTATTACACTCCAGATTTCACACCAAATTGGTACATAATAAATGAAAGGCCTAGGTCCAAAATAGTGAAAGATATATGGTGAGTGGGTAAAATACTCTTGATTTCTTTTTCTATTGAGTGCTATAAAACTCATTTGACAATTTCTTCATGAAAATATTTAATATTGCTTAAGTTACTGTCTTTTATTGGCATATTTTATGTATCTTACATAAAACTGTACATAGCAGTATTTTGCAGTACCTGAAAATAACATTTTTTTCCATTTTAAAGAGGAAATACTGAATATGAAAATTCATGAACTTTAGTTTGCTTTCTGCAAGTCTTCATTCAAAAAATTAAGGGAATGCAAACATTGCTTAGCTTGCTTATAAACCACTTTATTTAGGCAGATTAATCAGGGTCCATACTTACATTATTATATTGAAAACATATATGTTGTCAGGTACACTTATATTTAATGGTTTTAATATGCTAATAGACAGTTACCACAGTATTTTTGGTACAAGTATGTTGCCAACACCCTACTTGCTGCTTATCAATTGTCTTCCCCTTCTGTACATGTTTGGCACACTTGACATATTAAGCAACACTCTAAATGAAAATAACTGTTCCCAAAATATTTACCACTCTAATCTCATTCCATTATTCTCATATAATACATGAGGTACTTAGGAATATCCTTGATTGAACACTAGCATGTGTCAAGTAGTAATTTAATAACTTTTCTATTAATTAAAACATATCATTAGAAACTAATCACTAGAGAAATGTGATCACAACAGGAAGTTAATATAATTGTGCATAAACATAAATTGTACAAGTTAGTCTTTTTTTTAATTAATTCGGGTAATTCTATATTTTTTTTGCTGTTAGTTTTTTTTTAATTTTTAACAAGTTAGTCTTTATAACAGAATTGTGATTTAAAATACGCCTGCTGAAATATCAAGTTTTTTGAGATTACCTACTACTCTTTTAAATGAATCATAGAAACCTGAGGTCCAGGCTGGCAGCCACTGAGATCAGAGTCATCTTCTTGAATAGATTCAAATATTTAAGCTGTTATTAATTCCCTGTTGCTCTTATATAATTCCCCAATCGATCCCCCAATTATAGCATGTACATGGAAACAGAACATATGTTTGTAATAATTAGAAAGAAAAACTGGAAAGTATGTCCAGAGTAAAAAAGAAATATTCTAGATTTATAGATTCTTCCCCACCCCCATGCCCAGTCCATCATTCTTGTTTATATTTTCAAGGGCCACCACCCTTTCACTTAATTTCTTCCTTCACTTTTCTTCACAGCATGTTTTTTTTTTTCTTTTTACTTAATAGAACTTTATTGATGTATAATACACATGCCATATCATTCACTCATTTAAGTCTATGATAAGTATTAGTAAATTTAGAAATTATGGAAATCAAAATGAGTAAATTATAGAAATCAGTAAATTTGCAGAGTTGTGCAATCATCAGAACAATTCTATTTGAAAGCATTTCCATCACCTCAGAGACCCTTTCCTCTCATTTGCAGACAACCCTGCTTCTCACCCACATCTCCAGGAAACTGCTAATGTACTTTCTGCTTTTATAGGCAGACATTTCAAATAACTAAAATCTTTCACTATGTGATCTTTTGGGTCTGATGTCTTTCTATTAGCACAGTATTTTGAAATTCATCCATGCTTTATCATATGTCAGTAGTGTTATGCCTGAAGATGTTTCATTGTAGCACTTTCTATTAGTTTCTAGGGCTGTCCTAACAAAATACAGAACTGGTGGCTTAAAACAACAAACATTTATTCTTTCACAGTTCTGGAAGGGAGAAGTCTAAGCTCAAGGTGGCAGAGCCATGCTATGTTGAAGGTTCTAAGAGAAGATCCTTCTTTGCCTCCTTCCAGCTTCTGGTGGTTGTCAGCAACCACTGGGGTTCAGTGGCTTGTGAGGCTTCCATCTATTCTTTGCCTTCATTGTCACATGAACGATTTCCATGGGTCTGGGAAAGTTGGGACAGACATTTACATATATAATGAATTAGAAGAAGGCAGAAAAGACACCTCTAACTCAAGCAAAGTGACTGTTTCATACTCTTTTTTTTTCTTTTTTTTTTTCAACGTTTTTTATTTATTTTTGGGACAGAGAGAGACAGAGCATGAACGGGGGAGGGGCAGAGAGAGAAGGAGACACAGAATCGGGAAACAGGCTCCAGGCTCCGAGCCAACCGCCAAGAGCCTGATGCGGGGCTCGAACTCACGGACCGCAAGATCGTGACCTGGCTGAAGTCCGACGCTTAACCGACTGCGCCACCCAGGTGCCCCAATGTTTCATACTCTTTAAGGAGACCCATAGCCTAGAAGTTCATTCTCAAATGACCTCCCATGAAAAGCTAGCTGCTGAGTAAGATAGGCTTGAGAAATACAAAGAGGTTCTTATACTGTTTGTCATATTTCTTAGAGACCAGCAGGGAAAAAAATCATAAAAAAACCTTCACTGTGTATAGTCTGGGACCACACAATATAGTCCAGGTACCTGGTTTACAGTACCCTTTGGTCCAACCTCTTATGTTTATGCTATTATGTAAAATAAACAGTATTATATCATATGGTGGACTTTTATAGAAGTTCTAACATTTCCACTTCGCACCAATCATTTCAGCATCTGGATTTCTTTTAAATGTTTTTAACATTTATTTATTTATTTATTTATTTATTTATTTATTTATTTATTTATTTATTTTTGAGAGAGAGAGAGAAAGACAGAGAGAGAGAGACAGAGAGACAGAGAGACAGAGGGAGACAGAGAGAGAGCACAAGCAGGATGGGGGCAGAGAGACAGGGAGACACAGAATCCGAAGCAGACTCCAGGCTCTGAGCTGTCAGCACAGAGCCCAACGTGGGGCTCAAACCCATAAACCATGAGATCATGGCCTGAGCTGAAGTTGGACACTCAACCAACTGAGCCACTCAGGCGCCCCTCAGCATATGGATTTCTTACCTACATGCATTACCTTCATGCTGAAAAGTATTGCTAGGAGACAAATGCAAATAAAGAACTTAAGTTTATGCATTAAAAATCACAAACTCACTGAAGTTTAGGTTTCTCTTATACTAATAAATGATTTATTTTAGGTTTCCCTTATAGTAATAAATTACTTTATTTATTTTATTACCAAGGTCAGTGTCTTAGTAGATTGATTAAAGTTACAATTTGCATGGTAAGAGATAGACTGCTCTCTTTTTATTAATGGAAACTAGATAAGCAGAAAACCATACTTTAAAAAAGCTCAAAAATTATCGAAACGCCCAGTCATAGCCCCATTTCCAAGTTGTCACAGCTTCCCTAGAGTCATAAAGGTAACTTCGATTAATTTGATAGAAAAAGTTATGTAATATTTTACTTTAAAATCTTAAATTTAAGATTAAGATTTCAAGTTAACCAGTGTTAAAAAAACAAAAACAAAAACAAAAACAAAAACAAAAACAAAAAGCAAATTTGTGTCTGGCTGGTCTTCTTTATTCCAAAACCTACAACCTATGAATCATTTTTTTTAAGGTGTATCACACTGACCTACACCATAACCTATATCTGACCTCTGAGCTCCAATAACTTCAGCCTTATCTCTGCCTCTTTTTTTGCAATGGTTCTATGTCCCAAGACCCCAGTGTATTTTTCACTTGGCACTTGTATTTGACTAAGTTTTATTTCTACTCTCAAATTATGAATTGGTTTTATATTATGAAAGTCCTTTTCTATTCTCTGTATTTATGAATGGCTTTTACATGAACACCATTTAAATTATTTCACAGCATTCTCCCCCCACTCACATATATGTCTTAAGCCAATATACTACCTGTTAACTGCTAGTGCAAGTAATGCCAAAATGGAACTAAACACAGGCAGTTTCTTAGAGATCAAAGTCAATTAATGCTCAATCATGAACATATATAGGGGCCACTACGTGATCCTTATCTTCTGGAAAATTATGTATAAAAGAACTTCACAAATAAAAAGAATCAATATTTTCATTGGTTGTGTAAATAAATAGAATAGTAATGGTGTTTTCCATCAGGCAGAAAATCTATCGAATGAAGCCAATGACATTTGGTTCCACTTCAACACATTCTGGAAAATTACATTATAGAGCTGTCAAACACAAATTCCAACCAAAATGTCATGTTTGTACAAAAGCAACAATCTGAAGGACAAAGTGAATCTTCCCTTACCCTAGAACCTCCAAGGCTGAATTTCATATTATTTAACTGTATTTTCTTATGAATGAACTAGTTTTCATAGTAATTTTAGCCTTCTTTGACATAAGGCAGAAATAAATGCTAATACCATATCTTTGATAACTCAATAGAAAGTATAAAGCTGGAATATTTTATAATTTTCTCTAATTATAATTAAAATAAAATCAAAAGTTTACTCTCTTTAATAAAGAAGCAAACTACCCAGAATAATTAATTTTTTTAAGTTGGCTTAAAGGAAGAAAGTGTATAATTTTTTTCTCCACTTTTAGGCATGCCAAGTTGATTCTGCCCCCTCACCATATAATCACCTCAATCATCTAGGAAGCTTAGTGGTTAAGTTCCGCTTCACTCTGAATTTTCATTCACTGACCAAGGATAAGATTGAAGCAAAAGCCATATAGTATTCATTATTTTCCACCAGTTCATTACTCCTTGTTTGTACATCACTCTTTTCCCTTTTATCCTGCTCCATTATTTTTAGCCTTTGGACACAGACCTTGTGTATTTGCTTGAGTCAGACTTCTCTCTTCCCCTTCCTGAATGAATCCTTGTTGCATAAGATTGGTTTAAATCACCAAAATTTGCTCAGATATTCTATCTCCAGTATCCTCATTTCCTATTGTAAACTCAGATTCATAAAATAACAAAAATGAAAATATCCTTATGGACAAGAATTGTGTGTGTGTGTGTGTGTGTGTGTGTGTGTGTGTGTGTGTGTGTATTTCATTTTTGGATTTTATTCCCAGCATATAAAAAGTACTTGACACACGGACACCTGTATGTAAATATTCATTTAATAAATGTATTCTTTTTGCAGATTTAATTATTGTCTAAACTTAAATACATTCCTGCAAAACATGATTATCCAAGATTGCCCAATATCATTCAATTCTTGCCTCTGTTTATACCTGCCCTGTTCTACCTACTAGCCCAACATCATCTGTTATGGACATAGTAGAAGAAAATTATTTTCCACAAGTGAAATACTAGTTTCAAAATGCAAATCATGAAACTACAATTCCAAAACTTTGACCCTAAAACATGTAAATGTAGAAAATTAAATAAATTACACAAGAGCAATTATTGCTAAAACTTAAGGTATGTACTTTTAGCAAGTAGTATGTATTTCTCTATCAATTAATATTTTATCAGAGGTTTCACATTGGGCCATTAATTTGAAAATAAAAATAGTTCAACTTAACACTGTAAAACCTGAAATAAATGTAAATTATGACTTATCTGTAGATTTTAACTATCCATCCTTTCTTTAACACCTATGGTCATGTGTTTTCAAAGAAAAGGGAGGGAATGTTTTTCAAGGAAGAATAGCTGAAAACAGTCTCTGGTGATGAACTCTACATATTTAAGACCATGAATGCTAAGTAACTTGAAAGTTTTAATAGATAAACACTGGTTTAGCTTAAGTAACATTTTCCTAGCTCAAGTTAGTAAGGCTTTCATTTTAGGTAACCATCGAATTTTTATGACTCCTCTCTTCAATGTTTATGATTTTACTTCTAATACAATTATTAATATCTAAAATAAATACACAAAACAAAACAAACTAACAAAATGGCTTTCAGGGCAATTCAAACTGATTCCCCAAACTCTTTCAGAAACCTCAAGAATATATTCTTCAGGGTCACATGGTGCTCTACCCTCTCATAGTTGCTCAGTGTCTCCTAATCCTGCATATGTTTTGAAATTGCCCTTACTTATCTCTCATTTACCATTTCTCTCTCTTTCTTTACCTACAACAATCATCATTTTAAAAACTCAGTGGACTAATGAAAATAGACATTGTCACAATTTTTATATTAATAATTTTGAGTGGCTCATTCCCATACTAACTCATTTAATTTTCATCAGGTCTATGTATACTTTCTACCTTAGAAATAAATCATTGAAGATTAGAGTAAGAAACTGGTTTTTTCCAGATCATTCATTCAGTAAATAAAACTGGACTTGAAACCACCCAGTCTTTGAATTGTTTGGTTTCTCTATGTATCCCCAGTGTTCAGCCCAGAGCCCACTGTACAAGCAGAAATTAAATACATTGTTGGGTAAATGAATAAATGGATGTATAGCTGAGCAAATATTTCTCAGATTGGTGCTTATCCCACTAAAACATGATGCATGTCTTTGTACTGCATATATTTGCAGAGATTCATTATATGTGTTAGTGGTCAATTTAGTTAGTAGGATAGTGGAATGGGAAGAGTACATCAATAGAAACTCTCAAAAACAATTTCAGCTCAAAAAAACTTGCCATTTTTACCACTCTTCATGCACTTAGTATACTCACTAATATATAATGCTGATATTCTCTATGTTACCCTTCAGTATATTTGGGGAAACTGTTCTATGTAATGAAATATATGCTTACCATGAATCTATTTTATTTGATATCATGTAAGCTAATTGTACATAAAATTGTATGATATAGTTTAAATAAATAGTACTTAAGCCAATGTAAGAAGTAAAAACAAGATTATTATAATTTACTTGAAATTCTATATGTTTTATAAATTTTATTGGCATGTATTTACTTTATAAAGGCAAGTCACTAAAATTACAACTACATTTAATAGGACAAAAATTATAAATACTAGAGAAAAATAATAGAAATATAGAATGATTCTGAGTACAGATTACTTTCTCTTTGTCTTTATAATTATTACAGCTTATAGAACCCAACTGAATATTGTAGATGATGTTCCACAGGTACACTTCTGGAATACTTTTGAAATGATATTAGCCATTATTAACACTATACCTAAGGGAAAATTGGCTCTGCCAAAAAGATTATCAAATGATGTACTTTTTCATGTTTTAAATAAAAAAAAATATTTATGTATATATAGTATAACCTTGTTAATTATCTCCTGCTAGAGCCAATGTTTTCCTTTAAAGAGTCAAATATTGATCCCAATGAAGTATAATGTCTAATAACATACATAAATTGGAATACAAGAGACCAGGTTTAAGATAAAAAAGAGTAATGGAAACAGGAAGCCCATTTAGGAACTTGACTATTATAAAGAGCTAGTGTTGTGCTTGAAAAATTTAATAGAATCGAGTACATAATATAAGGGTGTGGGATTATATGAGATGATCTTTTGAGGACAGGCAGGATTCTGTAACTATAGGAAAGCAAACAACTGTTCTACTTTAGTATATAAAATAATGTGCAACATAATGTGTCTTTTTTGTCTGAGGAATGTAATATAAAAACTAGAAATATAAGGCTGCCTATAAGAATGAAATCAGCTATAACTAAGAAAAACTAGAAAGCATTTGTTCATAAATTTGAAAATCAGATGCTATGCTGTCAAATGTCCATCTGTTCTGTTTATGGCAATACAATAAATAAAGAATTAAGACCAGCTGTTAATCAATTAAGATAGAGTTCCCATGTAAGAAGAAATTAGACTATGTTTTGTTTATTCACAATTGGTATACCACTCTATTGTCTTTATCTGACATTCAAAGTAATGAAGCAAGGATATTCTTACTATCAAATTATTATTCTATATGATTCTATTACTACCTATCCCTGTAACTGCTATTCCTATCTTCCTAAGACTTCTCTTTATCCAAGTAGCCAACCATTTTACTAATTAATAGTAGTCCAACCTCTTGCTAATAGTTAATTAATCTTTATATTACATTTTAAAAATCATTTAGTGATTTCTATTTCCTGAATGCACTCCTACTGTTAAAAAAATGGATCTTTTTATTCAAAATGAAATCAATATATAAGCCTAATTTCAAAATTTTAGCATGCCAGATTTTTTCTCACAAAAAGTTATGGACTGTTACTCCACAAAAGTTCTTTCAGATACTAAAACAGAATTAACCATAAAAACAGTTCTGGGGCACCTGGGTGACTCAGTCAGTTAAGTGTGCGACTTCAGCTCAGGTCATGATTTTGTGATTTGTGAATTCAAGCCCTACGTTGGGCTCTGTGTTGACAGCTCAGAGCCTAGAGCCTGCTTGGGATTCTGTGTCTCCCTCTCTCCTTTCCCTTTGCTTGCTCGTGCTCTGTGTCTCTCTCTCTCAAAAATAAATAGACATAAAAAAATAAAAAAAAAAGTTCTCTATATTGCATCCAGTTACATTATGAACATCTTTCTAAATTAGGTTTACTGATAAAAAATATAGGATTTATCATGTAATTTTCATTTTATGAGCTTTATTGAGATATAAATTATATATAATAAACTGCATCCACTTGAAATAAAAAATGTGGTGAGTTTTAAAAATTGTATACTACTTACAAACACCACCAGACAAACCATTTCCATTACCCCTAAAATATCCCTTGTGTCTCATCACTCTTTCTTCCATCCCCAGTTATAAGGAACTACTGATTATTTTTTGTTCATGTAAATTAGATTGAATTTTCTAAAATTATATATATATACTTTTATATAAAGTTATAAAATTATAGATATTTAGAAATATATACATATATAGATGATTTCTTTTAAGTATCAGAAGTAATTTTGAAATTCATCCTGCTGTTGCTTGTTTCAGAGATTGGTTACTTTTGATTGCTATTATTCCATTACAAGGATATGCCATAGCTGTTTTATAATTCATCAGTTGATACACACAGAATTTTTTCAGGTTTGGCTATTAAGGATAACTCCATCGATATTCATTTACAAGTCTTTGTGTGGACATACCTTTTAATGTCTCTTGTGTAAATGACTAGGGGTAAAATTGCTGGATTATTTGGTAGGTATTTTCTTAGCATTTAAGAAATCATTAAGTCATTTTAAGAAATTACCAAGCCATTTTCCAAAATAGTGTGTAATTTACATTTAATCATCAATACGCAAGAGTTCCAGTTGTTCCACATCCTCATCAAGCCTTTGTACTGCCAGTCTTTTTAAATTTCCCCCCAAAATATATTTTAATAAGTGTTTCAATAAGGTTCTCCCAGGTAAATCTTGTTTGACACCATTACTTAGGAAATGCAAATGATAACTACATAAAGAAAATATTACCAAATATTTACCACTGAATTTATTTAGCATCCTTGTTGAAAACTTACCAAATATAAGTGGATCTACTCAAACTCTATTTTGTTCCACTGATCTATAGGTCTATCCTTTTGCCAAGTCCACATTCTTGATCAGAATTAGCAAACTATGACCTATAGGTTAAGTTGGGCATACTGCCAATACTTATAAATATATTTCACAAGCTCATTTGTTTATGTATTCCTGTGTAGCTTCTAGGATAATAGCAAAGTTCAGTAATTGTGGAGAGACCATATATATGGCCTGCAAATGGTAAAGTATTTACTATCCATCCCTTTCAGAATAATCTATGAAACCAAAGTCTCGATTATTGTAAATTTATATCTTGAAGTCAGGTAGTGTTTTTCCTCCAAATTTGTTCTCCTATTTTAAATTTACTTGGTCAGTTGTTTACACTTCCATATTAACCTTAAAACTGATATATAAAATACACAAATACACACCCCACAACTTTTTTATCCATTTATCTGTCAGTGAACACTTGGGTTGCTTCTGCAATTTGGCTATTGTAAATAATGTTGTAATAAACATAGGGGGGCATATATCTTTTTGAATTAGTGCTTTTGAATTAGTGTTCAAAAATGAAATCTTAGGGGCGCCTGGGTGGCGCAGTCGGTTAAGCGTCCGACTTCAGCCAGGTCACGATCTCACGGTCCGTGAGTTCGAGCCCCGCGTCGGGCTCTGGGCTGATGGCTCAGAGCCTGGAGCCTGTTTCCGATTCTGTGTCTCCCTCTCTCTCTGCCCCTCCCCCGTTCATGCTCTGTCTCTCTGTCCCCAAAAATAAATAAATGTTGAAAAAAAAATTTAAAAAAAAAAAAAAATGAAATCTTGGCTTCTGGGAAGATGGCGGCGTAGGAGGATGCTGAGCTCACCGCGTCCTGCGTATCACTTAGATTCCACCCACACCTGCCTAAATAACCCAGAAAATCTCCAGAAGACTAGCAGAATGGATTCTCCGGAGCCAAAGGTAGACTAAAAGTCCACGGAAGAGGGTAGGAAGGGCGGAGAGGCCCTGTGCAATACATGGACTGGTGGGAGGGAGCCGCGGCAGGGGGCAGCCGGCCAGCAAAGCAGAGACCCCGAGTCTGGCTTGCAAAAGTGAAGGGGCCGGACACAGTGTGTTCGGACAGCAAGTGTGACTTAACACCTGGAAGGTTATAAGTTAACAGCTCTGCTTGGAGAGCGGGAGGGCTGGAGGACAAAGGGAGGGAGAGTTGTTGAGCCCCAGACAACAGAGCGCAGCTTGGTGGGGAACAAAGGCGCTGGACAGCACCATCTTCCTCACCCATCCCCCAGCCAAAATCCCAAAGGGAACTGGTTCCTGCCAGGGAACTGGCTTGCATGGCACAAACATCAAAGGCTGTACTTCTGCAAATCCATCTCTCTGGCGGGTCTGACTCCCCCAGGTGCCACAGGGCCCCTCCCAAAGCGGATCACCAAAGGAGAAGCAAGCAGAGCCTGCCCCTCCCGCCCCCGTGCATCTTGCGGATCCACCCAGCTAATACACCAGATCCCCAGCACCACAAGCCTGGCAGTGTGCAAGTAGCCCAGACGGGCCATGACACCCCACACTGAATCCTGCCCCTAAGAGAAGGAAAGAGAAGACACACGCCAGTCTGGCTGTGGCCCCAGTGGTGGGCTGGGGGCACACATCAGGTCTGACTGCGGCCCCGCCCACCAACGCAAGTTATTCAAGACAGCACAGGGGAAGTGCCCGCAGTCCCGCACCACTCCAGGGACTAACCAAAATGACGAAACAGAAGCATTCCCTTAAAAAAAAACCTCCAGGAAATAATGACAACTAACGAACTGATCAAAAACGATTTAAACAATATAACAGAAAGTAAATTTAGAATAATAGTCATAAAATTAATTCCTAGTCTTGAAAACAGTATAAAGGACAGCAGAGAATCTATTGCTACAGAGATCAAGGGACTAAGGAACAGCCAGAAGTAGCTAAAAAATGCTAATAATGAGCTGCAAAATAAAATGGAGACGACCACAGCTCGGATTGAAGAGGCAGAGGAGAGAATAGGTGAACTAGAAGATAAAGTTATGGAAAAAGAAGAAGCTGAGAAAAAGAGAGATAAAAAAATGCAGGAGTATGAGGGGAAAATCAGAGAACTAAGTGATGCACTACAGAGAAATAATATACGCAGAATTGGTATTCCAGAGGAGGAAGAGAGAGGGAAAGGTGCTGAAGGTGTACTTGAAGAAATAATAGCTGAGAACTTCCCTGATCTGGGGAAGGAAAAAGGCATTGAAATCCAAGAGGCACAGAGAACTCCCTTCAGACATAACTTGAATCGATCTTCTGCATGACATGTCATAGTGAAACTGGCAAAATACAAGGATAAAGAGAAAATTCTGAAAGCAGCTAGGGACAAATGTGCTCTAACATATAAAGGGAGACCTATAGGACTCGTGACCGATCTCTCTACTGAAACTTGGCAGGCCAGAAAGGAATGGCAGGAGATCGTCAATGTGCTGAACAGAAAAAATATGCAGCCGAGAATCCTTTATCCAGCAAGTCTGTCATTTAGAATAGAAGGAGAGATAAAGGTCTTCCCAGACAAACAAAAACTGAAGGAATTCACCACCATTAAACCAGCCCTACAAGAGATCCTAAGGGGGATCCTGTGAGACAAAGTACCAGAGACATCGCTACAAGCATGAAATTTACAGACATCACAATGACTCTAAACCCATATCTTTCTATAATAACACTGGACTAAATGCGTCAACCAAAAGACAGGGAATCAAATGGATAAAAAAACAAGACCCATCTATTTGCTGTCTACAAGAGACTCATTTTAGACCTGAGGACACCTTCAGATTGAAAGTAAGGGGATGGAGAACTATTTATCATGCCACTGGAAGTCAAAAGAAAGCTGGAGTAGCCATACTTATATCAGACACACTAGACTTTAAATTAAAGGCTGTAACAAGAGATGAAAAAGGACATTATATAATAATTACAGGGTCTAACAATCAAGAAGAACTAACAATTATAAATGTCTATGCGCTGAATACGGGAGCCCCCAAATATATAAAACAATTACTCACAAACATAAGCAACCTTATTGATAAGACTGTGGTAACTGCAGGGGACTATAACACCCCACTCACAGCAATGGATAGATCATCTAGACACACGGTCAATAAAGAAACAAGGGCCCTGAATGATACATTGGATCAGATGGACTTGATAGATATATTTAGAACTCTGCATCCCAAAGCAACAGAATATACTTTCTTCTTGAGTGCACATGGAACATTCTCCAAGATAGATCATATACTGGGTTACAAAACAGCCCTTCATAAGTATACAAGAATTGAAATCATACCATGCATACTTTCAGACCACAATGCTATGAAGCTTGAAATCAACCACAGGAAAAAGTCTGGAAAACCTCCAAAAGCATGGAGGTTAACGAACACCCTACTGAAGACTGAGTGAGTCAACCAGGAAATTAGAGAAGAAATTAAAAAAATATATGGAAACAAATGAAAATGAAAATACAACAATCCAAACCCTTTGGGATGCAGCGAGGCAGTCCTGAGAGGAATATATATTGCAATCCAGGCCTATCTCAAGAAACAAGAAAAATCCCAAATACAAAATCTAACAGCACACCTATAGGAAATAGAAGCAGAGCAGCAAAGACACCCCAAACCCAGCAGAAGAGAAATAATAAAGATCAGAGCGGAAATAAACAATATAGAATCTAAAAAAACTGTAGATATGTCATTTTCAAATATCTTTTCCCATTCCGTTGGTTGCCTTTTAGTTTTGTTGGTTGTTTCCTTTGCTGTACAGAAGCTTTTTATCTTCATAAGGTCCCAGTAATTCATTTTTGCTTTTAATTCCCTTGCCTTTGGGGATGTGTCGAGTAAGAGATTGCTACGGCTGAGGTCAGAGAGGTCTTTTCCTGCTTTCACCTCTAGGGTTTTGATGGTTTCCTGTCTCACATTCAGGTCCTTTATCCATTTTGAGTTTATTTTTGCAAATGGTGTGAGAAAGTGGTCTAGTTTCAACCTTCTGCTGATGAATGGATAAAGAAATTGTGGTTTATATACACAATGGAGTACTACATGGCAATGAGAAAGAACGAAATATGGCCCTTTGTAGCAACATGGATGGAACTGGAGAGTGTGATGCTAAGTGAAATAAGCCATACAGAGAAAGACAGATACCATATGGTTTCACTCTTATGTGGATCCTGAGAAACCTAACAGAAACCCATGGAGGAGGGGAAGGAAAAAAAAAAAAGAGGTTAGAGTGGGAGAGAGCCAAAGCATAAGAGACTCTTAAAAACTGAGAAGAAACTGAGGGTTGATGGGGGGTGGGAGGGAGGGGAGGGTGGGTGACGGGTATTGAGGAGGGCACCTTTTGGGATGAGCACTGGGTGTTGTATGGAAACCAATTTCACAATAAATTTCATATATTGAAAAAAAAACAAAATAAAAAAATTAAAAAACTGTAGAGCAGATCAATGAAACCAAGAGTTGAATTTTTGAAAAAATAAACAAAACTGATAAACCTCTAGCCAGGCTTCTCAAAAAGAAAAGGGAGATGACTCAAATAGATAAAATCATGAATGAAAATGGAATTATTACAACCAATCCCTCAGAGATACAAGCAATTATATGGGAATACTATGAAAAATTATATGCCAACAAATTGGACAACTTGGAAGAAATGGACAAATTCCTAAATACCCACACACTTCCAAAACTCAAACAGGAGGAAATAGAAAGCTTGAACAGACCCATTACCAGTGAAGAAATTGAATCAGTTATCAAAAATCTCCCAACAAATCAGAGTCCAGGACCAGATGGCTTCCCTGGGGAATTCTACCAGACATTTAAAGCAGAGATAATACCTATCCTTCTCAAGCTATTCCAAAAAATAGAAAGGGAAGGAAAACTTCCAGACTCATTCTATGAAGCCAGGATTACTTTGATTCCTAAACCAGACAGAGACCCATTAAAAAAAGAGAACTACAGGCCAATATCCCTGATGAATATGGATGCAAAAATTCTCAATAACATCCTAGCAAATCGAATTCAACAGCATATAAAAAGAATTATTCACCATGATCAAATGGGATTCATTCCTGGGATGCAGGGCTGGTTCAACATTCGCAAATCAACCAATGTGATACATCACATTAATAAAAGAAAAGATAAGAACCGTATGATCCTGTCAATCAATGCAGAAAAAGAACTTGACAAAATTCAGCATCCTTTCTTAATAAAAACCCTCAAGAAAGTCGGGGTAGAAGGAACATACTTAAAGATCATAAAAGCCATTTATGAAAAGCCCACAGCTAACATCATCCTCAATGGGGAAAAACTGAGAGCTTTTTCCTGAGATCAGGAACACAACAGGGATGTCCACTTTCACCTCTGTTGTTTAACATAGTGTTGGAAGTGCTAGCATCAGCAACTAGACAACAAAAGGAAATCAAGAGCATCAAAATTGGCAAAGATGAAGTCAAGCTTTCACTTTTTGCAGGTGACATGATATTATACATGAAAAATCTGATAGACTCCACCAAAAGTCTGCTAGAACTGATACATGAATTCAGCAAAGTCACATGATACAAAATTAATGTACAGAAATCAGTTGCATTCTTATACACTAATAATGAAGCAACAGAAAGACAAAAAACTGATCCCATTCACACTTGCACCAAGAAGCATAAAATACCTAGGAATAAATCTAACCAAAGATGTAAAAGATCTGTATGCTGAAAACCATAGAAAGCTTATGAAGGAAATTGAAGAAGATATAAAGAAATGGAAAAACATTCCGTGCTCATGGGTTGGAAGAATAAATATTGTTAAAATGTCAATACTACCCAAAGCTATTTACACATTCAATGCAATCCCAATCAAAATTGCACCAGCATTCTTCTCGAAGCTAGAACAAGCAATCCTAAAATTCATATGGAACCACAAAAGGCCCTGAATAGCCAAATTAATTTTGAAGAAGACCAAAGCAGGAGGCATCACAATCCCAGACGTTAGCCTCTACTACAAAGCTGTAATCATCAAGACAGCATGGTATTGGCACAAAAACAGACACACGGACCAATGGAATAGAATAGAAACCCCAGAATTAGACCCACTAAAGTATGGCCAACTAATCTTTGATAAAGCAGGAAAGAATACACAATTCAAAAAAGACAGTCTTTCTAACAAATGGTGCTGGGAGAACTGGACAGCAACATGCAGAAGATTGAAACTAGACCACTTTCTCACACCATTTGCAAAAATAAACTCAAAATGGATGAAGGATCTGAATGTGAGACAGGAAACCATCAAAACCCTAGAGGAGAAAGCGGAAAAAACCTCTCTGACCTCAACTGCAGCAATTTCTTACTTGACACGTCTCCAAAGGCAAGGGAATTAAAAGCAAAATGAACTATTGGGACCTCATGAAGATACAAAGCTTCTGCACTGCAAAGGAAACAATCAACAAAACTAAAAGGCAACCAATGGAATGGGAAAAGATATTTGCCAATGACATATCAGACAAAGGGCTAGTATCCAAAATCTATAAAGAACTCACCTAAATCCACACCCAAAAAAGAAATAATCCAGTGAAGAAATGGGCATAAGACATGAATAGATACTTCTCTAAAGAACACATCCAGATGGCCAACAGGCACATGAAAAGATGCTCAACATCGGGTTGGCTCAGTCGGTTAAGTGTCCGACTTCAGCTCAGGTCATGATCTCACACTCCATGAGTTCAATAACCCCTCTTCGGGCTCTGTACTGGCCGCTCAGATCCTGGAGCCTGCTTCTGATTCTGTGTCTCCCTCTCTCTCTGCCCCTCCCCTGCTCATGCTCTGTCTCTCTCTGTCTCAAAAATAAATAAAAACATTTTAAAAATTAAAAAAAAAATAAAGTTTTATTTTCTAGTAATGTCAACACTAGAGTCATTTTTGGTATATGCCACTTTTCTTCTCCTTGAGAAAATGATTCCATTTACCTGGAAGTTTATATGTCAATTAATTTGGGATTGTATTTTGAACATTGTAAACATTGTATGGTGGGTATTTGTAATTCTACTTTGTTCTGAAAAGAGTTGATGTTTCTGTCTAGCAAAATCTAAGTTGGCCCAAAAATATGTTGTACACCAAAGGTGTATAGGAGCTTAGATCTCAAATCAGACTACTTTTGGTTTTCTCTGCAAATGCATATACTCTTGGCAAACTCACACACAGAATTCAGAGTTTCCTACCTTCTCAAGGTATCCTGGTCACTCTCCGGTGACCCTGATTCTCAGACTCCTCTGGCTTTTTTTGGCAGAGGAGGCAGAGGGGTTCTCATTCTAAAAATACAGCTGTACTTTCTTTTGGTATTTTAGCTACCCATGCCCTAAAACAGGAAACGTATTCATGTGGTCGCTTCTTTTAAGGCTGAACTCCTTTCCAAATTTTCCCTGTATTCACTCACTCAGCACAACTCTCAGGTGGTTTTATTTTAAGTTTTGTCCAGAGTTTGCATTTGTTCTTTTGCTTGTCCAAAATGATTGGGACATTTTAAATATGAGAAAAATACCTGATCATTTTCAACAGCAATACAGTTATAACAATCACTGATGTTTTTAAGTACCAATAAGGAATATTTACTTGTATTTAGTAGACTTGTTTAATATTAGTGATCTATGAAATGTTCATGGTGACAAAATATTAGGTATAGAATGTTTATCTTGGCATATTTCTATTGAAATCGTGTGTAAATTTAATGTAAGTCTGACTCTTGAATGTTTCTTATTCATTCAAAATTCCCAGATTTTTATGTCTAAATTTTATTTTTCTTGCAATGACAAAAGTTATTTAACAATAGTATTTATAATTTAATACAGTTGACCCTTGAACAACACAAATTTGAATTATGTGAGTCCACTTATATGTGGATTTTTCTTGATACTATACAGTTTTGTAAATGTATTTTCTCTTCCTTATAGTGTTCTTATCTTTTCTCGAGCTTCCTTTAATACAAGAATGCAGTATATAATACATATAACATACAGGATATGTGCTAATTGACTGTTTATGTTATTAGCAAGCCTTCCAGTCAATAGTAGGCTATTTATTAATAGTTAAGTTTTGGGGAAATCAAAGGTTATACGTGTATTTTCAGTGGCACAGAAGGTGGTGTCCCTAGCCCCTGTGTTCAAGGGTCAGGTGTACATAGTTCACATTCGATTATATAAATGAACTTCACTGAAGCTAATTCAGTTAGAGTGATATGTGCATCTTCCTTTATTTTGAGAATTCCCACATAGTATTAAAATGTTGCCATAATACAATATATATTGAATAGTCTAAAGAACCTACATGTTCCTTCAAGACTTTGTTCTGAAAGAACATAATAATAGGAAACAGCCTCATTTATTGTACCTCACATTTAGAGAAAGACCTTTAAGACTTGCTCTTGATACTGCTTCTAAATAGTACACTCATTTCCATAGTCTTTCATGTTTTATTGGAGCTCTCAAATTATAACCTTTGCCAAATACCGAGCTCAGTTCAACATTTCTCAGTGGTTAATACAAAACTCTCTTTCTAATTCCTTAAACTGTCACCTAATATCCTTATTGTCTTGCTTCCCTGCACCTGTTGGTAATTCCCAAACATTCAAATGTCAGGTGATGGGGTTTGCAAGCTGTAAGGGCTTTCATCTTACTGTAGGTAGTGTTTTACCCATTACTAGTATGCCTCTTTTTATGGGCAGGATAATGATATTCATGGGAAACTGCCTGCTAGAGAACTAGGCTGAATATTGCAGCAAATCTGCATCACAATGCACTGCCCTCTTTTTACTACTGTGAGATAGGAATAGAACTTTAAGGACATTTCTTACGACCTTCACTGTGTAGTTCATGTAGAAAATTGGTTTGGGATCTGATTATTTAGGAGAATATCTCACAAGAATATTAATCGAGTAATAACATGCACAATTTGTAACTTGCTTTTTTATTCCTTCTGATCTCCTAAGCTTCTTTTTTTCTTCTTTTTAAACAAATATTTCCATTTTGAAAATTAAATGGAAGAAATAGACCAGGTGCAGAATAACTTTTCTAAGACATATGGTTCTATGCTGACATAAAAAGGATAAAGCAGTGGTTTCAGGAAGAAGCAATACAAAAGAAGAGAAAAACATTTGATTATATTCTGACCTGGTACAGTCACAGGTGAGTAATCTAATAATGATACTTCTATGGTTTGTCTGGGGAATCCACACACCCAATTTCAGGACCACAGTCATTAATGTTTTGGATGTCATGGCATGTGGGTAGCGATGAACAGGTACCAAACAAGCAAAAGTTTAAGATTATAATACAGGCAAAATATTTAGCAGTCAACATGTATTTGTTGATTTCAGGCAATCATTTGTGGCCAAAAATTCAAGGAGAAAAAAAAAACAGATATGACTCCAGACTGTATAAAACTAGAGCCGCACATAGTAAACAGAGTATTTACATAATACCAAATTTTAAATTGTGAACTATGGTAAATGCTATGAAAGAAAAGCACAGGGAACTATGTGGCCATATAACTAGGGGATGAGGTTGGGTTGTAGGCTGAATGAAGGCTCTTTTTTTAAAAAAAAATATTTTTTTTATGTTTATTTATTTTTGAGAGAGAGAGACAGAGCATGAGTGGGGTAAGGGCAGGGAGAGGGAGATACAGAATCCGAAGCAGGCTCCGAGCTGTCAGCACAGAGCCCGATGTGGGGCTTGAACTCACAAACCGTGAGATCATGACCTGAGCCGAAACTGGAGGCTCAACCGTCTGAGCCACCCAGGCACCCCAATGAAGGCTCTTTTGAGAAACTAACACTGAGTTGTAAACTAAAGGTCAAGTGGGAATTAACCAAGAGCAAAGGGAAAAAGTAGCCATCAATGTAGAAACTATAGCAGTTTTTCAAGGATTGAAGTGGCATTGGACACAATTTTGAGAAACTACTAAGAGTTTGTTGTAACTAAAACAAAAAGATCACATGGAAAATAAGCTCAAAGTGACTAAATGATACAGAATTTTGAAACCATATTAAAGTTTGAATTTTTATTCTATAAGCTATGATAGAGATTTGGAGTTAGAAAAAGAACACTGACATGCTCAGATTTGCATTTTTGATGCAGTATCTGTGGTATGAGTGCAGTGGCCATACCGGATGAAACGTGTGAATATCAGAAAACTAATTTGAAAACTATTGCCTTTAGGAGGAGATCTGATTTGATGAAACGTTGAACCAGCATAATGGTATGGTAAATGGTAAGAAAGTAATTACTTGGGAGATATTTGGTAAGTTAAATATATTGAACTTGGTAACAGACGACTTTTTCTATAAGCAGACCATTATTAAAATTATAAGGTTTCTGACTTGAACAACAGTTGATTAAAGATTCTTTCACTGAGATGAGAAACACTTTCTTAATGCCTCTTATTCATGGGGAAAGTTCTCTCTATGGTGAATGTAAAGTATTGTTGAGATATTCTAGAGATAAGTTGGAATAATCTATTGGCTATATAAGTATGGAACGCAAAAGAGAAATCTGGAATGGAGATGTAAATTTTTCATTTGTGTTTAGGTGGCAAATGAAGTCATGAATATGAATGTAGTCTGCTTCAATATCCTGTCTCAAATTCAATTTTTTAATGTTTATTTATTTTTGAGAGAAAGAGAGAGAGAGACAGAGCGTGAACAGGGAAGGGGCAGAGAGAGGGAGACACAGAATCTGAAGCAGGCTCCAGGCTCTAAGTTGTCAGCACAGAGCCCACCACTTGGCTGGAACCCACAAACCACAAGATCATGACCTGAGCCAAAGTTGGCCGCTTAGCTGACTGAGCCAACCAGGTGCCCCTCCTGTCTCAAACTGAAAAATAAACCAGATCTTAAAAAGAAGTTAAAGAAAGAAACCGATGAAGAAAAGTGAGGCCCATTATATGCAATAAATATCTTTATTTTCTTGCAACTATATGTAAGACCCTGAAGAAGCTGATACTAAAACTCAATAACAATACTTCCCCTCAAAACATTGTAGTCTAGTGTGTCATATGTGTGTGTGTGTGTGTGTGTGTGTGTGTAGATATATAAATAAATTATAGGTAAATTTTTCATCAAGTAATTTTTTCTCTTTTATGAGAAACTATTTGCTTTAAAAAAAAAAGAAAGAAACTATTTGCTTTAAGGGAGTGCATGGGTGGTTCATTTGGCTAAGCATCTGACTCCTGATTTCAGCTCAGGTCATGAACTCACAGTTCGACTTCAAGCCCTACATCCGGCTCTGCACTGTGTCAGCATGGAGCCTGCTTGGAATTCTCTCTCCCTTTCTCTTTGTCCCTACCCCACTCATACACTTGTGCTATAAATAAATAAAGAAAGAATCAATCAATTTTTGCTCTAAACATGTTGACTACTTTTAAAAGCTTTTTAGTTTATACATATTTAATTCTGAAATCTTTTTCAAAATACAAGTATATACAACAACAGCAAAAGCTCTGAATCTTCTTAGATCAATCTAAGTTTAATAAATTGCTTACAAATATCCTTTTAAAAGATTTCGGTATAAACTATGCTGTTTAACCAACTTTTGCATGCAATTACAAAGTTTCCAAAGGAAATATAGCTATGATATTGTCCAAAGAACCCCAAGAAACAGCTAGGAATGTAGGTAGCTGTGTCTTTCTGTGAGGGTGAGGGCTCACAAGTAGAGAATTTGAGACTGATGTTTTAAACATGTTGCATTACTCATTGCATTTTATCACCATACTTACAGAAATTGCAGATCAGTTTACATGCAATCACAAATATCGACATTCCTAGGCCACTATGTAGGTTCGTATAATAATCCAAAACTAGTGTTTTACGTGCAACCACTCACATTCAATTTCAAATGAACTAGATATGTCACAAAATGTAAAGCAAAAACAACAATATCTAATTATACATATGGGTCTCTGTCTGACCACAGGCATAATTAAACTATCACTTTATTAGAATATCAGGAATTCTATTTAAGCCTAAAATTGTTCTAACTTTGATGGAAATCAAGGGCACAGAAATATATAACTAAATCATAACAGGTATATATATGTCTTTATTAAATGCATTTCCCTACTTTGCAACAAGACATACACTTCCCTGTAATTTGCATTGAATGTATTAATTAACATGGGAAAGGAAATATATTGAGATCCTTCCTTCATTGTTGTTACCATCAGCAATAATGAGATATCATTAGCTGATCAATTTTAAGTTACAACAAGAATAAACCAGAAAATAAACTGTAGAATATAAACCATTAAAAAAGCTACACTTTATAAAAATAAAATCAATTGCCAGGTTTTCTTGTTTTGTTTTGTTTTGTTTTGTTTTGTTTTAGGTATGTGCACAACACTGTAAGAAGAGCGAACAAAAAGTGACACTCTTAAAAATACAGTAGAGAAGATCTTAATCAGTTTAGCTCCTTCCTCAGGGAGGAGTAAAGTATGTAGCCCAGTCTTTTTTATCTCACATCACAAGTAAAACCACCTAGAAAGTAAGAGACAAAGTCTCCCTGCAGGTATAAATAGATTAGATAGATAGATAGATAGATAGATAGATAGATGATAGATAAAATGCTGATGTTGCTAGCACCTCCAGAGCCATTTTATGAATATTTGAATCGAGGGGCTAAATTCCTGTTATGAGTTGACACATTCAATGCTGTTAAACTGAGCACTTGTAGATTAAATGCTTATGCTGGTAATTGGTAAAAACAGTTTGCCCATTTTGTTCAAACTGTCCATCAGCTCATTACTTCATATTCTTTTCCTGCTGAGAAATAGGTAATATCCATTATAAAATGAGAATAAAATTGTATGATAAATGAATAAATCAATGATCAGGCGTTCAATTTTCCTGGTGTTCACTGTAGTTACCAAAATGCCTCCATTATTCCCACTGCATGTAAATTAATAGGCATTGTATCTAATCCATATTATCAAAATTCAATTTAAACTGGAATATTATCTATGTCAAAGCTTTTTTTTAAAGTTTATTTATTTAGAGACAGAGAAAACACAAGTGGGGAAGGGGCAGAAAGAGAGGGAGTCAGGCAGGGAGAGAGGGGAATCCCAATCTGCACTGTCAGCTTGGAGCCCAATGTGTGGCTTGAACTCACAAACCATGAGATCATGACCTGAGCTGAAGTTGGATGCTTAACCGACTAAGCCACCCAGTTACCCCTCTATGTCAAAGATTTTAAATTGATCTGTGGTATGCCACATGAAATCAAGTAAAAAGTAAAATTTGATGATTTTTCTTAATTTTATTTAGGTAACTGCAGGAATTAAGTTACACAAGAACTTCTAGATTGCAAATATATAGATTTTAAACTATGTTTAAATATTAAGGTATGTTTTCTATAAATATTTGACCTTATTACAAGAAAAGAATGGCTTTCTTGCCAAGCCAATATTTCACACTCTTCAAATTATTAAATGTTTGTTATGAAAAAACATGATTATCCTCTATGATAACATACAAAAAAACAGATAAAAGGTCATTTCCTTTACTAATCTAGAATTACTTTATAATTTTGGCATTGTTTTCAAAATACACATAGACGCATTAATGTCAATAATGTGCTCTCTGGGCACCTGAATGGCTCAGTCGGTTGAGGGTCTGACTTCGGCTCAGGCCATGATCTAGCAGTTTGTGGGTTTGAGCCTTGTGTCAGGCTCTGTGCTGATGATAGCTCAGAACCCAGAGCCTGCTTCAGATTCTGTGTCTCCCTCTCTCTCTGTCCCTCCTCCACTCACGCTCTCTCTCTCTCTCTCTCTCTCTCTCTGTCTCTCAAAATTAAACATTAAAAAAATAATGATAATGTGCTCTTGACAACCAGATTCACAGTGCAGAACAAAAAACCACAGTTATTTGCCATTATTTTCAGGAGGGGAAGATTATAATGTATGCCGAGCCCAAATCTTCAAACAGTTTATTAAAACTTGAGTGAAACATTTTATATATATATATATATATATATATATATATATATATATATGTATGTATGTATATGTATACACACACACACACACACACACACACACATATATATTTACATCAATCAAACTAGGACTCAAAACACTCTTTAAAAATAAGCATTTTCTGTTCATTACCCATTTGGTATGATCATCAATAATCACTTTTTTTTTAATTGAAGTTATTTTCCTTTATTTTATAGTTTCCACTTCTCTACCAAAATCCCCTGACTTCTCTTTGAATTCTTTGAACATATTAGTCATTGCTATTTTTTTAAGTTTATTTGTTTATTGGGATACCTGGGTGGCTCAGTCGGTCAAGCGTCCAACTTCAGCTCAGATCATGATCCCAACATTCGCCAGCTCGACCCCATGTCAGGCTCTGTGCTATGCTCCAGCTCAGAGAGAGAGGGAGATGTGGAACCTGAAGTGGGCTCCAGGCTCTGAGCTGGAATAATCACTTTTTATGCTGTAACGCTGATGGTTTTTTGCTGACAATGTCAGACAATAAGCAAGTAAATTATATAAGTAGATAATGACAAGGCATAGTAAGTTTTATAAAAAGAATAGAATTGTTCAATGAATGAAGAAAAGATTAAGACACAGCTGAAGTTACCACAGAGAAGTTACCACTTAATAAAGGGTACATTTGAGGCTTTTAAACAGAACCATTCTCTAGGATTTATGATATAGCTTTATATATGCTATCTTATTTAGATCATAAATATTTGGTAAAAGAGAATTACTTCTCAGATGAGGAAACTGAGGTACAGACAGGTAATGATAACTCTTCATGTGGAGATAGTTCTCACACGACGGGTTTGTAGTGAATAAGGTACTAAAAGAGCTGACACAATCACAGAACATGTTAACAGTTTAAGATTCCAGAGGTGGGAACTTAAAAAAATTAAAATTAAAATTAATAATAATTAAAATTAAAATTAAAATTAATAATGTCCACAGTGGAAACTTTGATACAAGTAGTTGAAGTAAAATGGAAGTAAAAATTATTGATACTGGAAAAAAAAACCCAATGGATACTTTCCTAGTAGTTTTGATGGGGTGTCCCAAATATTTTGAAATTTTGTATTTATGGAAGACTTGGTTTTAAGAGGAAGCTGCTGAACAAGAGAGCTAAATATCAAATTAATCCTGGAAATAAAAAAAAAAAAACAGAGCATGTGGGGAAATAAAACCCATAAAACAATAATTATGGATATAGACTCCAAAAACAAATTTCCTACCTTCAAATCTTAACTTCATCATTAACTCGTTGGACATTATTTACTTGTACTGTATACCTCAGATTCTTCACTTGTGAAATGAGAAAGGTAATAGTAATTATTACCTAGTATTAAGTGAATCAGTATGTGCAAAGTGCTTAGAACTTTACCCCGATTAATCCTAGGCACACTATTTATTACTACTACTGTTAGTATTGGTACTGGCACCACTACTACTGCAACCACTATTACTATATTGACATGGTCAGATGGGTTGAAGGAGGGAACTTTGATAGGATCTTATAAGATTAGAGGCTGGGAAGCAGGTTAGAAGAACAAATGAATGAAGTTTCTCCTCCTAGTTCTATGTTGGGCTATACAAGAATGAATAAAAATTCCTACTGGAGTGAGCTTAAAGGCGAGTGGATTCCTTAGGAGAGACTCAGGTATCAGCTACAGATGTACACATTTTGTAAACTATTGAAAAGATTTTAGTAAACATTTTCTTAAATGGTAGGAAAAAATAAATGAAGGAGTTCAGCATCTGCTTAGATATAAACTGATGCAATAATTAATACATTAGGAAATATATATGTAAACTTATTCGAAGAGACTGCAGAGAAATAAGGAGTTGGAAAAAATATGAGAAATTAAAATAAAAGTAATATAAAATGGAAAAAAATAAAAATTCAAAAGAAATACCAAAAAAACACAATGAGTAGGGGAGGAAATATTCAAGAGAAAAATGGCATATATTGCCATATTCAGGAAGCTTCACAAATTCCAAGCATGATAAAGAAGCATATCACACCTAAACACACTGAAATGAAACTGGTAAACACCCCAAAAATTAAAGGAGTTAAGCATACAAATAATCACAATTATAGAGAATAAAAAACTTTAAAATAGGAAACATTGAATCTATAGTTGAGTAAAGCTCTTCAAAATTCTGAGCAAATTTGCCAAACTAGAATTTTGAAGTTAAGTATCATTCAAGAACAAGAATTAGATGAACTAGGCATTCTTGGACAAATAAGCCTTAAAGAATTCATCACTGATCATTTTCACTGAAATAACTTCTAAAGAGTGCTCTCCTGGAAAAAAAAAATTGAACAAAGACAAAATGCAATAATAATAATGACTAGATCAGAAAAAAAAACTACAATGTGGATATAAGATACTGGAAAACAATAGCATTAGATAGCACCATAGTGATATAATTTAATTGATTTTAAGATCTATATGCTATTCAGGTGGAAGAAAAAATAGTGATTAACTTTCAACTATATTGTTGTTGAAGAAACACTATATACATATTAATGGTAGCATCTAAGAGAGGGAGAGAAGGATGAGAAGGAGGAGGAGGAGAAGAAGAAGAAGAGGAAAGGGAGGAGGAGGTGAAGGAATAGGAGGAGGAGAAAAGATGAAAAGAAAGAAAAGGAAGGAAGGAGGGGAGGGTGGGAAAGAGAGAGAGAAAGACAGAGAGAGAAAGGGAAAGAGAAAGAAAGAAGGGATATTTTTCAAAAATTAAATAAACCAACCAGGTAGACATTATAGCAAGAGTCATACTATATAAAAATCATCTAAAGTCATGTTTATAAAATCATCATAAGTGGATTTAAAAAAAGAGAAAAAGAATTAACAGTATATATTTTACTAGGCATTCACCAAGACAATAAAGAAGATATAATAGGGAAGAAAAAGAGAAACAACCAAAGAAGAGCACAAATAGCTTTATCAGGAAAAAAATAGACATGAAGGAAAAGTGAACATTATTAGAGATATAAAATTTTATGTGACAATCAACTGTATTATTAATATTTGTGTTCCAAAATAAAGTAACAATAGAAGGAATAACAACCACACACACACACACACACACACACACACACACACACAAACTAATAAATTCCCTTTCATGATGGGAGGTATTAATACTCTTTAAGTGATTCATCAAATAAACCAAAAGGCAAATAATAAATAAAATTTTAAAAATTAAGCAAACTTGATCTCCCAAAAGTCAAATATAGAAGATTCCACCCTCAAATTTAAGGATGCACAGTTATATGTAACTTTAACAAATACTGACCATGTAGTAAGACTCAAAACATGTTAGATAATTGATGCTTTTCAGACTAATATTGTTTTAGAATTACACAGTTAAATTAGAATTTGCCAAGAGATGACAAATAATCATTACAAAGGCAAATAGATTGCATGCTGGCAAATAAAGGATTGGGGAGGAATAATAACATACAGGAAATAAAACATATCAGAAAATCAGAAAGGGGAGGCACCCAATGTCTGCCTTTAGGATGTAAAAAACATTACGCAGTAAGAGACACATCTAGAACTGTCTAGTCTCAAATCCCAGTTCAGCACAGATATGTGGTATCAGAAGTGACTACTGGATCTAGACAATTTCTAGGATAGTCTATTGGAAGGTGGTTTACTTGTGGAGGGTAGTGATGAGTGACAGTCTCAGGAGTATGGGAACTCATGTGAAATGTGCATTTCAAAGTGTGAGTTGTCAATGTATGAATGAGTGAGCCCAGCAAAGAAAAAAAAAAAAAAAGAAGCTATATTTTGGTGTGCACAGACTGAATATTATGGCCTCATCAGGGTCTCTCTTGCAGCTGAAATGAAGAGTCATAAGGTTATTTTTCTATTCATTATTAAACAATGAGGAGTTCTGGCTTTTCAGAAGAATTGTTTTTTTTTCTCCAAGTATGACTGTACCCTAAAAGTATGATAAGCTCCATATATCCCCAGAACATAAATAAATTCAGAATCAATTTTACACTTCCTTTGACCATCATTTATTTGTTTTTAGTTGTATGTCTTCTTGTTATGTTTTAAGTTTATATTTTACTATATCTGATTTTGATATGCCATATAAAAAGAAAGCTTATGGGATATACTATCAAAGTTCCCTACAACCCTGACAAGCATAAACTAACACTGAAAGCATTTTTTGTAGCAGACCAGATTCATCACAACACTTTACATTTGTTAGAAATAAGGCAGACATGTAATAATCAGGGCTTCAAATAAAACAGACCTCTTTTAAGGCAGAGAATATTATATATTATATATTATAATGTAACTCACCTACATTATTCTGTCATACAGTATTCCCTAAAAAGCAATATGGCACTTATAACACATATAATTTCAAAATTTCTGTGAAATATCTAAATGTAAATATATAGCACAGCAGCTGAACATGTTCAAATACAGAATACATAATATCTCAGGCTCAAAGTTATGGTCTAGTCTTTGTAAAACAACTAATTTCATATTTTCTGTAGAATGGAAATTGGCTTAGATATACTATTTCCAATCAGTGGCAAAGATACATTGGAAATTATATATTTTAATTTCCCTACATTAAATTATAAAATAATGTATTTGTCAGTAAAATAATTTCTGTAATTAACTTATTTGAGAATTTAAAGCTTCATTTTAATTTTCCAGTTTATAATTATTTCCATGAAACTTGGATTCTTGAAGATGGCTGGGCTTTTACTGAACAACCCAAAATTTGTCTTTTATAAGTTGACTTGCAAGTTTAAAATATCATAAATAAAGTATTTAAAACTTGATAAGGCCATTAACCATTTATATTAGCATTTTTGCAAATAGCTTTTTGCTTAAAAGAACATTGTTAAAAATTAGTATGTGATTTGTGATGGGGAGGGGCAAGTGTCCAAAATAAGGAAATGTCTTTCCAATAATAATAAAAAATATTTTTAGTTTAAAATTAATAAAATACCCATAAAAGCTTAAAGTTGAATAAATAGCAAAAACTGACTTTTTCTTTGAAAATATGTATTCATTATTTGAAGAAGCAGCATAGCTTTCACAGGTTAAGAAATTAGAACCTCACATATTCTGACAATTTATATAGCAATATTCTCATCTGTGAAATGTAGATAATCACAGTATCTACGTCATGGGGTTCTTACATGGATTAAAAGAGTTAATGTTTGAGAGACCACTAAATTGTCTCTAAAAAATAATAAATACTGAAGTTAATGGCAGATGTAATAATGCTCAGGGTGTTCTGTTTAGGTAAACAGGATTAGGTAAGCAGGATTAAAGTGGTCTCCTTCTACAAAAGAGTACCACAAAGAAGCTCCCTTCTGATGCCTGAACAGTTCTGTATTCTGTTTGTGGTGGTGATCCCATAAATTGCGAGTGATAAAATTGCATAGAACTACACACACACACACACACACACACACACGTGCGTGTGCGCGCACACACACACACCACAACTGAATGCAGGTAAAAACTGATGCCAGTTTCTGAGTTTTGATACTGCATATAATTATGTAAGATATTGCCATTGGGGAAAGCTGTCTGAAGGGTACACATGACTACTCCATACTAATTTTGCAACCTGCTATGATTCTATAATTGTTTCAAAAATAAGTTAAAAACATTCAGGCTCTAGAAAAGCTTCTTACCAGTGCTAAATATTTAATGAGCAATCCCACAAACTCATTTCCAGATGTCTGCATCATCAAGGCTGGCACCTTTAAGAAGTGAGCAAAAGAGAGTACATAATTGGATGAGCCCAGTGAAAAATGAAAAGGGCCTCTTGTTCAAAATATTAATAATTTCAAGATGACAAAAACAAAGCATAGAACCAGGTGTGGAGCTCTTCCAAAGGCAGAACCCTGTGGGATGGATTGTATAGGTCACATGACCAAGAAGCTGCCCCTGGGAACTAGAGACATGGATTTTCAAGTCAATTTTGTTAAATAGGTAAATCCAAAAGTAAGTTTATCTGGATAAATGGATGAAATGAAAATATGTGGATTTGCCTGAAACTTCTTGGGCTTCTAACTAAAACTGAGAACAGGAGACAAAGGCAGAAAGTGCTCTAAAACTTACATGATGCTGGGGCATCTGGGTGGCTCAGTCACTTAACCATCTGACTTCAGCTCAGGTCATGATCTTCGGGCTCCTGAGCTGGAGCCCCACTTTGGGCTCTGTTCTGACAGCTCAGAGCCCGGAGCCTGCTTCAGATTCTGTGTCTCCCTCTCTCTCTGCCCCTCCTCCGCTCACACATTCTTTCTCAAGAATAAACATTAAAAAAAAAACAAAACAAAAACCTTACATGATGCTTTAAAACAGTCACCAAAGCAGCCCTGATAGGGGTACCTATTGAAGTTGGTTCCTTCTAGCTATAAGGACTATACTGAAAGAAAAAGGACATCGTACTTGCAAACCCTTTGAAAATTTTGAATACCTTAAATATGAACAGATTTAGATAACAAATATTTGATAATATCCTTAAAAAGTAATAATCGTAATAAAATAAAGCCTTCTATATATGTAATTTTCTTTGGGCTTTCTCCTGGCCTTGCTTATTCATCCATCTTAAAATAGACGGTCCTCAGATGGCTCTGACCTTACACTCATTCCTATTGTACTCAATAAGTGCTCTTAAAGAGCTGGTTCAGTTATCTGACATAACACTGAACATCCGGTGTTGAAGATGATAAATATTTAAAATATTATACTAAATAGCTACAGGCAGGTTGGATTTCCCCTCATTCTGAGACATACATGAAAACCAGTACTATAGGTGAACATATTTTCAAGTATCACTATTAGCAAAATAATACTGTGGAACATTGCAAGAATTAGTAACTCCCACTCAAACCAGTTTTTGTTTGTTTGTTTGTTTGTTTGTTTGTTTTGTAGCAGCAATGAATTTCAAATCCACTTCTTAAAAAGAAGTACTCTTTTTAAAGATATAAACTTCACACCACCATACAGGAGTTAATGAAATGTCAGAAAGCATACAAATGAATATACAAGTACTTAAATAATTTACGGTGTTCAATTCACTGAGAAATTTACTATGAGGCTAAATCACTTTGAACATCATCTAAGAGATATTTAGTTCCAGAAGCATCAGAAAGAGCTTGTGTTTATGCAATCCAAAGACAACTTATTAACAGTATATTTAAAGTATATAAATTTCACATCTGTAAGTGCTCATCTAGTAATACATAAGGCATATAGAAGATATCAATCAATATTTCAAAATTATTCATCTTTGTCTAATTTCCTTAAGATGGGCCTAAGTTACAATAATGTTTATTAAATTATATAAATGACTTGCTTATTTCATCATGATTAATATTTCCTTTCAAAAATGACCTCCTAAAACCATTCATCTAATCACATTAATTTAAATATTTGTAGAAAAATTTTGTCAACTACTTTACACTGTAGAAAACAATAGAAAATCTATGTTTATATTTTTGTAAATGTGCTTTGTGTGTGCATATACATACAATAATTGGGCTTTCCTGAAAGCGGCATTTATAAAGCAACGTCGTTTAGGGGGAAACAAGTGGATCTGGATGTGGTCTGTTTAAATGTACAGTCAATAAATTAAGTAAAAAATAACTAGACATTCTGCAAGCATGCTTGTATACAATTTTTGCTTGCTAATGAATATATAAACTTATTTTCATCATTTCGACCAATATAGTTTTCCTTTTAAATACACCATGATTAATTTAACCAGTCGCTTATTGAAAACATTTTTAAGTTCCAATTTTTCACTAGTATAACCTGCTCTAATACATCATTATAACCACACCTTTACACACTTGCCCATTATAAGCTGAAGATAAACCAGTGGAAGCAGAGGGCTAGAACAAAGACCATGAACTTTGAAGGCTTTTGATGATAAATGAAACTAAAGGAATATTATGCTTTGGCACTGCACTCTTCGATTGTGTTCCATAGCATTTGTAATAGAAATTTTGCAGGTAAAGATTATATCTCATATTTTTCTTTGATTTGCTTTTTTAAATTGTTGTTACAAGTGTGGTCAAATTTGTTGTATGTGTTTATTTGTCTTTATATGTTTTCTTTTATAATTTATTTCATATCTATGTCATTTTCCTTTATCACACATAAACTTTTCATATTTATTTACTTATAAAATCCCCTTACTTGTTAAATATACCAAACTGATCATTCACCTATGATACTGGCTGTGATTTACTTGCTTTCTTTAGTTTTTTTTTATCCTACCTTTGACTTTCCTTCTTGCATTTTGATGTTGGTAGCTTTTGCTGTCAAATATACCACTTATATATTTTTTTAAATAATTTTTTAACACATTAACTAACATACAGTGTATACAATGTGCTCTTGGCTTGGGATTAGATTCCCATGATTCATCACGTACATACAACACCCAGTGCTCATCCCAACAAATGCCCTTCTCAATTCCCATCACCCATTTTCCCTACCCCATCAACGCTCAGTTTGTTTTCTGTATTTGAGACTCTTATGGTTTGCCTCCCTGTCTGTTTGTACCTTATTTTTCCTTCCCTTACCCTACGGTCTTCTGTTAAGTTTCTCAATTCCACATATAAGTGGAAATATATGATATCTGTCTTTTTCTGACTTACTTTTTTTCACTTAGCAAAATACACCCCAGCTCCATCCATGTTGTTGCAAATGGCAAGATTTCATTCTTTTTCATCACTGAGTAGTATTCCATTATATATACATACATATATCTTCTTTATCTTCTTCTTTATCGTCATATCTTGTTGATCCATCCATCAGTTGATAAACGTTTGGGCTCTTTCCATAATGGGGCTACTATCGATAGCACTGCTATAAACATTAGGGTGCATGTGCCCCTATCAATCAGCACTCCTGTATTCTTTAGATACATTCCTAGTAGTGCAATTGCTGGGTAGTGGGGTAATTCTATTTTTAATTTTTTGAGGAACCTCCCCCTTGTTTCCAGAGTGTCTGCACCAGTTTGCATTCCAACCAATAGTGCAAGAGGATTCCTCTTTTTCCACATCCTCACCAACATCTGTTGTTTCCTGGGTTGTTAATTTTAGCCACTCTTACTGGTGTGAGGTGGTATCTCAGTGTGGTTTTGATTTGTATTTCCCTGATGAGGAGTGATGTTGAGGATCTTTTCATGTGTCTGTTGGCCATCTGAGTGTCTTCTTTGGAAAAGTGTTTATTCATGTCTTCTGCCCATTTCTTCACTGGATTATTTGTTTTCAGGTGTTGAGTTTGGTAAGCTCTTTATAAATTCTGGATACTAACCCTTTATTTGATATGTCATTTGCAAATATCTTCCCCCATTCTGTCAGTTACCTTTTAGTTTTGTTGATTGTTTTGCATTGCAGAAGCTATTTGTCTTGATGAGGTCCCAATAATTCATTTTTGCTTTATTTCCCTTGCCGTCAGATTTCTGTCAAGTAAGAAGTTGCTGTGGCCAATGTCAAAGAGGTTGTTGCCCGATTTCTCCTCCAGGGTTTTGATGCATTCCTATCTCACATTTAGGCCTTTCACCCATTTTGAATTTACTTTTGTGTATGCTGTAAGAAAGTGGTCCAATTTAATTCTTCTGCATGTTGCTGTCCAATTCTCCCAGCACCATTTGTTAAAAGGACTGTCTTTTTTCCATTGGATATTCTTTCCTGCTTTGTCAAAGATTAGTTGGCTATACCCATTTGTGGGTCAATTTCTGGGTTCTGTATTCTATTCCATTGGTCTGTGTGTCTGTTTTGTGCCAATACCATACAGTTTTGATGATTAAAGCTTTGCAATACAGGCTAAAGTCCAAAATTGTGATACTTCCAGATTTGGTTTCCTTTTTCAACATTAATTTGGCTATTCGGGGTCTTTTGTGGTTCCAAACAAATTTTGGGATTGTTTTTTCTAGCTCTGAGAAGAATACTGATGCTATTTTGATTGAGATTGCATTGAATGTGTAGATCGTTTGGGGTAGTATCAACATTTTAACAATATTTGTTTTTCCTATCACTGAGCATGGAATGTGCTCACATTTCTTTGTGTCTCTTCAATTTCTTTCAGAAGATTTCTATAGTTTTCAGCATACAGATGTTTTACCTCTTTGGTTAGGTGTATTCCCAGGTATTTTGTGATTATTGGTGCAACTGTGAATGGAATCAATTCTTTAATATCTCTTTCTGCTGCTTCATTACTGGTATATAGAATGCAACCAATTTATGTACCTTGATTTTGTATCCTACCACTTTACTGAATTTATGGATCAATTCTAGCAATTTTTTGGTGGAGTCTTTCAAGTTTTCCATATAGGGTATCATGTCATCTGTGAAAAAGTGAAAGTTCGGCTTCTTCTCTGCCAATTTGGATGTATTTTATTTCATTTTGTTGTCTCATTGTTGAGGCTAGGACTTCCAACAATATTTTAAACAGCAGGGGTGAGAGTGTACATCCCTGTCATACTCCCAATCTCAGGGGGAAAGCTCTCAGTTTTTCCCCACTGAGGATGATATTAGCTGTGGACTTTTCATGTGTGGCTTCTATGTTCCTTCTATGTTCTATGTTCCTTCTATGCCAACTTTCTTGAGGGTTTTTATTAAGAAAGGGCACTATATTTTGTCAAATGATTTTTCTGCATCTATTGGCAAGATCATGTGGTTCTTATCCTTTCTTTTATTAATGTGATGTACCACATTGATTGATTTGTGAATATTTAACCAGATCTGCAGCCCAGGAATGAATTCCACTTGATTATGGTGAATAATTCTCTTAATATGTTGTTGACTTTGACTTGCTAGTATCTTGTTGAGAATTTTTGCGTTCATGTTCATCAGGGATATTGGCCTGTAATTCTCCTTTTTTTGTGGAGTCTCTGTCTAGTTTGGCAATCTAGGTAATCCTGGCCTCATAGAATGAGTTTAGAAGTTTTCCTTCCATTTCTATATTTTAGAGCAACTTGAGAAAAATAGGTACTAACTCTGCTATAAATGTCTGGTAGAATTCCCCTGGCAGTCATCTGGCCCAGAACTCTTACTTGTTGGGAGATTTTTGATAACTGATTCAATTTCTTCACTAGTTATGGGTCTGTTCAAATTTTCTATTTCTTCCCATTTGAGTTTTGGTAGTCTTGAATGTCTAGCAATTTGTCCATTTCTTCCATGTTGTCCAGTTTGTTGGCATATAATTTTTCTTGGTATTCTTTAATAATTTTTTGTATTTGTGTGGTGTTGGTTGTGATCTTTCCTCTTTCATTCATGATTTTATCTATTTATCTATTTCTCTCTTTTCTTTTTGAGAAGTCTGCCTAGGGTTTTATCAATTTTGTTTATTCTTTCAAAAAACCAGTTCTTAAATTCATTGATCTGATCTACTATTTTTTTGGGATTCTATATTGTTTGTTTCTGCTCTAATCTTTATTCTTTCTCTTCTTCTGGCTTTGGGCTTTCTTTGCTGCACTGTTTCTAGTTCCTTTAGGCGTGAGATTAGGTTCTGTATTTGGGATCTTTCTTGTTCCCTGAGATAGGCCTGGATTGCAATGTAAATTCCTCTTAGGACTTACTTTGCTGTATCCCAAAGGCATTGGACTCGTATTTTCATTTTCATTTGTTTCCATAATTTCTTAAATTTCTTCTTTAATTTCCTGGTTGACACATTCATTCTTTAGTAGGATGTTCTTTAACCTCCATGTATTTGGAGGCTTTCCAAATTTTTTCTTATGGTTGATTTCAAGTTTCATAGCATTGTGATCTGAAAATATGCATGGTATGATCTCAATTTTCTTATATTTATTGAGGGCTGCTTTATGATCCAGTATGTGATCTGTCTTAGAGAATGTTCCATGTGTACTCAAGAAGAATGTGTATTCTGCTGCTTTTGGATGAAAAGTTTTGAATATGTCTGTTAAGTTCATCTGGTCTAGTGTATCATTCAAGGCTATTGTTTCCTTATTGATTTTCTGCCCAGATGATCTGTCCATTGTTGTAAGTGGAGTATTAAAGTCACCTACAATTACAGTATTATTATCAATAGGTTTGTTTATGTTTGTGATTAATTGATTTATATATTGGGTGTCCACATTGGGGGCATAACCATTTACAGTTGTTAGCTCTTCCTGATGGACAGACCCTATAGTTATTATATAATGCCCTTCTTCATCTCTTGTTATAGTGTTTGGTTTAAAACCCAGTTTGTCTAATACAAATATGGCTACTCCAGCTTTCTTTTGATATCCAGTAGCGTGATAGATGGTTCTCCATCCCCTCACTTTCAATCTGCAGGTGTCCTCAGGTCTAAAATGAGTCTCTGTAGACAGCATATAGATGAACCTTGTTTTTTTGTTTTTGTTTTTTTTGTTTTTTTTTGTTTGTTTTTAATCAGTTCTGATATCCTATGTCTTCTGATTCAGTCATTCAGTCCATTTATATTCAGATTGATTATTGAAAGATATGGATTTAGCATCATTGTTATCCGTAGGTTTCATGCTTTTGGTTATGTCTCTGGTCCTTTGTAGTCTTGGCAGCATTCCACTCACAGAGTCCACCTTGGGATCTCCTGCAGAGCTGGTTTAGTGGTCATGAACTCCTTTAGCTTTCGTTTTCCTGGGAAAGCCTTTATCTCTCTGTCTATTCTGAATGACAGCCTTGCTGGATAAAGAATTCTTGCCTGTATATTTTCCCTATTCAGCACATTGAATATTTCCTGCCACTCCCTTCTGGCCTGCCAAGTTTCAGTGGACAGGTCTGCTACTACCCTTATGTGTCTATTCTTGTAGGTTAAGGCCCATTTGTCCCTAGCTGCTTTCAGAATTCTCTCCTTATCTTTGCATTTTGCCAGTTTCACTATGATGTGTTGTGGTGTTGAGCTGTTTATGTTGATTTTGAAGGGAGTTCTCTGTGCCTCCTGGACTTGCATGTCTGCTTTCTTCCCCAGATTAGGGAAGTTCTCAGCTATAATTTGTTCAAATAAACCTTCTTCCCCTTTCTCTCCCTCTGCTAGTTCTGAAACTCCTAAGACATAGATATTATTATGTTTCAGTGAATCACTTACATCTCTAATTCTTCCCTCTTGATCTACTAATTTTATCTCTCTTTTTCTCAGCTTCATTATTTTCCATAATTTTATCTTCTATTTCACCTATTCTCCCCTCTGCTTCTTCTATCCTTGCTGTCACTGCATCTAGTTTAATTTGCATCTCAGTTACAACATTTCTTAATTTGTCATGACTATTTCTCAGGTTCTTGATCTCTGCAGCAATAGATTCTCTGCTGTCTTCTATGCTTTTTTTCAAGTCTACCTATTTGTATTATGACTACTATTCTAAATTCCTGTGCAGATATATTGTTTACATTTGTTTTGAACAATTCTCTGGCTATTTTTTTTCCTTGAATATCTTCTGAGGAGAATTCTTCTGTTTCATCATATTGGCTAGTTTTCTGTCTTTTACATATTTAATAGTTTGTAATGTGTCCTTCACCTGTGAATGCTATCATTTTAAAAAGGGGTCATACACTGTCCAGAGCTTGCCACTTCAGGAAGTGTTTTCAGAGTGTGTTGCATGCATTCTGTTGTTGCATCTCTGGTTGCTTTATTCCCCTACTCATAATGGCAGTTTGAACCTTCCACTAGGTATGCTTTGATTTGTTCACCGAAGTAACTCTCTGTGTCGCCAAGCTGTTTCCATACACTCGTGGAGATGTGTCTGTCATTCTGCAGCATGGATTCCTGGAATTCCAAGCATTCTTACCTCAATACTGCTGTGTTTGAGGGACAAGGGAAATTCTGGTTCCCCTACTTCTCTGCCATCTTGACTCTCCTCCTACAATTTCTATTATTTATCTATTTTTATTTTTGGCGTTTTGCCAAGAAGGTAATTTTATATCATAGTAATAATAACAAAAATACATCAAATTTTTTTTCTAATAGTTGTGGTGTTTTATTTTACATTTTATAAATACTCTTCTTTTAACTTTGGTCCACATTGAACTCATTTTGATAAGGTTGAGAAAAAAGGATATAACTTTTAGATCCAAGTATCCAAAAATTGCCCCAGTTCTATTTTTGAATATTTAATTACTTTACTATTAATGTCAGACTTGTTGTCTATAGATTCTCATTTCTGTTTCTCTTATCTCAATTTTTACTTAAGGGGCCAGCATCACACTGGTTTAATACTGCTAGGGCAAGCTCTCTCTCTTATTTTTCTACTCATGCACAATAAGTAGGACTAGTCCTGTTAGAAGAAAGGGTGTCTTCTTGTTTAGCAGATGTTCTGAGAGGTGAAAATATCAGATTTTAAGAGTGTTTCTTATGAAAGCAATTTTAAAATTCCATTCACGTGGGACTCAATATTATAACACAAACGCTTCTCTAATTGATTTCTGTTTTAAACACACTTCTGATCAATGGACTGATCTAAAATGGACTATTTAAATAAAAATATAATTCTAATATTCATATGAAAAATAAGTTAGGGGTGCCTGGCTGGCTCAGTTGGTACAGCATGCAATTTTTGATCTTGATATCAGGATTGTGAGTTCCAGCTCCACACTGGGCATAGAAAGAAGGAAACAAGGAGAAAGAGCAAGACAGAGAGAGAGATGAAGAAAGAAAGAAAGAAAGAAAGAAAGAAAGAAAGAAAGAAAGAAAGAAAGAGAAAAAGAAAAAAAGAAAGTAAGAAAGTTAACACAAGTATTTATTGTATATTTGACAAAAATGCATTGAGTTTAGTTCAGGAATAAAAAAGTTAATTGTAGGGGTGCCTGGGTGGCTCAATCTGTTGAGCATTCATATCTTGATTTTGGCTCAGTTCATGATCCCAGAGTCATGGGACCCAGCCCCGAGTGAGGCTCCATCTGTGCTGAGCATGGAGCCTACTCAAGATTTTCTCCTTCTCTGTCCTTGCCCCTCTCCCTCCCCCTCACTAAAATAATTTTTTTAAAAACTTAATTGTAGAAAAATAACATTTAGGAAAATGCTCTGAACTCTAACCACAGATAACAATAAATCATCTCAAGAGCTCAGACTTAATTATAAAAACCTCAGTAGTAAACTTACTCAAGTATATGGAATTAATTTGTATAATTTTTACTTGGTTTCAGATATATCACTTGGAAACAAGATTACATCAATTGAGGCATTTATTCCCTTTAAGGATAAATTAAAATTTTCAGAGAAAAAAATACTATTTAAGATAAATTATCAGGTGAGGAATCAGAAGTCTAGAGAATTTAAGTGACTTTTCCTAGGGCACAAAACTATTTAAGTACTCAACAGGGAATAGGAAATAATCCCCTAAATCCAGGTGCAATTTCTATTGTGCTTTAGGTCCTTTAGACCTGATTTTTTAAATTACTCTTTTTCACTAGTTTTATTGCAGTCATGCTGAGAATAAGTATTTTTTCCTCACCAAGATAATTCAGATATAGTTAGGAAAGGGGGTAGAATCATGAGTGATTAAATGCCTTGGGTACAATGATAGTGCTATTATAATTGCTTGCTAGATATTAAAACATTTCCCAGTGAAAAAATAGAACCTTGGGGAACTAAAAGGCCAATCATAAAGAAGGCTGATGAATTCTCTTGAGGAATATATTAAGTAGGCATCCCACTGCACTCATATATCAACACCTTGAATTCCCTTAAAGTATATTTCCAGTGTGCCTTAAGTGATCAGTTTTCACCAATTAAAATTTCAACAATAGGAAGATTGTTAAATTGAGTTGTAGCATATATGTTTTCAAGAATGCTGTGCAATTTCTAAAATATGTTTTGGAAAAGATATTTAACTTATTTAGCTTTTTTAATGTTTATTCATTTATTTAGAGAGAGAAAGAGAGCACACGCACACAAATAAGGGAGGGACAGAGAGAGGGGGAGGAAGAGAGAATCCCAAGCGGTCTCTGTACTGTCAGCATAGAGCCCAGCAGGGATTCTGACACTGGGTTCAAACTCACAAAACATGTGATCATGACCTGAGCCCAAATCAAGAGCTGGATGCTTAACCAACTGAGCCACCCAAGCACCCCTAGAAAAATATGTAATGGTATAGGGAAACATTTTTTATAAAAACATTATATAGTATAATTTTATTTTAAAATATGTATATTTATATAAATACAAATATGAATATATATTTGTGTAAATGTGTATATATTTGTACATATTTATGATTGTAAAAAGAAGCATACAGGAGATTGCTAACCTTGCTAATTTCTAGGTATTTCCTTGTTGAGTCCCTTTTTTATGTTTTCTGAGTTCCATAATTAGCATATATCTTACAATCATAAGAAAAATAATGAAAAAAGTATTTCCTCAGATGTGTCAGAGCAGGGCTGGAATAATACTTTGGCAATGATCTTATATTTGAATAATATTTTAAAGTTAATTAAAGTTTTCATATATGCTATATATTCCAGAATTGAAAACAGATTAATATTTTTACAAATGGCACTGTCATTGTTCTAGGTAAATTAGCTTAGTCTTAGGCAATGAATTGAAAACAAGAAAATAAATTTAATCTCTATGGGAAAAACTAGATCTGAATTAAGAGAGATGATTTAAGAGAGATAGCTCAAACACTAGAAAAGTAGAAATCCTCCTTTAATTGTACGAAAATTTTTCATAATTGTTTTAACCGCTTGAAATGATGGAAATCAGGTTTAAAGCAGATTCAGTATGTGCAAATATCTAGATAATTCTTAATAATCATTATCATAATCACTGAACCTTAAATCAATTAAAATATTAATAAGTAAATAGAAAATAAATCAGAAAACCCAGTGCTAACACAAAGTTCAAGGGAGTTAGATTCTTATCAATGTATATTAACATAGTCCAGAAAGTAATTCTCCTAAGGAAAATAATTGCTTCCTTGTTGCATCAATCTCATGTGATTTGGGAGATAATTAAATGAGGAAATGCATATAAATTGCTTATCAGAGTACTTAGCACATAAGTATTCAGCTCAATACATTAGGCTATCTCTAGAATTATCATCAGTATTATCTCTGTGCATGTGAAGTCACTGTACTATTTTTGCTCAAGCCACAATAATCTTGGCTGTTTCACTGTTCATATGAAGTTTGTAGGAGAAATGAATCATGGAAGATAGACTGTATCAAAATACACATTATTTACCCCAACAGATTCTGGTTCTGAAGTATCATTTTCTGTGTGTTTTAGCTTTATTCTTTTTTTTGTGTGTGTGTTTATTTTCTATTCAATGATGCATTTGAGCTCAAGAGAAAGCTAAGATAGAAAAGAGAAAACTTGTGTTCCTCTCCACCATGAACTGAATATTCCCTAAACCAAGCAAACTGAAATAATCTCAGGAATTTGCAACCCTTTTAAGGATTTGAACTAAAAGAAATAATGCTTGTTATTATTTAATGCCCATTTTAATTGCCTACCAGAAAATTCTCTTATCTAGTTTCCAAGGTCCCAAATATCAATATGGCACCTCCCAATCTAAGTAAACTCTTGTCTGTATGGTCATGTCACTATATCCAGACATACCCCTGACATTCCTGACATTGCATTCAATTTGTCCAGAATATATTTTTAAAAATTCTATCTTCTGGCTTGTAGTTGTTTTACAATGTGTTCACAAATTATTTGACTCTTTTTCCATCAATAGGTAGAGCTTAACCTTGACACTCTTTCCATCAATGAGTGGAGCTTAATGCCTTCAGTGTGGACACTGACTCAGTGATTATCTTCTGATGAATAAAATATGGTGAAAACAATAGTATGTCACTTTGGAGACTAAGTCATGAAAGGCACTGTGGCATGCTCCTTTCTCTTGGATCACTCACTCTGTGGAAAACCAGCTTTCATGTTACAAGGTCGACCAATCAGTCCTTTTGTAGTTCTACAAGAACTACTCTATAAAGGAGGACTAATTGGAGATGGCCAACAATGAACTCATGTTCCCTGGAAAGTGCCATCTGAGTGAACTTAGAAAAGGATCCTCTGGTCCCATTCAATCCTTCAGATGGCTTCAGCCTTGATTAAAATGTTAACTGCAACCAGATATAAGGCCCTGAGTCAGAATCACTGTTAAGCTTCTGAATTTTTGACCTACAGAAATCTTAACTAACCAAAGTTTTTTTGGGTTTTGTTTTTGTTTTTTGTTTTTTTTTTTGTTTTGTTTTTGTTTTTGTTTTTGTTTTTGTTTTAAGCCACTGTGTTTTGAAGCAACTGCTTTAACAGCTACACATGATAAAAACCTAGTTTGGTGCTAGAAGGAGGTGTTATAGCAGCATGACAAAAGCCTAAACTACTGGAGTGGATTGGGAAGCTAAATAAAGTTTGAGAAAAGTGTGAAAGCATCAAGACCCTTCAAGAAACTGTATAATTTCATAAACTTTGAGAAGGCTGCAAATGAGGACTTATAAGAAAGTGTGAAAACCCTTACTGGAAACCAGAAGAAGAAGGATCTCTGTTATGTAGTAACAGAATATTTAGCAACAATATAATCTGCAGTAATATAGAAGGTAGAAAATATACTTACTGAACAGAGTGAGCTACCTAAGGGGTTTCTAGACATGTGTTAAGGTGCCAGCTGGTTTGTCCAGATGCTTATAAGAAACTGTGACAGAACCGAGATCTTAAAGAAGGATAGGAACTGAACACAGATGAACTCCGAAAATAGACTCACACATACATGGCTGATTGATCTTTGATACATGTACCTAGGCAATTTAATGGATTAAATAATGGCTTTCTTAAAATAATGCTGAAATATGTAGGTATAGATATGGAAAATAATGAAACTGTACTCACATCTTATATAATCTCCAAAAATTAATGTGGTCATAGGCCTAAATGTAAGACTTACACCTATTTTAAAAAATAATATTTTTGCAACTTTTGGTTTGGCAAAAAGATCTTAGGATTCAAAACATATAATCATAAAAGAAAATTTGATAAACTAGACTTTACTAAAATTAAAATCCATAGATATGTACACCCAAAAAAGTGAATTTTACTGTATATAATCGTACCACATCTTAGTTTTTTTGGGCTGCTATAACAAAAACATCACAGACTAGATAGCTTATAAACAACAAACACTTATTTCTCACAATTCTAGAGGCAAGGAAATCCAAGTTCATGTTCTGGCAGGTTGAGTATCTGGCAAGGAACTACTTCCTGGTTCTGAGATGGAGCTGTTTTGTTGCGTCCTCACACAGCAGGAGGACCAAGGGAGCTCTCTTGGGACTCTTTTATACAGGAACTAATCCCATTCACGAGGGCTCTGCTCTCATGATGTAATCACCTCCCAAAGGATCCACCTCCTAATAGCATCACCTTGGGGGTTAGGTTTCTCCATATAAATTTTAGGGTGGGGGACACAATCATTTAGACAATAGAAACAGAATAAACCTAACCTGACAAAAATATATGACCTTCAGGGTAAGGATATTTTCAATTTTCTTATTGATCTCTAGTCTTATTAAATTCTGATTGAAAAGGGATGTTTATAACAATTTCATTATGTTTAACTTATTTTCCTCCTGTTTGTATTATTATGATACATGTAATATATGTTCCTTTTGCTCTTGACATAAAGAGTTATTATCAGGGTGTAATATTTGATATTTCTCCATATTATCAATCCTTCTGATATTGGTTAGACCTTCTATACCCTTACTTGTCCACTTGAGCTTTTTTAACACAAACTTGAAAGAATAAAACTTTCCTAGTTTTTTTTTCTATTTTTGCTAGAATATCTTTTAGAAAAAGGTAGTAACTATACTACATGGTACGTAGATAATAATACCTATTATACCTTTATTATTTTTCCCATTTATTGTTAATGTGTGGAGGCCTGAATCCTACCTTGTTTGATAAGACTGTAACATGGCTTGCTCACTATTTCCATTTGCTTCCCATCTCCTTGCCCCTGTCTCCCTCTCTCTCTCTTTTTTCTCTCATATGTCTATTTCTCTCTCTCTTTCTCTTCTCTCTCTATTTTTTTCTGATGTATTTTTGAGATAGGTATTTCCCATGTTCTACAACAGAGTTGCATTTTGCTCTGGAAACAAATCTTTTACTAATCTTTTATTAACTTTTTTTTTTTTAATTTTTTTTTCTTTTTTTTTTTTCAACGTTTATTTATTTTTGGGACAGAGAGAGACAGAGCATGAACGGGGGAAGGGCAGAGAGAGAGGGAGACACAGAATCAGAAACAGGCTCCAGGCTCTGAGCCATCAGCCCAGAGCCTGACGCGGGGCTCGATCTCACGGACCGCGAGATCGTGACCTGGCTGAAGTCGGACGCTTAACCGACTGCGCCACCCAGGCGCCCCATAATCTTTTATTAACTTTTACTGGCTTTTCCTTTTAGCAGCCTTTTAAACCCACTTGTGTTTTATTGATATGTCTGATAGGGCCATGCTCAACACTGCCATATTGTTTTTTTTTTTTTATACTCACTATGTTTATTATTTTAGAATTAGTATGTGGAGGGGTGGATAGAGAGTCAGGGAGAGAAGGAGAGGAATGTATGTGCTTCTTTCTCTAGTTGGTATGTTTCTTTACTGTTCTTTTTGTATTTATTTTGAAACAATGAAAACTTTTATATTGTTCTAGGAGTTACTTTCTTATCAACATTTTTTGTTATATCCTTAATTCTTTTTTCCCTTTGGTTAAGCTTCTACTAGTTTGTTTTCCACTTAAAATATATGAATTATCTCTCACCTATTAACTACCATTTTGTTCTACTTAACTAAGCTACTACTAGTTGATTTGACTTTCACCTAATCCAACAATCAGTAAGTTTTTCTACTTTCCTATTTTCTCTTTTCTTTCTATTCCCACTTTTTGGCATATATGACATTTATACTTTGTTTTTTTGTCACAACTTTGTTTTTGTCTTAGATTACAATTAAGTATATTCACTTCTCACTGACCATTCTTTAGCTAAGGGCCACTTAATCACTTCTAGGTTAGGTGAAACCCATCCTATACCATATTGTTCAAGGAAGTTGCATGCTAACATTATTGCAAGAGTTTTTACTGGCATGAAACTATATTTTTAGACTTTATAGCCTAAGTAAAATAGCCTTTATAAAATTATTGACTCAGACTCCTGTTCTTAAATTTAATGAACCATACTCCACTGTTGTCTTACTTTTTCCATATTTTTTAGATGCCTGAACCCAGCATGTTTTTTTTTTCCTCAGAAAGTAACTTGTTTTGTTTTGTTTTGTTTTTTGCATGGAGGCTCCACAAATATTTTTCCTCATTTATTTAATGTCTAAAAATTTACTAGACTATCACAGACTTTGATTGGTCAATGTCAATTTCTCTAGGTACACATTAGGTTTGTTCAATTAGTAGTTTCAGGACTTTTATTTTTAGAAATTTTCTTAAATCATAGTTTAAAATATTAATTCTCTTCCTTGTCCTCTTTTTGTTTGAGATTCCAGTTATGCATATGTCAGAATTTGCTCATCTTCTATATCTTTATCTTCTGACCCTTTTACTCTCTATTTTTTTTTGTTTTCTTGATGTTTTCACTTATTTATGTCTCTTGCTATACATTAATTAAATTCTATTTTCCTTTGAGCATCTTAACTTCATCACCATTTATAAAATGGTATTGGATTTTATTTGTCATTCTTTACTGAGTTCTGCCAATATTAGTATTCAAAGTTTTTTTCTGTTTTTGTCCATTTTATACTGACTTTTTGAATTAAGAAGTTATTTCATCTATACAAAGGATGCTCAATATTATTTAATTTATGTTGAATACACTAAATTATAGTGTATGGTGTATTTTCCTTTACTATTGCTTATCATGAGCATTTTAATCAGATATATTGATTCTGCCTATTCTATTCTAATAATAGTTGTTTGGGAGGATTCCTGTTATCTGTGCTCATTATACAAAGTTCTGAATTTTTCTAAACTGACAGTAACAGATCTGTCTCCACTGGGGGAGGCTTGAAGGTTCTGAGTTCCTTCCTAGGGTTCTTCATTAAAAATGACCCTCTTTAGGGGCGCCTGGGTGGCTCAGTCGGTTAAGGGTCCGACTTCGGCTCAGGTCATGATCTCATAGTCTGTGAGTTCGAGCCCCGCGTCGGGCTCTGTGCTGACAACTCGGAGCCTGGAGCCTGCTTCGGATTCTATGTCTCCCTGTCTCTCTGACCCTCCTCCATTCATGCTCTGTCTCTGTCTCAAAAATAAATAAACATTAATTTTTTTTTAAATTACCCTCTTTAGCACTTGCTGTGATAACCAGAGGGTGCTATCTGTAGGTGATAAATTCTACTCTTGAAACCAATATTACACTATATGTTAACTAACTAGAATTTAAATAAAAATTTTAAACACAGAGAAAAAAAATGACCCTCTTTAAAAAGAAAAGAAATAACCTCTTTTGTTGATATAATGAAATAAGGTTTCATTAAGAGAAAGTACCATTTAAAAAGAGGGTCAATTTCAGCTTCTGTGACTTTCTCTTATTTCTGCAATACTCATAATTTTCTCTAGTTAATTTCTCCCATTCCAAATGTTTTCTTATAATGATACCTTCCTGAGACTATTACTTCTGGTCATGGGCAATTTCAAACCTGTTTCAATATAGTGTCCAGAAACCAGCATAATGATGTCCCATCTCTTATGTCTGTTTTCAGTATTACCATACCCACAATGGAATTTCCTTTTCTGGTGAATTAATTTTGTTCTGTCCCAGCTAGGACCCTGATACCTTTGATTTTTTTTTTTTTTTTGATAGTCACTCCCTGACTGTATACACTAATGTGAACTCCAGACAGGCTCTGCTTGTCTTGGAGGTTAATATCCCTAGTTACATGCAAGTCAACATTTGTATCATTCTTTTTGTCCTGGTTAGATTTCAGGTGTGAGTTATTGTAGTTTACATCTTCTATTCCTTTGTTAATTTATGTAATTTCAATCTGAAATTGTCTTTAGGTCTAAAGTGGGTGTTTTATAAGCAGCATATAGATGGATCTTGTTTTCTTATCCATTCTGGTACCCTGTGTCTTTTGATTGGAGCCTTGAGTCCACTGATGTTTAGAGTGAGTACTGAAAGATATGAATTTATTGCCATTATGATGCTTGTAGAATTGGAGTTTCTGGTGATGTTCTCTGGTCCTTTCTAATCATTTGTTGCTTTTGGTATTCATTTACATATACAATATATATGTGTATATATATATATATATATATATATATATATATATATATATATTCATCTTTTCTCCCCTCAGAAAGTCCTTCTTAAAATTTCTTGCAGGGCTGGTTTAGTGATCACAAACTCCTTTCATTTTTATTTGTATGGGAAACTTTATATCTCTCCTATTTTGAATGACAGCCTTGCTGGATAAACAATTCTTGGCTGCATATTTTTCTGATTCAGCACACGGAATATATCCTGCCACTCTCTTCTGGCCTTCTGAGTTTCTGTGGATAGGTCTGCTGCAAGCCTGATCTGTCTTCCCTTGTATGTTAGGGACTTTTTTTCCCTTGCTGCTTTCATGATTCTTTCCTTGTCTGGGTATTTTGTGAATTTGACTATGATGTGCCTTGTTGATGGTCAGTTTTTGTTGTATCTAATGGGGGTCCTCTGTGCTTCCTGGATTTTGATGTCTGTGTCTTTCCCCAGGTTAGGAAAGTTTTCCACTATGATTTACTCACATAACCCTCCTACCCTTGTTTCTCTCTCTTCCTCTTCTGGGATGGCTATGATTCTGATGTTCCTTTTTAATGAGTCACTGATTTCTCTAATTCTTAAATCATGTTCTTTTGCCTTAATCTCCCTCTTTTTTTCTGCTTCATTATTCTCTATACGTTTGTCCTCTATATCGCTGATTCTCTGTTCTGCCTCATCCATCCTTGCCGCCGCTGCATCCATCCATGATTGCAACTCAGTTATAGCATTTTTTATTTCATTCTGACTATTTTTTACCTCTTTTATCTCTGCAGAAAGGGATTCTAGTCTATTTTCAACTCCAGCTAGTATTCTTATTATCGTGATTCTAAATTCTGGTTCAGACATGTTGTTTGTATCTGTGTTGGTTAAATCCCTGGCTGTCATTTCTTCGTGCTCTTTCTTTTGGGGTGAATTCCTTTGTTTTGTCATTTTGAAGGGAGAAAAAGAATTAATGAGGTAGTAAAACTAAAATTAAAAAATATTAAAATTAGAAATTAAAAACACACACACACACAAAGTGAATGGATGGTGCTAGATTCTAGGTATGTTTTGGTCTTAGTGTTGAAAGTGGTTTGACAGATGAGAGAAAAAAAAAGGGGGAAGAAAAAAAAAAGGAAATTGTTTGAGAATTTGAAAAAATGAATACACTGAAGTAGACTAAAATGAGATGATGGGGGTAAAATAGAATTTGAAAAATTATACACAAAAGTAAAGAATATAGTAGAAAAAAATAAAGAAAAATATTTTTGATAAAAATTAAAAATAAATATGAAGTTTTTCATTTTCTGTATTTAAGAAAAAAGAAATAAAAAAAGAGAAAAAAGATTAAAAAAGGAAAAAGAAAAAAATCTTTGAAAATTTTAAAAAGTGAATACACTCTAGTAGACTAAAATAAAATGATGGAGGTAAAAAAGAATTTGAAAAAATTTACATAACAGCAAAAAATATACTAAAAAATTTAAATGAAAATATTTTTAATAGAAATTGAAGGTAAAAATGAAGGTTTTCTCTTTCTGCATTCAAGAAAAAGAAAAGAAACAAAAAAGAGAAAAAAAGAAAAGGAAAGAAAAGAAAAGGAAATTGTTTGAAATTTTGAAAAGGTGACCACACTGAAGTAGACCAAAAAAAAAAAAAAATGATGGAAGTAGAATTTGAAAAAAATTACACAAAAGTAAAAAATATAGTAATAAAAATTAAAAAGATATTTTTAATAAATATTGAAAATAAAAAAGAATTTTTTTCTCTTTCTGTATTCAAGAAAAAGAAAAGAATTGTAAAAGGGAAAAGGAAAAAGAAAAAACAAAGAAAGAAAATTGAATAGATGAACCTGCTAACAGATTGAAGTAGGACTGAAATTGCTTCGTTTTCCCCTAGAAGTCAGTCTATGTAGCTCTTTATAATCCATAAATTAAGTCAGCAGTGAGACTTGTGTTCTTGAAGAGGGAAGTTGGCCCAGTTGGGTGGGGCTCAGTGTAACAGCTTCGCTCTCCACTAGATGGCGCTGCTAGCCAACTGGGGTGAATTGTTGCGGGCTCATAGGTGCATATGCACATGCGCGGGAGCAGTGAAAATGGCCCCACCCAGCTACCCAGTCTGTTCACCCGGATCAGCAATTGCGCACCCGTCCTCCATCTTCAGCTCTTGTCCACTCCCCACTTCTTCACTCTTCGTGACCAGGCCCCAGGGAGTACCTCTCTCCCAAGTTTTTTCTCAGATGTGGCTATTTTCCCCAGCCCCTTACTGCCGAAGAACTGCAGCTTTGACCTGTTCTGCCCCTCTGTGGGAGGGTCTCACCAAGCAATGACCGAGTGAGTAATGGTCGAATATCGGCTGCATCCAGGTACGTCCCCTGGACCCTGTTGTTGCCGGTGCCCCGAGACTGTGGCCAGGTGCCAGCCCATCCCAGAAAATGTTCGCAAGACAGTGTAGCAGCAGCGTCTCAGGGATTATGGACAATCACAGCACACATCTGGCACCAAGTTCACCCTTAACGACCTTGCCCCAGCACCAGCGAATGTGGCTGCCTTCTGGGGTCTGCTGGGACCAAGTGGCTTCAACAGTCTCTACCAAATGTCCTTCCCGCAGTGGAACCGCTTTTCCCCGTGTGGCCCAAGAACCTCCTGGACCCCACTCTGTTCCTGGGGATTCACCCTTCCCACTAGAGCACTGCCAGGTATCGAGTGTGGAGTTGCAGCCTTTGTGCTCCCTTTGTTTACAGTCTTAATGGAATTTAAACCCTGTCCTTTCTCCTTTCTCCCTTTTTAGTTTAGTCCCTGTGGCTGTTTCAAATTTTTCACTTTTTCTCCAGCTGCTTTTGGGGAGGGGTGATTTTCCCGTATACTCCCCACCACCTCCAGTCTGTCCTCTCTCCACCTGAAAAAGCAGTTCCCTACCTTTTGCATTTTCTTGCTCCCCAAGTTCAGCTCTCCATGCTGTATACTGCTGAATTCTGTGGTTCAGGTTGTGCAGATTGTTATGTTAATCCTCCAATCAGTTTTCTAGGTGTGTAGGATGGTTTAGTGTTGGTCTGGCTGTATTTCATGGACACACAAAAGCTTCCATGCCATTCCACCATCTTGGTTCCTCCTCTCTTAATTTATGTAATTTTAGAAAATGTGTAGACTATTTGGATTTAGTGAGCCTTGTTTTTTATTTTGATTTTTCTTACATTTTATGACTTTAATATTAATTTATTTTCAGTATTTTATATAAAATATTGATATTAATAAAGTTTTCCTTGAGCATATTTTTTTCTGAACAATATAGGCTGGAGTGTGATATTTTCCCATTATTTTCTGGATAACTATTAATTTTTATACTTTAAGGGTCAGGTTTTAAAATATTTGACTAGCTTTTCTATTTTTCCTCAGTTGAAGAACTGGTTTGACTTATCTAATTAACTAGCTATGGGAATAGAAACTTTAAGCGAAAAGTTTTATCAATCTTTATTGTTGCAAAACTTTTAGTAACCACCAGAGCAGTCAAAAAATTCTGATTTAAACAAACAGTTCCATGAAAGCCACACATGACCAAATCTCAACCAAATCGAAAGGGATAATTTCAATATCTCTATTACTATCAAATAAATTAAATTTTTTATTTAAAAAACCAAAAAATAGATCTATAGGCCTAGATGATTCCACTGGAAAATTCTACCAAACACATGTGAAAGATTTAGCAACAATTAACACACAATCTTCCAGTGTGGAAGAAAAAAAAATCCTTAACAATTCATTATATAGGACTAGTATTACCCTATTACTAAAACCAGACAAAGATATCACAAGAAAAGAAAACTGCAGACCAACATGTCTTATGGATAGAAATAGAAATAGAAATGTAATAGAAATGTAATAGAAATAGAAATAGAAATAGAAATAGAAATAGAAATAGAAAGAACAGCAAACTGATAAATTACATCTACAAAAACCCTATAGCAAGTATAACTTTTAATGGTGAAAGACTGAATAATTCCCCCCCGCCCTGAGATCAGTAACAGGCAAAGAGGGGTGCTCCCACCACTCTTCTTCAACCTAGTTCTGGAAGGTCTAGCCACTGAGATGAAGCAATGAAAATAAGTAAAATAAATACAGATTGAATGGAATAAATAAAACTATATATGCAGATGATATGAATATCTATGTGGAGCAAAACAAAAAATCAGAGTAAAAGGAAAAAGGGATACTAATAAAAATTTAGCAGTTTTCAGCAGGTTTCAGGATACAAGATCAATATAAAATCAGTCACATTACTTTATATTAAGAATAAACATTCAGAACCTAAAATTAAAAACATAACAAATGTACCAAAGGAATGAAATGCTTAGCTTAGTTATGCACTTAGCAACACATATATAGGATCTATATATTATAATTACATACTAATTGTATACCAGTAATTATAAAAATCTGGTGAAGGAAATCAAAGATCTAAATCAATGAAGAGGCATACAGTATTCAAAAATGTTAAATTGATCTGTAGGGTCAATACAATTCCTATCAATATGTTAACATGGATTGTTATGAACATAGATGATTTTATCCTAAACTACCTGTATAATAATAGTCTTTTTTTTAAATGTTTGTTTACTTAAAAAAATTAACATTTATTTACTATTGAGAGACAGAGAAACACAGAGCATGAGCAGGGAAGGGGCAGAGAGAGGGGGAGACACAGATTCTAAAGCAGGCGTCAGTCTCTGAGCTGTCAGCACAGAGCCTGACCTGGGGCTCAAACTCACAAACTACGAGATCATGACCTGAGTTGAAGTCAGACGCTTAACCAACTGAGCCACCCAGGTGCCCCTAATGTTTGTTTATTTTTGAAAGAGAGAGTGTGAGTCGGGCAGGGGCAGAGAGAGGGGGACAGAGGATCCGAAAGGGGGTCTGTACTGATGGGCTGACAATAGCCAGTATGATGTAGGTCTCAAACTCACCAACTGGGAGACCATGACATGAGCCGAAGTAGGACACTTAACCGACTGAGTCACCCAGGTGTCCCAGTAGTCTTAATCTTAACAACAACAACAAAAAGTAAAAGAAATCACTATACTTGAAAGAAGCCTGATATTAAGACTTACTACCTAGCTGCAGTAATAAAGGCTGTGGGGTTTCGGTAAAGGGTTAGAAACATAGATTCATGGAACATAAAGAGTACTCAGAAATACACCCAAACAGATATACTCAACTGAAATTTGACAAAAATACAGAATTAGAAAAGCTGTTCAATAGAGAAAGGATAGCCTTTTCAAAAAATGTTGGAATAGCTGGATGCCCAAAACGAAAAAAAAAAAAATATCTCAACCAAATGTATGGCCAACTAATTTTTGACAAAGCAGAAAGGAATACCCAGTGGAAAAAAGACAGTCTGTTTAACAAATGGTGCTGGGAGAACTGGACAGTAACGTGCAGAAGATTGAAACTAGACCACTTTCTTACACCATTCACAAAAATAAACTCAAAATGGATGAAAGACATGAATGTGAGACAGGAAACCATCAAAACCCTAGAGGAGAAAGCAGGAAAAAACCTCTCTGACCTCAGCTGCAGCAATTTCTTACTTGACATGTCTCCAAAGGCAAGGGAATTAAAAGCAAAAATGAACTATTGGGATCTCATGAAGATAAAAAGCTTCTGCACTGCAAAAGAAACAATCAACAAAACTAAAAGGCAACCTACAGAATGGGAAAATATATTTGCAAATGACATATCAGACAAAGGGCTAGTATCTAAAATCTATAAAGAACTCACCAAACTCCACACCCAAAAAAGAAATAATCCAATGAAGAAATGGGCAGAAGACGAAGACATCCAGATGGCCAACAGGCACATGAAAAGATGCTCATCAGGGAAACACAAATCAAAACCACACTGAGATATCACCTCACACAAGTCAGAGTGGCTAAAATGAACAAATTAGGAGACTATAGATGCTGGCGAGGATGTGGAGAAATGGGAACCCTCTTGCACTGTTGGTGTGAATGCAAACTGGTGCAGCCGCTCTGGAAAACAGTGTGGAGGTTCCTCAGAAAATTAGAAACACTTCTTTAAGAGAAAGGATCTATTCTGAGTTGAAATGTAAGGAAAACTATTCTAGTTTTTCATACGAGTTAAGTTATACAATCATACCAGTTTTTCCATGTGATTTTGGACACTGTCCAATCCTCCAGTTGTTTCTGTGAGTTACCTAATAGCTATTATAAATCTTTTCTGGGCTTTCTACAGGGCTATATAATGGCCTGGTTATTGTAAATCTCATTTGAGAGCATAAAGAAAGAAAATGACAACCTCAAAGAGCACATTGTCCAAAAAGGAGTTCTTTTAACATCTCTTATTTTCATTTCTTTTTTCCTGATACAGGCCCAGGGCCTGAAGGTTTGTGCCCCACCAAAATTTCATCTGTTGGAGCCCTATTCCCCAGTGTGATGATATTTGGAAGTGAAGCCATTTGGGAAGTAATTAGCGTTAGATTAGGTCATGAGGGTGGGGCCCTCGTGATGGGATTAATGTCCTTATACAAAGAGGGAGAGACAGAAGAGCACTTTCTCTTTTTCCCCACTACATGCACCAAGGAAAGGCCATGGGAGAATGTAAAGAGAAGACAGCTCTCTGCAGACCAGAAAGGGGGCCCTCACCAGACACCGCATCACCAGCTGCCTTGATCTTGGACTTCTTAACTTCCAGAGCTGTGAGAAATGAATGTTTGTTGTTTAAGCTAACCAGTCTGTGGTATTTTGTATTAATGACAGCCTTAATGGGCCAATACAGCTGACACAGCCATATTTCAAATAGCCCAGTCCTACAGTTACCGAATTTAAAGATGTTGTCCCAAAATTAATGAAGAAAATTTCCTGGCTAGTAAATTAGGGAGCAATTGAATATTATATGCTAATATCAGCGTCTCATAAATGTCTTTGTTGGAGTGATACTATTTTCACAAAATAAGAGTTCATTTGGCTTCTCAAGATAAGTCTCCTAATGTGGAAGAAACTAGTTGGATGTCTAACAATGGGAGACAGCAGCTGGCATATTATTTGTTTGGCACTTCTCAAAATGCTCCAAACACCAAAAGAATCATAAGTATTTTCTAAAACATGTGTAGAATATACTGTACCATATATATGGCTAAAGTAATGAATAAAGGAAACCTTGAATCTTAAATGGTCTGGTATTTGCTCGTCTAGCTGAGTAGTACTTGGACTTCACGTTGACCTATGGTAAAATTGAGTTTGGGTGCCAAAAGTTAATATGTATTTGTAATATGTATTTAATACATATTATTTATGTATTATGTGACAGAAATAATCAAAGAAACTAAAAATATTAGAGGAGCTGCATCATGTGAATCCCATTTAATCATAGCCACCATGTCCCCTGAGAATCTTCTGAGGATACCTCTTTGAAAACTCTATTGGTGACGTGAATCGCAATATGACAAAACATACTTTTAGTAGTTGTTATGTGTAGTCTGAGGATGTTGGTGGAAGATGATGCCACTAAACAGGGTTTCCAGGTCACTTAAATAATAAGATTCTCATGTGTCAGAGACAATGAAGCACAGAAAAAGAGCAACAAAATGATCTAATCATGGGAAAATTTTATGAGTGTTGATGGCATTTGTAGGACAGTTACTGCTAGATTCATAAATCAAGAAAACTATATGCCTGGCATTACAGGCCTGACTAAGGTCACTACAGTAGATAGCTAGAACCCTCCTCTTTTCCAGAATGTGAACCACAAACATCGTGTCCTCTCTGAGGGAAGTGGAGTCTACTACTCTTGAGGAAGGACCCTGATAACAAGTATCATGTATACATCATGGTATGTTAACAAAAGGACTTGGGGCTTGAGTCTGTCTCTTAGCGTAGTGGGACCCCAAATTAACCCCCATAAAATTGTGAAACTTCAACTTGTGGGCATGTAGTTGGGATAGGTATTTGGAGGAAATGTAGAATTCATTTATTGGTCCATGATCCTTGCTATAAAGAATTATCTTCTGTTTTGTTCTAAAGAGCCAAGAAAATATGCTCAGAAATTGTCTTCCATGTTAAAGAGAGTAAGAAAAAGCAATACCATATCCTGAGGTCATAATAGTGTTGGAATCACATCAAAGATTTACACTTTTCAGAGGTGATTATGCCTATAATACCACTATATAACTTACCTATTTGAACTCTGAAAAAGACAAATGGATCTTAAAAATAAAAGTGAGTCACTATAAACTTAAAGCAGGTTTCAAATTGCAATTTTTTTTTCAGACATGGTATCATTATTGGAACAGAGAGTATATGCCTGAACACCTGATATGTAGCTGTCTATGGGAAATCACTAGGCAGCAAACAAAAGAAACCCTTTGCTTTCTCCTAGAAAGAATAGGGCTATGTCAGTATCAATATCTCCTCAGGGATATGTGTAACATAATCCAGTCTAAATAAGATACTTATTCTCATCAATCCACAAGACTTCACAGTGCGTTATTACATAGAGTATATACTAAATGTAGCTGGGGATACATAATAACAATACTTGATCATAAGATAGAAGTGGTAGAGACAAGGATTTTCTGCACATAGGTTGTTTTGTTTTGTTTTGTTTTTTTCTCCAAATGAGATAGAAGTTTATCGAATGCACTGTAAAGGAGCAGCAGGCAGGACAGCGGAGGAGAGGATGTCTGCCTCTGCACATAGGTCTTAAAGCAACATATAAATTGCATATATTCCTAACTCACAACTATAGTTCCTTCATTTCTCCTCCAGGGTCTTATGAAGCAATTACCTATGATCTGTTGAACAATGCATAAAAGTGATGATAGTTTCGGGGCACCTGGGTACCTCAGTCGGTTAAGCGGCCGACTTCAGCTCAAGTCATGACCTCACAGTCTGTGAGTTCAAGCCCTGCATCAGGCTCTGTGCTGACAGCTCGGAGCCTGAAGCCTGCTTCAGATTCTGTGTCTCCCTCTCTCTCTGCCCCTCCCCCACTCACACTCTCTCAAAAAAATGAATAAATGTTAAAAAAGAAAACTAAAAAATAATGGAATGGTGAATCCTTAAAAAAAAAGTGATGATAGTTTCAAGTGGCTGTGCACAATATGTTGGCAACAGCCAGAAAAGGCTACTGGAGCATCTCAGCCCTTTTCAGGGGTTACTTGAAGGGAAATGGAGAAAATAAAGTATTGGAAGTGTTAGATGGATTCCATGGTCTACCTCGTTTGAAAAGTTGAGTCCCTAGTTTAGATTTTAAGCTCCACTGCTATTGGGAATTTTCCTAGATATATTGATGTGGCCATCTCAGCTTCAAAAAGTATAGATGAAAATAATCCTAAACATATTTAATTTATGTATTGAGTTAATGCTATAAAGTGGATTGGAGGCAATGCATAATGAAATTTGCCTCTACTTACTTTTTATTGGTCCAATAGCTATTTTAATCTTGGTATTTACTGAAAACTCAAATTATGTTTAATTTCAACCATTTTATTTAGGATATGTGTGAATAAAATGTCATTCACAATTCTTGCCTTTATCTGCATAATTAAAGGGACATAGAAAAATACTAAGTATTTTTTATATTTCAACTATTGTTTAATATTTGATGTTACTTACAGTATAAAGTACAAGTATAAAACAATAAAGTGCAGATAATGATAGATGACAAGGGCATAATTTTACCTAATAAAAATACTGCAGGCTTAAAATATGACCAGAGAATTATTGTTTTAAAAAGACAATCCAACATAAGAAAAGAAATATGTAATCCATTACTCAGCTTTAATATCATCCACTCTTATTCAATATTGAAAACACTTTTTTAGAATTTTATACCAAAAGATATCCACATCCTTTCAATTCTCAATGTGGAAAAGAAAATTATTTATTCTTATTAAACTCTGGTTGTTAAGACAGAATTATTCATAGCACATTATTATAAAGGCACCTCAGGGGCATCTCTGACATACAAGCAACAGGATAAACTTATTTTCCTTGCTTCTGGCTTCTCTGTTATGTTCCCATAGAAGCAAATAAAAAGCTTTCAATTCACTTGTTTTTCAGAATTCATTCTGCCGATTTTCATAAATCACATGTAAGAGGCCAGATACTTTTAAACTCATGAAGGAAAAATCCTTCCATAGGTTTACCTATGGCCCAGAAAGAAGGCAATCTATTTGTGCCCAAAGTGAACAACTGTTTTATTCCTCTCGCATAAACTCTACTCTTACACTCATGATATGCAATAAGCTACAAGGCTAAATGGAGGCTTTAATCACTGACATGCATACCAATAGCTTATATTCAAGTTCTATGTTAGGTCAAGGCATGACCTCAATTTAAACAAAGAATATAGGAAATCTTCAAGGAAAGGAAGTAGAGCATAGTTGTTAGGTGAGCAAGCTCTTGCAATATCATTCCAGATGACCATCTGTCCCCATCACCAACTACCTTCATTAGTTACTGTAAGTCAATTATCCTCTCAGTCTTAATCTCCTCCTCTGTAGTAGGAGAAATAGTAGCCCCTACCTCAAAAAGTTGTGACAGGAAACCACATTATGTTCTTAAAAATAGTATGTTTATCAGCATGCTGCCCGAGAATCCTAACACAGATATAGTAAACTGCCACTCTCTTAATTAATGAGATTTTCTACAAAAGCTAATAAAGTCCTTTTACTGTTTATGAACATACTTACTTACAAATATGCTGAATTATTCATGATAATTTAAATGTTGATGCTTTGTTAAAATTTGAATACATCAGAGTTTTACAATAATGAGTAAGGTTTTGTTATTTATTAATCAAACTTTGTAAAATGATGAAGTTTTGGCCTGAATGACCAGTGAACCAAAATTTAAAAAAAAATTAAATAACAGATTTAATACACATTTCATGATCCTTAAGATTGTGTCACAATTACCAAAATTTGATTATGTAGATGAGACTGATTTTACATAGGCCTACATTTATCTTCTGAATATACTCTGAGATCTTAATATAAATCAGAGATCTACAAAACAATAAAGATCTCAAAAAATAATATTTGTCTTATCAAGATCTCTTTACTAAGTTTGTTACTGTGGGTAGGGAAATGGCAGTGTAGTGTCAGTGGGAAGAAAAGGAAGAAAAAGGAACTCATGTTCACCAATAATCATTGATAAATAATATCGTAGAGTGGATAACCTCAAGGATATTCTTATTATCTTCTCAACCACCATCTGTGTGATAGTTTAGCAGAGCTCACAAGGTCCGCTCTTTGTAAGACTTTGGTGTAAACTTGGGTGTTCTTATTTTCCCTAAACTTGGGTGTTCTATGATGACTACCTTTTAAGAAAAATATTCATAGTAGGCTGTGTGTTGGAGTTCTGGGTGGTTCAGTCAGTTAGGCATCTGACTCTTGATTTTGGCTCTGATCATCATCTCGTGGTTCATGAGTTTGAGCCTGTCAGCAGGCTCTGTGCTAACAGCATGGAGCTTGCTTGAGATTCTCTCTCTCCCCCCTCTCTCTGCCCTTGTCCTGCTCACAATTTCTCCCTCTCAAAATAAATAAGTAAACTTAAAAAAAAAAAGTAAGCTTTGTCTGACTGTAGGGATTATATAAAGATCATATAATAGAGAGGCAACGTGTTGTTCAGTCATAGAGTCTGATGTATTCAGCAAGTGGGGAAATAATTAGAGGATTGGTTTGAGGACTAACTGGGCTCATTGTGAATTGTGACTGGGCTAGAGTTCCCTCTGTCTTCTATAAACTCCCCCTGGGATTTGTGAGATTAGCTTTTATTAGTCCCTTGATATAAGAATTAGCTTTGAACAATAATAAAATTACTTTTTGTAACTTTTTAAAGTGTATTTATTTATTTTGAGAGAGAGAGTGAGCAGAGGAGGGGTAGAGAGAGAGGGGAAGAGAGAATCCCAAGCAGGTATTGCAGAGCTCCCACTGGGGCTCAAACATATGATCTGCGAGATCATGACCTGAACAAAAACCAAGAGTCTGATACTTTAACAAATAAGCCACCAATGTGTCCCTGTAATTACTTTCTTTTACTTTGCCTACTTCGCTGTAAGAACAACATTTTAATATGTAAAATACACTCTACAGTGGACATGATCTTGGCCTTTAATGAGAAACTGTATTTTAACAGAAAGAATGATACTTCTGAAAGGTTTCTAGTAGATATCGTTTGTCATGGCAACGATGTTTCTGTATCTACTAAAAGTACTACATTGCTGGGTAATTTTACAAACATTTTTTTTTTCATTTAGTTGTTGCAGCAATTAGTACTATCATCCTTACGTTTCAGATAAAGGAAATAAGACCCAAAGATTCAATGAGCATCAAAGTCATGGAACTACTTATGCGGGCCAGAATTAAACGTAAGAACATAAAGTCCGTTAACTTTTACTATACTATAAAGCACTTCTCTACTCCATTTTTGTTTCTAGCTTACCACTTTTAGAACACATCCCACAACTTACAGCCATATTGATCTTTTGAAAATAGTGCTTCCATCATTTCTTTCTTATTTTCAAGAATTCCCAGTGACTCCTGTTACCTTTCATACTATAATATTTTACCATTATATCAACAAATCCACTTGCTATTGTATCCACCAGGCACCAAGATCTATTCCCTTTCATTTTATATCAAAAACTATCAACCCATTAGATCTATATAGTACACACATGCACAAGTTCTTGTTGGGTACATATTTATAATTACATTCACTATAATTCTCTTCTATTATTTATAATTAAAAGTTTAAATATTTGATTTTCCGGGTGTCTGCAACTACAGGTGGCCATGTGACATAATTTTGGCCAATGAGATGTAATTAAAAGATTCTGAGTAGGACTTGTGTTCAGCAGTTTAATAGAGACGGGTTCAAATGGTATCTTTTTCTTGTTCTTGGTCTCCCGATCTTACCTTTCTTCCCAATTGGAATGTATATGTCATACCTGAAGATAAAACAGGCATATTGTAGCCATGATGGACACGGTTACATGTTCCAGATAGAAAGAATTTGATTGATAATATAATGAACTATGATAATAACTTACGTCTGCCTAATTCTGGACTCTCTTTACATTAGGAAAAAAAGAAAGAGTATTTAAGAGTATAAGATACTATTATGGAGTTTTCTGATATAAGCAGTTCCTGTTTTATTATGCCTTTTCTTCCTACTACCTATTTCTATCCCCCTGTTCCATAGGAAACAAACTAATGTGCTCTATGCATGTTCTTAATCTGCAAATGTTTCAGTAAAATGTTTTGTTGTTCCACGAATATGTTATTTTTAGTTCACTCAAGTAGCATTAAGCTTTAAGACTTATTATTTTGCTCATTCATTCCAGATTTTTGAGATCCATCCATGTGCTGCACGTACAGGAAAACCTTAGATTTTGAGTAACTTGTTCTGTGGGCATTCCACAAGACAAGCAAACATTTCTAATAAATTTTAACATTATGAACATGTGATGTCTTGCAATACATGATGCAAAATGTCACATTATGACAATTGAGCTAAAGGTTCTTCTCTCTTTCTTGCTGCAGGATTGTGGGTAACCATCTCCCATGCTCAGATCCTGCATCTCAAGCTGCGGTATTTGGCAGAAATCAGTGATTTTTCAGAATATTGGAAGGTGCCCACAACTGGCACTAGTATATTTTTGTCGCTTCAAAGCACCTATAGACAGTCCTTTTATCTTCCATACTTTGCTTCATTCTAGGTCAGGCTGCCTGCAGATATAGACCCTTTACTCTGCTGCCTTATTGCCATTACATTAAACACAGTATATGACAAGAGTTTATTAATACTGTACTGTAGTCAACATCCATGTGAGCATATACAATGGCTCCCATGTAGAGAAAGATTCCACTGAACCAATCAATAGCAGGGATTCCGTTAGTGATAGTGAAAGTCGCCCTACACAGTAACCCTCCTCTATCATGTCTCCCTCACACAAGCCATGAAGGTTTTCAAAGGGAAGTGCAGGTTGATTTGTTTATTTTTCATTATATTTTGTAATTCCTTTATTATTTGGTATTATACTACAGTACTTAATCATTTTTACATGGATATATCGGGGTTGCAGAATGAATCATCTGAGTTTCTATTATTTCTTATCGGGAAATTTGCTTTGATATACAAGTGCTTTGGATTACAAGCATGTTTCTGGAAAAAATTATGCTCCCAAATCAAGGTTTTACTGTACTTTAGTCTCTTCCCTCTTACTACTTCTGCTTTACATAGTATTTCTCCATTTATTATTTAAATGCCTAAAGACAGACATCCTGCAACGGCAGTTTTCACAAACATCTTGTTATAGGTCTTTTCAAGTCCTTTGAGAATTTTTTTTTTCCTTTGGGAACACATCCCTCGGGATTAGGATTACTAAATCTTAAAGTTTATGCATGCTTAATTTCCCTAGATAATGTCAAGGATTCCCTTTCTTCACAGTCTTGTCACCAGTAGATTGTGTCCACATCTAAACATTTCACTCTGTTTTTTTCCCCTGACTACTTAGGAAGTTTGTACAGTCACTGAGCTACAACTTTGTAGCTTACTTGTAAACTCACTGTTCATTTCTTTGTTGGTTTTACTATTGAAATATTTTTATTGTCCCATAATTACGGCTCTTTCTTATTTACATTATTAATATTTTATATTCATTTTAGATATTTAGAAGATATTTAGAAATATCATTCACTTGTTGTTTATGTATCTGTAACTTTGGTTTTAGAGACTGTCAGTGAAGGTAATTGAAAACATTTGTGTGTATGTTATCAAATCTGTTTTTTCATGATCTTGTCTGTGCTTTTTAGATCTCATTTAAGAAGTTCTTCTCACCCTTCGGTAACATAAAAAGCTCTTCCCAGTTATTTTCGATTACCTTTATACTTTTTTCTTTGCCCTTTATAACATTAATACATTTCAAGTGTAACATCATTTGGAATAGTGACACAGCTGCCCTCTTCTCCATAGAGTGAGTTAATTAGTTTCCTCAACACTACCTACTAAATAACTCATCCTTTCCCCATTTGTAATAAACCATTTCTCACACACATATATGTTTCTGTGTCTTCCATTTTGTTCTCTTAGTCAAATTCTTTGTTTTTGTACCAATTTAGTACAATGGTTTCTCAATACATATTGATATTTGTCAGTGAGAGTGCACTTCCTTATCTTCTTTATTAAAGTTGACCTGCAACTGAATACTTTCATATCCATTTTAGAATAAGATTGTCAAGTGTCTCAGAATGCTCAGCTGCTCAGCCTGAAATCTTACTTTGACTGTATTGATGATGAGTCTTAATCTGGAAGAAACTGACATGTTAGATATATAAATGTAGCTATACATCCTTGTACATGGTATTTATTTATTTAAATCTGTTGTTATTACTTGATGTATTTTGCTACTTTATTGTAGTTGTAATTTACTCTATAAAAGTGTTAGCTCTTTATGTTGGTTGCTAGGCATTTAATTTTTTGGTTGTTATTATTAGTAATATTTGTTTAAATAATGTTTATTAGTCCATTCTGCTGCTGCAAAGAGGTGTTATTAATGGCCACAAGTTGATCTTTCATCCAACCATCTTGATGAATTTTCTCATATGTTAATTCACTTGAGTATACATCACATTTTTAAAAAATTATCTTCTCCAATCCTCATATTTCTCATGCATTTTCCTTATAGTTTTACCCTTCCCTCCTAGTACTGTTAAACATTTGAAGTGAGAGTGACTAACACTGATAACGTATTAAATACAATAAGAATGTGTCTAAAGTCTCTAGGCTAAGTATATTTGCTGTTTCTGTCCATGATATACTTTTTACAAAATTAGATAAGATACAATATATTCCTAATATTCATAAATGAAGTGTTTTTTTTTTCTTTTATCATACTTAACTGGTTAATAAAATCAGCTGAATAGTTTTTCTACTTTCTCTTTTTTCCTATAATTATTTAAATGCCTTTTACAAGATTTTGATTATCTGTTCACTAAAAATTTGAAAGATTTCACCTCTAACGTCATGGATCATGAAGAATATTGCCTCCCCAAATATTAAAGCAATAATAAAATATTAAATTGTGCTTTTTATTTCTTTTAGAAGTTGATATGTAAATGAGGCAATAAACCAAAATAAATTTCAATAATCTACGTAAAGAAATTTTAAAAATATCTATATATTTATCTATATGTAGATATTAAAAGATAGCTATATATCTATGTATCTGTATACATCCAAGCAGAAAACACATACTTATATTAAGCCATGAAAGAAAATTTTCAAATATTTACCATAAAATAACCTACAAAAAAGTCTTATTTTCTTTAAAGAATCAACGGCATACAAACTATGTTTTTCATTCCCAATGCACTAAAATTAGAAATTAATAATTATTAAAATATGGCAGAAGAAATACCAAATTTTTGCACACTAAATAAAATAGGACTTACTCTCTGTCTAAAAGAAAGAATTATTGGGGCACCTGGGTGGCTCAGTTGGTTAAACATCTGACTTAGGCTCAGGTCATGATCTCACAGTTTTCAGGTTGGAGCCCCACACTGGGCTCTGTGCTAACAGCGCAGAGCCTGGGGCCTGCTTCAGATTCTGTGTCTCCCTCTCTCTCTGCGCCTCCCCCACTCACACTCTGTCTCTATCAAAAATAATAAATAGACATTAAAAAAAAATTTTAAAGAAGGAATTATTTTAAAAATTAAAAGTACTTAGAGCTAAATGCCTATGAAAACATTAGATACTAAAATTTGTCAGGTACTGAAAAAAGTACATAGAGTGAAATTTGTAGCTTAGACACATTTATGAAAAGACAAATTAGAGAAATAAAAATAATGAGCCAGCAACCACTTCAAGAAGTTGGAAAAATAAAGAAGACAGAAAAAAATAAATAAGATAATAAAAAATAAGTATAAAAATTAACAATATAGGAAAAAAGAAAATATAAATAAGCCTTACAGAACCAACAGCTGCTGTAAAGCTGGACAAGTTTCTGGACAAGATCAATGGGATGAGCAAACTTCCAGTGATGTTGACCAAGAAAAAAGGGGGGGAAATATATAAATGAAAATGTTAAATATATACTAACATAATAAAGATTTAAAGTAATAATTACAGAATAATATGCAGTTAGTTTCATAAAATGGAAGATTTTTAGAAAAAAACTATAATCTGTTAGAATTGAGCAAAGAAGAATTAGGAAAGATGAATTAAAAGATGTACACTAAAGTATATGAAATGATTTAAAAAAACCCTCCCCTTTTATTTTCTTTAAAAAAAATGTGACACACGTACCTCTTAGGAGGCAGAGTAATGGTCTCTAAAGACATCCAAGACACAATCCTAGGAACCTGTTAATATGTTACCTTATATCTCAAAAGAGTATTAAGGTTGCTTATCAGTTGACCTACTAAAGAGATTATACTGGATTATCCAGGTGGAATCAATGAGAATGAATGGAAGAGAAGTGGAAGAGAAGGCAGAAGTGGCTATCAGTGACACCAAGAGTGGAAGAAGGGACAGAAGAGGCTCTAAGTCTGACAGGGACTTGGCCCACCATTGATGGCTTTGAAGCTAGAGAAAGGAGGTCCTGAGCCAAGTGATATGAACAACCTCTTGAGCTGACAGTCACCCAGGAAACAAGGACCCCATTTCTACAACTGCAAAAAACTGCTACTTGTCAATAATTCAAATGAGTGAGGGAATGGATTCATCCCTAGAGCCCTCAGAAAGAAAAGTAGCCCTGCAGAAACTTTGAAGTGAACCACGGTACCACAGTTCTGAACTACAGAATTCTAAGATAATAAATCTGTGTTGTTCCATTGTGTTGTTATTTTACAGCAGCAATGGCAAACTATTATAGGCTCTGAACTTATTTCAGTCTTTATTTCCTGTCTGTCCTCAAAAATCCTGTGTCCCAACCATGTTAAATTACTTGCAGCTTGGACACTGTTAAAGGAATAGTTTTCTCTAGAATCCTCTTACTAAGGAGGTCAACTTAACTATCAAAGAAAACAAAAAGGACTCTTCCATGCAAATATTTCTCTGACTCCATTCTCTGCAACTCTACTGACTTCCCTCTCTATGGTAAAAATAGTAAGACTCTGAGTTTGATAGGACAAGGGCTTTATCTTATTTCTGGCTTAGAAACTCACAAATAGGAAGAAGTAACAAATACTTGTTTTATGAATGAATGGCACATTGGCAGGAAGTCCCCTGACTTCATAAATCTAAGGAGTCAATCAGCATACAAAGCAGGAAATAAATTTTAGGCATAGAGACCAAAAGGAACATAGAAATAAGGCTTTGGAAACATTTTATAACTATCTGACACCAGAAAAAAAAAAGAAAGTAAGAAAGGATAATGCTTGGATGTGCATTTTCCCCCCTGGAAATTGTCTTTCTGATGATCCATGCCTCAGTCAATTCACTTTGACTAATAGCCTACTACATCAATAGTGACATATCACTAAACTCTGGTGCACATTTTGGGCCAGAGGAAACATCTTTAAAATTATTTCCAGGATTGCCTGACTGCCTACATGTCCTCATCTTTTAAATATTTTATTTTTGGTGTCTGCACAAATGTTATCTATCTCTAAAGGAAAATTCTCAAGGGTAAGCACCAGGTCTATATTTGATTTACCTCTCAATACTTCTTTTTTTTTATAGCATGTAGCAGAGTGTTCTACACCTTCTATATATTCAGATGACCTAAATCTATTTTTTTTAATTTAGAAAAAATGAAATAAACATGATTTTACACCACTAGATTTTTCCTTATTAGCCAAATGAATTAACCTGCCTCTCTCTGTGCCTTACACCTATGTACATGGACCAACAATCACTGTTCAATACTCAGAGCACCCCAGATGCCTTTCCTATTGTAAAACCTGCAACCAGAAGTCTGGTTGAGCTTATCTCTTAATTACACTTTATTCTGGGCTTCTGAGATATTCAAATGACTGAATTGCACAAGTACACCTCAATACATACCATGTGTTCTATTTTTAATAATTTCATATCATTTGTCGAAAATAGTATCTTAGTTGGAATAGGAATGAATTAATATTAAGCTGAAAATTATCTTAACTTTCTTTCTTCAAGTAATTTTTCCCTGATCATTCATAAAGATTTTTTTAAATGGCCATCTACATGAGTTTAATAAATCATGAAAGAATTAATTGACAAATAAAGAATCTATTTTTAATGTCAAATGTCTAAAAATGAATTGAAAACAAAGTACTATTGATTTCAAATGAAACTGCCCATCTTATGCAATTTATCACATTACAAAAAACATTCTGTTTTAGAACTTCCAAAATAATACCTACTACAAACTCAGAATTTGGTACAATGCTGCTCAACCTTTGACTTTTTCCAAAGTGTTCCAAAACCTAGAACCTGAAAAAGTCACTTGTTTACATAAAGCACAAATATCTATTTTCATCATTATGACAATATTATGAAAAAAATCAGTATTATAAAAATCATGCAACACCTTTACCTAGCTGCTGTTATTATTCATTATTCATCTTTTGGAATTGGGAAAATTAAGGCTTATAGAAGTTAGATTTTTTTTTTATTTTTTTAACGTTTATTTATTATTAAGAGACAGAGCGTGAACAGGGGAGGGGCAGAGAGAGAGGGAGACACAATTGGAAGCAGGCTCCAGGCTCTGAGCTGTCAGCACAGAGCCCGATGCAGAGCTCGAATTCACAAACTGCAAGATCATGACCTGAGCCGAAGTTGGACGCTTAACCGACTGAGCCACCCAGGCGTCCCTAGAAGTTAGTTATTTTAAAATAGCTTAGTTTATTTCACTGTCAGAATTCAAATCCTTATCTATTTACTCCAAAGCCAAACAACTCAGCTACTATTCTATACTTCCCTTTCCTCAAATCGATAAAAATAAATGTGACTGTCTTATTTATTTTAGCATATATATGTTTGGAGAATAAGCAATCTTTTGTATATAAAATATTCGTCACTCTTTCCCACTTTGTACATGATCATTCCTTACAGAAAATACTGAATACAGGGCCTGCTACAATCAGCACTCATTGTTAGCTTCTCATACTACGAGTACTATTGTCATTCTTATTACCATCTCTGTTGTAGATATTTAAAAATATTGAACTCAAGACCCAAGTAATTTCACTCAAGGTGATAGAGTCAGTAAGTGACTGAGTAAGAATTTGAAATCAAATTCATTTCTTGTCTATTTAGTAGTATTTACCAAACCTTATCTTCCAACTATCAAGTGTGCAAGTCCAAAAGATTAGCACCCTGAAATATTCTTGTTCCTCAGACCTTCAGCAACCTGACTGCAACATAGGCAGTCACTCTGATGATGCTTGCCCCTTAATGAAATCTCCTTGATGTGATATAAAACAAATTCCTCCCTTATCTGACCATATTGTACAACTGATCTACTAAGCCCAATAGCTTTGTTCCTAAGCATATTATTTACTTTTGTGTTTCTGATATGTCTCCAGAAATACATGAGATTAAAATTATATTAATTTCCATTTGCATAAGACACCTTGTGGCTTTCCAAATATGTTGATATTTCCATATAAATTATCATTGAACAATTATAAAAACCATCTGGAAAACCCTGTGAGATAAGATAAAAAGACATTTAACTGCATTTATCAACTAAAGAAAAGAAGTTTAAAGATGGGCGATACAGAAAATTACACAGCAGAAGTGGCAAGAGGAGCAATTAGATCACGCTTTCCATGTGTGATTCCCCCATTTTCTTCATCTACCCACATTCTCCTTATCTTGGCACTAATGCCACTTCACTCATGTCCCTTAGGTTGCAGCTTCCAGATTCAACAAAGGCACTGAAGTTGCCCATAAACAGAAGACAGAACTCTAATGAATATTCAATACCGTCCTCTTCTTAAATTGTTGAATTTTTCTTTTAACAAGGCAACACTTATTAAATATGGGAGGAAAATTAATAAATATTCAAAGGTCTCTTTTTGTTTTTAGTCATTTCATACTCATTACAGAACCAAAATTTGGTCAAACTTGTTTAAATTTTGATGAGAAACATCTCTTCTATGAAGTAATACTGGCAACTGTGGACACTGCTGGTACAGATCCCTTTTAACATATATCCTTTTCCACCTATGATATTAAATACTGAAATACATTATTTTGTTCATTTCATAGTAGTATTAAAAGTGAAACTGTTAAGGAAAATGACATGCGGTTCTCATTTCTAACTTGTGGTCTGTTAGACTTCTTGCCTCACCATTATTTAATCTATTAGTCTTATTTTCAGAATTATTGACAGTTTTTGTCTTGCATTTAAGGAGATTCAAAGTCGTATCTTTGAACAAAAAGCATATAATTTAAACTTAGTGTCATGTCATTGACTTTTACATTGAAACTCATATTAAACCACATTTGTATGGAGTGGGAAAGAAATACTGTGTGTGTCAACTGGCTACTGTTTTATTAATTTCCATTCATTCAAAATGTCAAAAGTAAAGGAAGCAGTTAATCTAAAGCACAAAGTTAAGTTCAAGAATTTAATGAACTGTGATGTGATATTATTTAGAAAAGAGCATTATTATATAAATCCATAAAAGCTTCTGCCATGATTTTAAAACTTTTATTCTAAAACATGTAATGGTTTAATTTCTGTAATTCTTGAGTGATAAATCTAAAGAAGAACAAAAATATTTTTCTAACAATAAAAAAGGCATTTTGTATTTTACTTAATAGTTTTCGTATGCTCAGCCTCTAAAATTTACTATCCAAGAATGTATGTGAGCCCATGTAGATTGATTACATGGTCTTTACCATGTGTAGTACCTGTTATTCTATTCTATGCTATGGCTTCCTGGGTCTGAGCACATATTTGATTACTGAATTTCTTAGTCCCTATGATTCAAAACTGAGGGTTAAAATGTCCAGATTCTGATTGGGTTGCACTGTTTTGTTTTGGTGGAGATTTATTTCTTAAATAATTTTTAAAGGCATGTTTGACCCATACATAAAAGAATATAGTATAGCAGAGCCCCACGTGTCTACCTCCAGGTTTACTGAATGTTAACATTTGTCATATTTGGTGAGAATTTCCTTTTTTGAGTACAAAAATATTACAAACATAGTTCAGTCCTCTGCAATGCTCCATATCACATTTATTCTCACCAATTGTCATTCCTAATAACAAACTGAATGAAAAAGACCATGTGTCCTTCCTATCCATGCATTTTAAAATTATATTACATATACATGGGCTCACAACAGAATATGCCAATTATAGTATGTTTTTAAAGTTGACATTTATCATACTTGTGATATTATACTGCAATTGGCTCCTTTATAAAAAGCATTATTTCAGATATATCCATTTCATGTATATGTGTAGCATAAGTTCATTCTTCATCATTTTTCTTCCTATTTAATCATGCAAATATATATGTCCAGATATGGTCATTCCCATATTATAGTTGCTTCCAAATTTTCAGTTACAAACAATTCTGCAATAAACATTAGAATAATCTTCCAAATGAAAGCATGCAAGGGTTTTACAAGTATAGTTGCTGGGGTAGAAATATGTTTTTTACCAGATTGTTTTTAATGTTCTCCAAGGTGGTTACACCAGTTTATACTATCACCAACAGTGAATATTTTTTTCTAGCTACTTTCTCATCAATGCTTGATGTTGGCATATTTTACATATTCCCCAACCTGTTGTATGCTAAATTATATCTTACTGTTGATTAATGTTCACTTTAGTGATTATTCATAGGCCTAACATCTTTTATTATGTTAGTCACTTTTGTGAATTGCTAATAATGTTTACCCATTTTCTATTTAATTGTTCTTTCTTATTGATTTGTTGGGGATTTAAAAAAATACACTCTGCTCATTCACCCATTGTTAGCCATGTATGCCAAAAGTATATTCCTCTAGTTTGTGATTTTGCTTTTTCTTGGGGGAGGATGTCATTATTTGGTCAGTTTTTATTTTTAATTTAGCCAGTGTCATTAAGCTATTCCTTACTGATTTATCCACTTACCAGGTTATGTTAAAAAATGACCTTTTCCTTTTATTCTGAAGTATGAAAATTGTGTCTTGTGTTTTATATCCAAGTATTAAATATGCCCAAATGGTTTTTACTGTACTGGTGAAGAAATGATCTAATCCAAAGATTTTTTTTTACATAAGAATATGTGATTTCCCAAGCATTCACTGTTCTTTCTCTATGTTAGAGCAATCCAATAATCTCACTCTAAAGTATAGATTCAGGAGGAGGAGCCAAGATGGCAGAATAGCATGGAAGGTTTTTTTGCATCCCTCATCCCTGAAATACAGCCAGATCAACACTAAACCATCCTACACACCTAGAAAACTGATTGGGGGATTAACACAAAAATCTGCACAACCTGAACCACAGAACTCAGCAGGTACGTGGCATGGAGAAGTGAACTAGGGGAGAAGCCACAGAGGGCAGGGAGCTGCTTTTGCTTGTGGAAAGAGGACGATGATGAGAATATGGGAAAAGCAGCCCCTGCCAAAAGCAGCTGGAGAGAAAGTAGAAAAGTGGAAACAGCTGCAGGGACTGAATTAAAAAGGGAGAAAGGAGAAAGGAGAGGGCTTAAATTCCATTAAGACTCTATAAACAGGGGGGGTGCAGTTTGAAACTCCACAGTTGATACCTTGCAGTGCTCTGGTGAGAAGGGTGAATCCCCACGAGCAAAGTCCAGGGGTCTTCAGGCCACACAGGAATGGTGGTTCCCCTGCTGGGAGGACATCCAGTGGAAGCTGTGTGCCCCCTCCCTGCTACAGGTTAAGGCCCCAGTGACCATGAGAGAACAACCACATTTGCTGGTGCTGGAACAAGGTCCTTGGGGGTGAAGCCTGGTGCCAGATGTGTGTTTGATTTTCCATATTCCTGAAATGTTGCTGCTACATGATCACGTGAACTTTTTCTGGGGAGGGCTGGCACCCAGCCGCAGTCTCTGGGTAGCAGCAGCAGCAGCACAGTCCCTCAAATGTTCCTGGGTGGAGCCGGCACCTTGCTATTGCTCAGTGAGACATTCCCCTAGAAGGTCTGAGCAGGTCAAAGCCACAGTCCCTCAGAAGTAAGGAGTCAGGAAAAACAGCCGCATCTGAGATAAAGCTCAGGAGGGGCTAGGTCATGGACAGTATAAAAGCAGGGAGTGGATGGAAGCCGGAGACAAAGGACAGGTGCTCAACTGTGGATCAAGGAGAACAGTGTTCCGATACTAGAGACTGGGTAGCTGGGTGATGCCATTTTCACCGCTTGTGCACATGCGCATACACACCTACGAGCTCCACAACAATCCACCCCCAGTAACGTAAGCAGTGCCATCTAGTAGAGAACGGAACCATTACACTAAGCCCTGCACAACTGGGCCAACCTCACTCTTCAAAGACACAAAACACAAATCTATCCACCTGCTTAGTTTACAGACTATAAAGTGCTTCATATTTTGAGGTCTAGTGGAAAACAAAGTAATTTCAATCATGTTTCAGTCTGCTCACTGATCCATCTACACAATTTTCTTTTTTTGCTTTTTTTGTTTCTTTTCTTTTTCTTGAATAAAGAGAAAAATTATTTTTGATTTTTATTAAAAATACTTTTAATTTTTTTCTACTATATTTTTTACTTTTGTGTAATTTTTTTCCAAATTCTATTCTACTTCCATAATTTCATTTTATTCTATTTCAGTGTATTCATTTTTTCAAATTTTCAAATTATTTCCTTTGTTTTTCATTCCCTTTTTTCTCTAATCTATCAAGACCCTTTCAGTACCCAGACCAAAACACACCTAGAATCTAGCATCATTCATTTGATTTTTTTGGTGTGTTTGTTGTTTTAACTTTTAATTTTTTTTAATTTTAATTTTTTCAATTGTAATTATTTTTTTTACCTCATGAATTCATTTTGTCCCTTCAAAATGATGAAATGATGGAATTCACCCCAAAAGAAAAAGCAGGAAGAAACGACAGCCAGGGACTTAACCAACTCAGATACAAGCAAGATGTCTGAACCAGAATTTAGAATCACAATAATAAGAATACTAGCTGGAGTTGAAAATAGATTAGAATCCCTTTCTGTGGAGATAAAAGAAGTAAAAGCTAGTCAGGATGAAATAAAAAAATGCTATACCTGAGCTGCAATCTCAAATGGATGCCATGGCGGCAAGGATGGATGAGGCAGAGCAGAGAATCAGTGATATAGAGGACAAACTTGTACAGAACAATGAAGCAGAAAAAAAGAGGGAGACTGAGGCAAAAGAGCACCATTTAAGACTTAGAGGAATCAGGGACTCATTAAGAAAGAAAAACATCAGAATCATAGGGGTTCCAGAAGATGAAGAGAGAGAAAGGGTGTAGAAGGCTTATGTAAGCAAATCATAGTGGAAAACTTTCCTAACCTGGGGAAAGACAGGAAGCACAGAGGACTCCCATTAGATTCAACAAAAACCAACGATGAACAAGGCATATCACAGTCAAATTCACAAAACATTCAGGAAAGGAAAGAATCATGAAAGCAGCAAGGGAATAAAAGTCTTAACCTACAAAGGCAGACAGATCAGGTTTGAGGCAGACCTATGCACAGAAACTTGGCAGACCAGAAAGGAGTAGCAGTATATATCCAATGTGCTGAATCAGAAAACTACACAGCCAAGAATTCTTTATCCAGCATGGTGGTCATTCATAATAAAAGGTAAGATTAAAAGTTTCCCAGACAAACAAAAAGTAAAGGAGTTCATGACCACTAAACCAGCCCTGCAAAAAATTTTAAGGGGAGACTCTGTGAGGGGAGGAAAGACGAATAAATAAATAAATAAATACCAAAGCAATAAGGACTAGAAAGAACCAGAGAACACCACCAGAAACTCCAACTCTACAAGCAACATAATGGCAATAAATTTGTATCTTTCACAACTCACTCTAAACATCAATGGACTAAATGCTCCAATCACAAGATATAGGGTAACAGAATGGATAAGAAAGCAAGATCCATCTATATGCTGTTTACAAGAGACCCACTTTAGAACTAAAGACACCTTTAGATTGAAAGAAGGGGGATGGAGAACCATCTATCATGCTAATTGTTGACAAAAGAAAACTGGAGTAGCCATAATTATATCAGACAATCTACACTTTAAAATAAAACTGTAACAAGAGATGAAGAAAGGAATTCTATCATAATTAAGGGGTCTATCCATCAAGAAGATCTAACAATTATAAACATTTATGCTCCAAATGTGAAAGCACCCAAATATACAAATCAATTAATCACAAACATAAAGAAACTCATTGATAATAATACCATAATGTTAGAGGACTTCAACACTCCACTTACAACAATGGACAGATCATTTAATCAGAAAATCAACAAGGAAACAATGGCTTTAAATGACACACTGGACCAGATGGACTTAACAGATAGATTCAGAACATTTTATCCTAAAGCAGTGGAATATACATTCTTCTCCAGTGTACATGGAATGTTCTCCAAAATAAGCCATACACTGGGACACAAATCAGCCTTCAACAAGTGTTAAAAAGATAGATCATACCATGCATATTTTCAGACCACAATGCTATGAAACTCGAAATCAACCACAAGAAAAAAATTTGGAAAGGCAACAAATACTTGGAGACTAAAGAACATCCCTACTATAGAATGAATGGGCTAATCAATAACTTAAACAGGAAATTAAAAAGTACATGGAAGCCAATGAAAATGATAACACCACAACCCAAAACCTCTGGGATGCAGCAAAGGTGGTCATAAGAGGAAAGTATATAGCAATCCAGGCCTTCCTAATGAAGGAAGAAAGGTCTCAGATACACAATCTAACCTTAAACCTTAAAGAAGGAAAAAGAACAGCAAATAAGACCCAAAACCAGCAGAAGACAGGACATAACAAATATTAGAGCAGAAATCAATGCTATCGAAACCAAAAAAACAGAACAGATCAATGAAACCAGAAGCTGGTTCTTCAAAAGAATTAATGAAATTGATATACCACTAGCCAATTTGATCAAAAAGAAAAAGGAAAGGACCTAAATAAATAAAATCAAGAATGAGAGAGGAGAGATCACAACTAACACAGCAGAAATAAAAACAATAATAAGAGAATATTATGAACAATTATATGCCTATAAAATGGGCAATCTTGAAGAAATGGACAATTTCCTAGAAACATATACACTACCAAAACTGTAACAGGAAGAAATAGAAAAATTTAACAGACCCATAACCAGTAAGGAAATTGATTTAGTAATCAAAAACCTGCCAAAAAACAAGAGTCTAGGGCCAGATGGCTTTCCAAGGGAATTCTACCAAACTTTTAAGGAAGAGTCAACGCCTATTTTCTTGAAGCTGTTCCAAAAACTAGAAATGGAAGGAAAACTTTTAAACTCTTTCTTTGAAGACAGCATTACCTGATTCCAAAAGCAAAACACATAGCCAACTAATCTTTGACAAAGCAGGAAAGAGTATCCAGTGGAATAAAGAGTCTCTTCAGCAAGTGGTGCTGGGAAAACTGGACAGCGACATGCAGAAAAATGAACCTGGAACACTTTCTGACACCATACACAAAAATAAACTCAAAATGGATGAAAGACCCCAATGTAAGGCAAGAAGTCATCAAAATCCTAGAGGAGAAAGCAGGCAAAAACCTCCTTGATCTTGGCTGCAGCAACTTCTTACTCAATAGGTCTCCAGAGGCAAGGGAAACAAAAGCAAAAATGAACGATTGGGACCTCATCACAATAAAAAACTTCTGCACAGCAAAGGAAACAATCAGCAAAACTAAAAGGCAACCGACAGAATGGGAGAAGATATTTGCAAATGACATATCAGATAATAGGGTTAGTATCCAAAATCTATAAAGAAGTTGTCCAACTCAACACCGAAAAAACAAATAATCCCGTGAAGAAATGGGCAAAAGACATGAATAGACACTTCTGCAAAGAAGACCTCCAGATGACCAACCAGCACATGAAAAAATTCTCATCACTCATCATCAGGGAAATACAAATCAAAACCACAATGAGATACCACCTCACACCTGTCAGAATGGCTAACATTAACAACTCAGGCAACAACAGATGTTGGCAAGGATGTAGAGAAAGAGGATCTCTTTTGCATTGCTGGTGGGAATGCAAACTGGTGCAACCACTCTGGAAAACAGTATGGAGGTTCCTCAAAAAATTAAAAATAGAACTACCCTATGACCCAGCAATTGCACTACTAGGAATTTATTCAAGGGATACAGGTATGCTGTTTTGAAGGGGCACATGCATCCCAATGTTTATAGCAGCACTATCAACAATAGCCAAAATATGGAAAGAGCCCAAATGTCCACCAATGGATGAATTGATACAGAAGATGTGGCATATATATACAATGGGGTATGACTCGGCAATCAAAAAGAATGAAATCTTGCCATTTGCAACTACGCGGATGGAACTAGAGGGTATTATGCTAAGTGAAATTAGTCAGTCAGAGAAAGACAAATATCCTATGACTTCAATCATATGACGACATTAAGACATAGAACAGAAGAACACAAAGGAAGGGAAACATAAATGATATAAAAAAGGGAGAGGGGACAAAACATAAGAGACTCTTAAATATTGAGAACAAACAGAGGGTTGTGGGATGGGGGATGGGCTAAATGGGTAAGGTGTATTAAGTAATCTACCCCTGAAATCATTGTTGCACTATATGTTAATTAACTTGGATGTAAATTAAAAATATAAAAAATATAACAACAAAATCACTCTCCTAACAAAAATCACTGTTATTTCTATTGCCATAGATTAATTTCTACATTCTTGAAAATCATATAAAAGTAATTATATACCATATATATATATATATATATACACACACACACACACACATACACGCCAGATACACACACACACACACACACACACACACACACACACACACAAAATGTATATACACACACATACAGAGTCACATTTGTATCTTTAGAGATATAGGCATTAGTTGGCAAGGCAGATTTGATTGTCTGGCATACCTCTCTTACTTGTCTAATCCTATTGGTGTCACTCCATCACACAAATTACTTGTTTCATCAGGACATATCTGATGCCATTCTCATAGATCCATCTCCATTTAAACTGAGGTGGTGGCCCTGATGATCTCTCAATTTCCATCAGAGTAACTTTTCCCTCTTCTTAAAGAATAGCACATGTTCAAAGTTGAACTATCTCTATTATCACATACTGTGAAATCCAAGAATTCCAATAACCTTTCTTCATTTTGTCCCATCTTTGTCTCCTTCAGTTTGAAATGACAGTGCTTCTGCTTTTATAATTCTGTAAGCTCTTTATTGAGTAACAGTGTAGACACACATATGGTGTTTTCTTCATTATATGACTTCTCATTTTTTTGCAACAGAGATAGCTTGACAATTTTCCCAATCATCAAGTTGTATTTTCTTTTTTTTTGTGTTTAAGCAATTCTTTCTTCAATTCATCTCTGTTTTTTCACATTTTGCTTTAAGCAGTCAGGAAGAACAAAAGCACTCATTTAACACTTTTGTTAGAAATCTCTTCAGCTAAAACTTTAAAAATGTATGATAAAATTGCTGAGTCACTAATGATCTAAGGATGCATTTATGTTTTAAAAACTGTTTTCTTTCACACAAAATTCTGTTTCAAATTTCTTTTCCTTAGATGTTTACAATGATTTCCTTTAACATTCATTACTCACAAGTGCTAACTTGACAAAACACTAAAACACAGTTCAGGCAAGGTCTTTGCCACTTTACTACAAATACTACCTTTCCTTCAGTTTCTATTAGCATGGTCCTCATTTGTATATGAGACACATTAGAATTGCCATTAACCTCCATATATCTAGCATGCACCTCAAAACTTTCCAGCCTGACCATTACCCAGGTTTTTTTTAAATATAATTTATTGTCAAGTTGGCTAACATACAGTGTGCTCTTGGTTTTGTGGGTAGATTCCCATAGTTCATTGCTTTCATACAATTCCCAGTGCTATCTCAACAAGTGCCTTCCCATTACCCAGTTTTAAAGCATTTTCCACATTTTTAGGTATTTATTACAATAGCACCCCACTGTCAGTATCAAGATCGGTCTTAGTCCACTTGGGCTGTCATAACAAAATACCATAGACAGGGTGGCTGGGTCAAACAATACAAATTTTTTTCCTCATAATTCTGGAGACTGAAAGTTCAAGATCAAGGTGCTAATATGGTCTGTTTCAGGTGAAGATTCTCTTACTGGGTTATAAATGGCTAACTTCTGGTTGTGTTCTCACATGGCAGAGAGAGCAGGCAAGCTATCTGGTGTCTCTTCTTATAAGGGCACTAATCCCATCATGGGGGACCCACCTTTGTGACCTCATATAAACCTAATTATCTCCCAAAGGCCCTATTTCCAAATAGCATCACATTGGGGGTTAAACCTTCAACATATGAATTTGGGGAGTTTGCAGTTCAGTCCACAGCCCTGGATACTGGGTAATGTGAAACAGACATTTTTGAGATTGTTGTACACTGTCTCTCAGTTACATAGATTTTTGGACATCAAAACACCATGGTGGACAGATGACAGAGTAGAGGCAGATGACATTCAGGTAATCAATCTAAGTTTTGTCTAAGGTTTGTCTCATAGTGAGTTTAATGCATCTCTGATTCTATCCTGTGATTATCCCGGTTCTGAAATGCATAATAGGAATACACAAACTGTGAAAATTCTTATATTAGTTTCTTGATACACGTTCTGAGGATAATCTTGTAGCAAAAACTCAATGCAAGCCACACCACTTTCTCAATCTTAGAAAATAGTAAATCAAAGCAGACCTGCATTGCTAAAAAATTACAGATATTAGTGCCATCACCACTGTCTTAAAAGAGGCAAAGGGTAGTGATTCCTTTCAAATTTAATGTATCTCTTTGAATTTTGCAGAAGAGAGATGTATTTTGTATAATGATGGTAAATTCTTATAAACTTGAATAGGGATGACTTTAATTGTACCTGCTCCTCTAGATATAGTTCCAATGCTTGAGAAAATGAACATATCCTTTGGCACATATATGCACCTACTAAATGTAAAGACATTTTTTCTCTATTCTTGTGAATCTTGCCAGACACAATTTGTTTTCAGTTTGTATGGTCAGCAATATCCCTTCACCATTGTGCCTCAGGGTTATATCTCCAGACCAGGCCTATAATATAGCATAATCTAGTCATACGAAATTGTGTCATTATCTCTATTCCACAGGATAAGTATTTAAATGTTGAATCACATATAAATGTTGCATCACTTCATAATGTATATAGGTGCTGAATCTCTATTATATAATATATATATGTATATGTAATATATATGTACATATATGTGTGTGTATATATATATTACTATATGGCAACTACACATATAAAAATATATAATAAATAAATAAGTAATAAATAAATAGGTTTTTCTCACTCAAAAGACTCTATTATTTTTTTTTTAATTTTTTTTCAACGTTTATTTATTTTTGGGACAGAGAGAGACAGAGCACGAACGGGGGAGGGGCAGAGAGAGAGGGAGACACAGAATCGGAAACAGGCTCCAGGCTCTGAGCCATCAGCCCAGAGCCTGACGCGGGGCTCGAACTCACGGACCGCGAGATCGTGACCTGGCTGAAGTCGGACATTTAACTGACTGCGCCACCCAGGCGCCCCAAAAGACTCTATTATTAACCACTGTACCAAAACTACCTCTGCTAATATGAGCTAAAGTTTATAGATTATTATGACACTCTCACAATTTATATTTCAGATTTTTGGTTCAGGTTATTTTGATATTCATATTGAACTGTAAAAACAAGTTGAGTATTAGTGAACCATATTGCTTTACAGTAATCATATTTTGCAATGCCCCCCATTTTTAAAGTGTATATTTTGACCCATCTCTCAGCCAGTTCGTTTTGTGTGTGTGTGTGTGTGTGTGTGTGCATGCATATATATATATATATATATATATATATATATATATATATATATATTGTTAGCTGTTTATAAAAAACTTAAAACATATATGATAAAATTTATGAACCACTAATTATCCAAGGATGCATTTATATGTTTTCAAAACTGTTTTCCACACAAAATTCTGTTTCAAATTTCTTTCCCTTAAAAGTCTACAATGATTTTGATCACTTACAGAAAGACCTCTAATTTTCTTATTGTGTGTTTGTTTAGTGTCTGGTTTTTTTGAGCACTCAGTGATTGTAGAATTATTATTATTTTTATTATATTTATAAAACTTTTTCTTATAAGACAGTTCTTGGTATGTCTACTTTTCTGTTTATTTTTGCTATAATGTGGCAACACTCTTTTTCTAATAAAGTATTTCTTATTTTTAGCACTATCAATATACATTTTCCTTTTACAGTTTTATTGTTCATTTAATTCCTCCTTTTATAACTATCATCCTTTTACCTCAACATATTATTTTAAGCTTTCATTTTTTTATGACTTCCTGACTTTTTATTAAAAAAACATTTTTTATTCTTTTTGTTTGTTTGTTTCCATTGTACATCATTCCCAGAGTTATGTTTTTCAACTGACATAATACCAGTGTGTTCAAAATGACATGCTGATCCTATTTCTGTAGTATTATTTACATAAATCACATGTTTGGAAAAATATCAGTGTTTTTTTTTAAATGTTTATTTATTTTTGAGAGAGAGACAGACAGACAGACAAACACTCCATGAGCAGAAGAGGGGCAGAGAGAGATAGAGATATAGAATCTGAAGCAGGCTCCAGGCTCTGAGCTGTCAGCACAGAGCCTGATGCAGGGCTTGAACCCACAAACCATGAGATCATGACCTGAGCCGAAGTCAGATGCCTAGCCACCCTATAAACATATCAGTGTTTCAACAAAAAGGGTATGCAGAAAATCACGCATCCTCAGTCTCATTTCCTATCTGCTTGAGTGATGTTTTAATTCACTTCGTAGATCTACAGTTTGATGTATAAAATTCCCACCAACCAATCATTTGTCAAACATTGTCTAATTTTACTGAGATGGATCTTTGCATCTTTACAGTATCTGGATCTCTTTCAGAGAGAAATGCTAGATTTTCTGTGAAACAAAATAACCACAATTTTATGGCTACTGATGCATTTTCTGTTAAGAGCTTGCTTACAGCATTTTACTTAGGTAAAGGGAATGTAGAGACTCAAATACAAAGATTGTGCCCTTGACAGTCTCCTTACTCTTATTCATTGCATGATTGCTTCATAGAGTTTGATCTTCAAAGGCTTTTAATATAGAACAGAAGTCATTGTTGTATTTTCCTCAGAAATAACACCTATTAATTAAGGCATTTTGTATGCTTTCTGGGTGAAACGCACAAGGTTTGAGAGCTTAAAGAAAGAGGATGTGCATAGGGTTTGGGTAAGGGAGTGGACAGGAAATATCTTTATGCTGTTACAGGTATACAGTGTTTCATACATCTTATCAAAATTGTATCTATCATCTTATCGTATGATTAAATCATCTCATAGAGATTTATGAGTGCTGAAATTACTCTCAGGTTCTGACAACAGACCGCATGACAAATCTAATTGCCAATTCTCAAGTCATCTCATTCAACTTTTCAGCACCATTTGTTACGGCCGATTGACAACTCATTTTTGAAAACTTTTTTTTTAAGTAGGTGCCTAGAATGTTTCTTTCTCAATTCTTATACTCATTTGCTGTTCCTTCTCTGTCCACTTTTCTGGTTCACTTCATCTTCATGACTTCTTAATTTTGGATTCCACCAGGGTCATCTTCATACCATCTCTCTTCTCTCTGTACATTAACTCTTTTTTAAATTTTTTTAATGTTTATTTATTTTTGAGAAAGAGAGAGAGAGAGAGAGAGAGAGAGAGCCAAGAAGGGGCAGAGAGAGAGAGGGAGATACAGAATCTGAAGCAGGCTCCAGGCTCTGAGCTGTCAGCACAGAGCCCGACGCAGGGCCTGAACCCACCAACTGCGAGGTTATGACCTGAGCCAAAATCTGGTGCTTAACCAACTGAGCCACCAAAGTGCCCTTGTATGTTAATTTTTAATGTGATCTAACCCTTCTCATGGCTTTAATATTATCCATGCTATATACAAAATGTGTGTATATGTATGTGTGTATATGTGTGTGGAGATTATGTCTACATATATATTACATATTATATATATATATATATATATATATATATATATCTTCAGTCCTATTTTATACCGTGTACTCTTGATTTATATATTTTTTAAAGTTCTATACAACTCTACAGCTAATTGTCATGTAATAGACATTACTAAAATTCAAAAACCTGCTTTCATTTTGTTCAAATATTCTATTTGTATAAATGGCAACTACATATTTTGGATCAGATCAATCTTTGGGCCATCATTTTCCCTTTTTATTAATTGATGACCCTATTCACTATATTACCAAATACTGGTACTTCTAACTTCATGATATATCCAAACTCTACCGTTTCTAATTGTCTTTTACCCTACTACTATGTGCCAAGCTCTCTGTCACATTAGTTAATGTAGTAACCTCCTAACTAGTCTCTTGTATACCCATGGAATTAATTTTTCACTCAGCAAACTGAGTGTTTTGCTTTGTTTTAATTTTTTTAGTGTTTATTTTTGAGAGAGACAGAGAGACTGAGCATGAGCAGGGGAAGGGCAGAGAGAGGGAGACATAGAATCCAAAGCGGGCTCCAGGCTCTGAGCTGTCAGCATAGAGCCAGACATGGGCTCGAACTCAGGAAGCGTGAAAGCATGACCTGGCTGAAGTCGGACACTTAAGTGACTAAGCCACCCAGGCGCCCCTGTTTTGTTTTTCCTTTTTTTAAAAATATAATTTGTTGTCAAGTTGGCTAACATACAGTGTGCTCTTGGTTTTGGGGATAGATTCCTGTGATTCATCGCTTACGTACAACACCCAGTGCTCATCCCAACAAGTGCCCTCCTCAATGCCCATCACCAATTTTCCCCTCTCCCCCACCTATCCCACCTATCAACCTTCAGTTTGTTCTCTGTATTTCAGAGTCTCTTATGGTTTGCCTCCTTCCCTCTCTTTAACTATTTTTCCCCCTTCCCTTCCACCATGGTCTTCTGTTAAGCTTCTCAAGTTCCATATATGAGTGAAAATATATGATATCTGTCTTTCTTTGACTGACTTCACTCAGCGTAATACCCTCCAGTTCCTTTCATGTTGCTGCAAATGACAGGATTTCATTCTGTCTCATTGCCAAGTAGTATAACATTGTATATATAAACCGCATCATCTTTATCCATTCATCAGTTGATGGACATTTAGGCTCTTTCCATAAGCTGGCTATTGTTGAAAGCACTGCTATAAACATTGGGGTACATGTGCCCTTATGAATCATCATTCCTGTATCCTTTGGATAAATTCCTAGTAGTGCTACTGCTGGATAGTAGAGTAGTTCTATTTTTAATTTTTTGGCGGGATCGCCACATTGTTTCCAGAGTGGCTACACCAGTTTCCATTCTCACCAACAGTGCAAAAGTGTTCTCATTTATCCACAACCAGACCAGCATCTGTTGTTTCTCAGTTGTTAATTTTAGCCACTCTGACGGGTGTGAGGTGGTATCTCAATGTCATTGGAATTGTATTTCCCTGATGATGAGTTATGTTGAACAACTTTTCATGTATCTGTTGGTCATCTGTATATTTTCTTTGGAAAAGTGTCCATTAATGTCTTCTGCCCATTTCTTCACTAGATTATTTGCTTTTCAGGTGTTGAGTTTGGTAAGTTCTTTATAGATTTTGGATACTAATCCTTTATCCAATATGTCATTTGCAAATATCTTCTCCCATTCTGTCAGTTGCCTTTTGCTTTTGTTGATTGTTTCCTTTGTAGTGCAGAAGCTATTTGTCTTGTGAGGTCCCAATAATTCATTTTTGCTTTATTTCTCTTGCCTTTGGAGACATGTCGAGCAAGAAATTTCTGTGGCTGAGGTCAAAGAGGTTTTGCCTGTTTTCTCCTCTAGGATTTAATGGCTTCCTGTCTCACATTTAGGTATTTTCATCCATTTTGAGTTTATTTTTGTGTATGGTGTAAGAAAATGGTCCAGTTTAATTCTTCTTCATGTTGCTGTCCAGTTCTCCCAGCACCATTTGCTAAAGAGACTGTCTTTTTTCCATCGGACCCTCTTTCCTGCTTTGTCAAGGATTAGTTGGCCATATATTTGTGGGTTCAATTGTGGGTTCTCTATTCTATTCCATTGGTCTATGTGCCTGTTTTTGTGCAAATACCATACTCTCTTGATGATTATAGGTTTGTAGTAGAGGCTAAAGTTTGGGATTTTGATGCCTCCCGCTTTGGTTTCCTTTTTTCAACATTACTTTGGCTGTTCAGGGTCTTTTGTGGTTCCACACAAATTTTAGGACTGTTTGTTCCAGCTTTGAGAAGAATGCCTATGCAATTTTGGTTGGGATTGCATTGAATGTGTAGTTCGCTACGGGTAGTATCGACATTTTAACAATATTTTTTTTCCAATCCATGAGGGAATGTTTTTCCATTTCTTTGTGTCTTCTTCAGTTTCCTTCATAAGTGTTCTATAGTTTTCAGAATACAGATCTACTGAATTCATGTATCAGTTCTAGCAGCTTTTTGGTGCAGTCTTTTGGGTTTTCCATGTAGAGTATCATGACATCTGTAAAGAGTAAGTTTGGCTTCTTCCTTGCCAATTTGAGTGCCTTTTACTTCATTTTGTTGTCTGATTGCTGAGGCTATGACTTCCAAAACTATGATAAACAACGGTGGTGAGAGTGGACATCCCTGTCGTGTTCCCGATCTCAGGGGGAAAGCTCTCAGTTTTTCCCCTTTGAGGGTGATATTAACTGTGGGCTTTTCATATATGGTTTTCATGAGGTTAAGGTATGTTACCTCTATGCGGACAAACTTGAGGGTTTTTATTAAGAAAGGATGCTGTATTTTGTCAAATTCTTCTTCTGCATCTATTGACAGGATCATGTGGTTCTTATCCTTTCTTTTATTAATATGATGTATCACATTGATTGATTTGCAAATACTGAACCAGCCCTGCAGCCCAGGAATTAATCCCACTCAATCATGGTGAATAATTCCTTTAATATGCTGTTGAATTCGATTTGCTAGTATCTTGTTGAGAATGTTTGCATCCATATTCATCAGGGATATTGGCCTTTTTTTGTAATTCTCCTTTTTTTGTAGGGTCTCTGTCTGCTTTGGGGATCAAGTTAATACTGGCTTCATAGAATGAGTCTGGAAGTTTTCCTTCCATTCTATTTTTTAGAACAGGTTGAGAAGGATAGATACTAACTCTGCTTTAAATGTCTGGTAGAATTCCCCTGGGAAGCCATCTGGCCCAGGACTCTTATTCGTTTGGAGATTTTTGATAACTGATTTAATTTCTTTGCTAGTTATGGGTCTGTTCATATTTTCTATTTCTTCCATTTGAGTTTTGGTAGTGTGCAGGTGTCTAGGAATTTGTCCATTTCTTCCAGGTTTTCCAGATTGTTGGTATATAATTTTTGTATTATTCTCTGATAATTGTATTTGTGTGGTGTTGGTTGTGATCTTTCCTCTTTCATTCATGATTTTATCTATTTGGGTCTTCTCCCTTTTCTTTTTGAGAAGTCAGGCTAGGGTTTTATCAATTTTGTTTATTTAAAAAAAAACAGCTCTTAGTTTTATTGATCTGTTTTACTATTTTTTTATTCTATATTGTTGGTTTCTGCTCTAATCTTTATCTTTCTCTTCTCCTGGCTTTGGGCTTTCTTTACTGTTTTTCTAGTTCCTTTAGGTGTGCTTTTAGATTTTGTTTTGGGGATTTTTCTTGTTTCTTGAGATAGGTCTGGATTGTAATGTAAATTCCTCTTAGGACTGCCTTTGCTGCATCCCAAAGAATTTGGACTGTTGTGATTTCATTTTCATTTGTTTCCATATTGTTTTTTAATATCTTCATTTATTACCTGGTTGACCAAGTCATTCTTTAGTAGTATGTTGTTTAACCTCCATGTACTTGGAGGTTTTCCAAACTTTCTCTTGTGGTTGATTTCAAGTTTCACAGCATTGTGATCTGAAAATGTGCATGGCATAATCCTAATTCTTTTATATTTATTGAGGGTTGTTTTGTGACCCAGTATGTAATCTGTCTTGGAGAACGTTCCATGTGCACTCAAAAAGAACGTGTATTCTGCTGCTTTTGGATGAAAAGTTCTGAATATATCTGTCAAGTCCAGCTGGTCTAGTGTATGATTCAGGGCAATTGTGTCTTTATTGATTTTCCGCCTAGATGATCTGTCCATTGTTGTAAGTGAAGTATTAAAGTCACCTGCAATTACTGTATTCTTATCAGTAATATTGCTTATGTTGGGTGCTTCCAAATTGGGTGCATAAACATTTAATAATTGCTAGTTCTTCTTGATGGATAGACCTGTTATTATGATATAATTCCCTTCTTCTAATCTTGTTATAGCCTTTAGTTTAAAATCTAGTTTGTCTGATATAAGTATGGCTACTCTGGCTTTCTTTTGATTTTTAATAACATGATAGATGGTTCTCCATTCCCTCACTTTCAATCTGAAGGTGTCCGCAGGTCTAAAATGGGTCTCTCATAGACAGCATATAGATGGATCTTGTTTTCTTACCTTCTGATACCCTATGTCTTTTCATTGGAGTATTTAGTCCATTTACATTCAGTGTTATTATTGAATGATATGGATTTAGTATCATTGTGTTACCTGTAGGTTTCATGCTTAAGGTGATGTCTCTGGACCTTTGTAGTCTTTGCAGCATTCCACTCACAGAGTACCCCTTAAGATCTCTTGCAGGGCTGGTTGAGTGGTCATGAACTCCTTCAGTTTTTGTTTGTCTGGGAAAGTCTTTATCTCTCCTATTCTGAATGTCAGCCTTGCTGAATAAAGGATTCTTGGCTGCATATTTTTCCTATTCATCACATTGAATATTTCCTGCCACTTCTTTCTTGTCTGCCAAGTTTCAGTGAACAGGTCTGCTACTACCCTTATGTGTCTACCCTTGTAGGTTAAGGCCCATTTGTGCCTAGTTGCTTTCAGAATTCTCTCTTTATATTTGCATTTTGCCAGTTTTGTTATAATATGTCATGGAGAAGATTTATTCCTGTTACATCTGAAGGGAGTTCCCTGTGCCTCCTGGATTTGGATGTCTGCTTCCCTCCCCAAATTGGGGAAGTTCTCAGCTATAATTTGTTAAAGTAAACCTTCTGCTCTTTCCTGTCTCTTCTTCTTCTGGAATTCCTCTGATATGGATACTATTACGTTTCATTGAATCACTTAGTTCTCTAATTGTCGCCTCATGGTCTACTATTTTTTTATCTCTTTTTCTTGGCTTCATCATTTTCCTTAATTTATCTTCTATTTCACTTATACTCCCCTCTGCCTCTTCCATCCTCACTCTCACTGCATCTATTTTATTTTGCACCTCATTTACAACATTTCTTAATTCGTCCTATTTTTTTTTACTTCCTTGGTCTCTGCAGCAATAGATTCTCTGCTGTCTTCTATGTTTTGTTCAAGCCCAGTGATTAATCCTATGACTAGTATTCTAAATTCTTGACCAGATATATTGTATATATGTGTTTTGAGAAATTCTTTAGCTGTCATTTCTTCCTGGAATTTCTTTTGAGGAGAATCCTTCTGTTTCATCATTTTGGCTAACCTTCTGACCCTTATGTGTTTTAAAAGCTTGTTATGTGTCCTGCATGTGCAAGCACTACTATGTTAAAGAGGGGTCATACACTGTCCAGGGCCTGGCCCTTCAGGACGTGTTATTGGAGTGTGTTATGTGTTCTCTGTTTTTGTGACTCTGGTTGCTTTAACTCCCTACTCGTAGTGGTGGTTTGGACCCTCCACTAAGTGTGATTTGATTTGTTTGTTGAAGTAACCCTATGGCCCACCAAGCTGTCACCCTGGGCCCCTGGAGATATCTCTGTCACTCTGCAGCCTGGACTCTTGGAATTCCAAGTCCTCTGACCTCAACACTTCTGTGTTTGAGTAAGTGAACTTTGGATCCCCCTACTTCTCTGCCATGTTGACCACTCTCTTGTTTTGTTTTAATGTAAGCCACAATATAGCACTTCTCTGATAAAATTTACCAATTATTATCCATCTCACTCCGTATATTATTATACACATGTGTGGCTTATAACAGTTTGCTGTTCCAACATTTCATCACTTCAAGTCAAGTGAAAAACTTCATTTCCATTTATGTTATTTTACTTTCTCCAATTTTAAAGAATGTCTTGGGGATGACATGGAATTTTATTTTATTAATCAAACATGATTCATAAACCATATATATTTACATATTCATATATAAACTTATAAGGAGTATTTTATAGAAATACTCATATAAAAACTAAAGGGAAAATATTGTATGTATCCGTATTTCTAGTCTTTTCATTGTTCATTCTTCCTTCATGATGTGCCAAGATTTTCTTTATCATTTTTCTTTCTATATGAAGAAATTCCTGTAGCCAGTTTCTAAAGATAGGTCTGATATTCACAAGTTCTCTCAACCTCCTTTGTTTGAAGGTTTTTTTTAATCTTTTACTCCCAAAAGATAATTTCACCAAACATAGAATCCATGGTTGACAATTATTTTAGTTCAGCATGTAAAAAAAAATACCATGACACTTTCTGCTGTACTCCATGGTTTCAGATGAGAAATCAGATTTCATTTGAATTGGTCTTTCCCCTTCAAATAATGTATCATTTCTCCCTGATTGCTTTCAAAATTGTATTTTTATCATTAGTTTTCAAAAGTGTAATTATGATATGTTCCCATGTGGTTTTCTTTGGGTTTACTTTGTTTGTTGTATAAATGGTGAAGATGTCATCTGCTAGGGAACTCCTAATTTATAATATAATACAATAAGTTTAATAGGAATAAGATAATAAAAATGATAATGGAGATATCAAAAAGGAAGCCTGAGGCAATTTAATATAAAAATTTAATAAATTTCACACAAATAAAGTAATAACTCAAGAGGCACTTTGAAATTACTGGATAAAAATTTTGAAAAAGAAAGATTAAACAAAATAAATAGATGGCATGGGCAGATTTTCTATTGTATAATAAAGAATTTGGCTGGCCTTTGTCACTGGTTCCTGGGCATTGAGGGGAGAGGGCATCTACATTTTTTTTATGTACCAGGTGATAGAAGTGTCTTTGTTATTCATGATTTGCTCTCATAGTTTTTATTAATGAGGTGACTCATGGTAGATGCCTAGAGAGTTTATAAGATAAATCAGGATGAAGGCTGACCATGCCAGCAAGACCACCCATATGATTAGAAGTTTAGGGCTTTGGGTCACTTAATATCAGCTTAACCTCAGGGAATGAAAGAGATATAGGTTAAGTTCAATCACATGGCCAAAGATTTAATTAATCACATCTACATAATGAAACCCCAATAAAATCTCTGAACACCAAAGCTCAGGTGACCTTTGCTGGTGAACAATACACTGTGTATATTCCTAAACATTACTATGCAAGGAAGGTGATAAGTTCTCGAGGACATGGAAGCTTCATGTTTGGGATCCTCTCATACCTGGCCCATGCATCTCTTGGTTGGTTCTTATTTGCATACTTTTTGCTACAATGAAGCTGAATTCATAAGTGTAACACTGTCAGTGAATTTTTTAATTCATTCTAGTGAATTATTGAACTCAGGAGGTAATAGGAAATCTCCAATTTGTAGGCAGTTGGTTAGAAGTGTGGGTGCCTGGGAACCTCCAAGCTTGCAGCTGTTGTCCTAAAGTGAGGTCAGTTTTATGGAGGAACATGTCCCAAACTTATGAAGTGTTACCTAACTTCAGGTAGTGACCTAGGTTATTCTTACCTAGTTATTGACACTACCTTTGTCGATGCTATTAGGATACATCCTGAAGTTACATTTTTCCATATCCCTGTCCCGAGATCAAAAAATATTTTTTAGTAATTAAAATTATTTTATTTTATTTTCCATTATGGCAGGTTACTTTTATTTTTTTTATATTTTAAGGAAATTTACATGCCTTGAAAATGCTGATTATGGGCACAACAATCAAAGAATAAATTGTATTTGTTACAATCATTACACTGTATTTCATAATTTTATTTTTTTTATTTTTTTTATTTTTAAAATTTTTTTTTTCGACATTTATTTATTTTTGGGACAGAGAGAGACAGAGCGTGAACAGGGGAGGGGCAGAGAGAGAGGGAGACACAGAATCGGAAACAGGCTCCAGGCTCTGAGCCATCAGCCCAGAGCCCGATGCGGGGCTCGAACTCACGGACCGCGAGATCGTGACCTGGCTGAAGTCGGATGCTTAACCGACTGCGCCACCCAGGCGCCCCTGTATTTCATAATTTTATAACGTGCTATTTTTCTGCTTTCAATTAAGCTAAGGTTTGCAATGGTGATAAAAGAAAAATAGACACAAAGTAATCTTCATTTAATTTTCATGATCTGTTTATATGAAATAAATTTCATTATAAGATACACTAGCTTTTGATTTTGTTTAATTAATTATTTATTTATCTATTTATTTTTGTGTGGTATGTTCCACATTGTATTACCTCATATATTATTTTTTATTTTCTTAAGCAATATTGTTTTCTGGAACAGCATATTTCAATTCACTACTCTTATCACAAGAATTTGGAAGTAAACAAGCTTTCATTTTTATTTTATTTTTTTTAAGTTTGTTTATTTATTTTGAGAGAGACAGAGATAGTGTGAATGGGGGGGGCAGAGAGAGAGGGGGAGAGAGAATTCCAAATAAGCTCCATGTTGCCAGCACAGAGCCCTATGTGGGGCCCAAACCCATGAAACCATGAGGTCATCACCCAAGCTGAAACCGAGTCCAATGTTCAACTGACTGAGCCACCCAGGTGCCCCAGTAATCAATTTCTGCCAATTGATCGCAATTGTGGTAGAGGTTGGTGGTGTGCACCAATTGATTAAACATAGAATTTGAAGATAGGTTATGATCTGCTACAACCAAAAGCTTTTTGTATTAAGAGCACAATCAGAGGGAGAATGCCAAGTTTTGTATCACAGTAGAATTCCTAATGGAATCATGCTTGAGAGACACAGAAAATAGATAGATGATGAAATAAAATAAAACAAAATACACACAGGTAAGAATGTCTACCTAAAACTATGTAAAACACAGTACAAGAAGCACTCCTTGTGAATGCCTCCCAGACTAAGAGAATGTAGTATGAAAAAGAAAGATGCATTTTCCTGCCCTTCTCTGGAAGCAGAGTGAACAGCTCTGGAACCACTACTACCTCAAGCATTCCTGAGGTTACACAAAGGGAACGAGACACCACAATGCTCAGAAGAGCAGTGACAACACCTGCCAAAGCCTGCACTTCCTCCTGTAGCACCAATAGTGCCTAATAGCACAGTAGAGATGTTGACAGGGATGAAAACACTCAGGATGGCCTCGGTTCCCCCAGGTAGAACACTGTAGTGTCTGAAAACACCAGGGAGCTGGCAGAACAGTACTGACAGGATAAATGCACTTGAAAAGACAAATAGAACACCTCCTGGGGCCTTTAAAAAATCCTTAAGCACGAATAATAAGGAAATATTTGAAGGGAACTCTAAAGGATCCCAAGGACCTCCATGGTAAGGTGCAGGTAAATTCCTATGGACTTCATGTTAATATTGCTAATGTAAACCACAGACAGTTGAGATCAGGAGAAATTAAGATTTTATGCAGGTAACACTTTTTAAGGGTTATATTTTTGCTACTGGATAATAAACTTGTAATTGCAAAGGAATGGATGGTTTATTAAACAAAATATATTAAAGTAGTTCAATAATTTTCTGAGTAGCTGTTATTGCTGACTCATAAATGCTGAAATAAATTTTAAAAAAGTGTAACTGGAAATATTTTAAAAATTACATTATGGAGATTAAACAAAACTTATCCATTACTTTAAAATCTTAGCATTGTCCAGGAAAAAACTGATGAATAATTTATGTGGAGCAAATCCAACAATTTTCTATAATTTATATATAGCACTGTTTTATAAGAAAATATCTTCTCCTTCAAAGAGAACAGTATTTTTTTTGCTTTATCTCATGATAATGTTTGAGACGCAATAATGAAAAATATTGGCAAAAACCTTGTCTTTGATACATACAGCCCATAGGTTGTGAAGGGGTTATATAAAAGAGTTCTTATTTATTAAATTTATTTAATTTGTTTATGCTCAGAAATTCATGCTCCCATAGAATCAATGTTACAAAAAAAAGTACTGTCCTCACAGTGAATAATAGCTCTTCTGTCCAAATTTCACAATCCCTGAGAGAACTGTTGGTAATAAAAGAGTAGCAACATTAAGGGAAGAAAACATGAGTAAAAGGACCACAGTCTTAACCCCTTCATTAATTCCATGGACTACCATATTGGTTACCCCTTATATTCCATCATATTCCTTTATTCACTAACTTTAACATCATTATTCCAGCTTCTCACACCCTTCCAGACACAGGCCCACTTGAACCCTGTTTCAGTTTCCACGATCCTGTGGCTTGGTACCCTAGAAACATACCCTCCTACTTTCTTGTAAGTGTGGAAGAAAGGACAAAAGGAAATTCTTCAGACTTGCTTTCAGAGCTGGAATAACATGGAGAAGGGAGTATGAACATCTGTCACTCTAAAATAGAACTTGGTATGTGATTTATGTATTCAACAGAAGTGTATTAAGGGCTACTATGTGGAAAATGCTGGGGATAGTGGTGAATTCAGCCACCAACCATGTGAAACTGACAGTGTAATGATGGAGACATACAAACAAACATTCAAAAATTAAATAAATAAAAGCCTAAGAGCCAATTAAAATAAGTGCATGGTGCTCTGGGATTGTGTGGGGCCCACAGGGAAAGCTGCTTGTATGTGTGGCAACTGAACTGAGACCTGCAGAATGAATAGGAATTAATTACATGTGCAAGTATGGAGAAAAACATTAAAAGTGGAGGGACTGTCAAAAGCAAAGTCCTGTGGGGAGCACCAAGGACTAGAAGCACTAAGAACTAAGTATTGTGCAAAGACCTTGGGATGATTTTAATGTGGATAAGTGTTATAGGAGGGAACAAGAACTGACATAATTGTATTTATATTTCAGAAACAGCATCTGGCTACCAGTTAGCGAATGCTAATAAGAGTTGGGACAGGCAAGATTGGTTATTTAGGAGCCTATTGCGAGAAATGATGGTAGCTTGGATTAGTATGATAGCATGTGAAATAATGGTGATTGAATTCTGGAGGTTTTTGATTTATGATTCAGTCTTATGATGGATCAAATACAGGTAATGGGAAGGAAAGTTGTAAAAAAAAAAAAACAACATTAGATTTAAAACCTCCAGAGCAGATTCACAATTTGCACAAAAATGCTGATATACACGGAAAAGAGCAGAGAGAGGGTTTTCTTGAAATATGGCTCACACGTGGCATGGTTCTTATCAAAAGGATACCACTTGCCTAAGAGTAATGCAGACATTTTCTGTAAGTGACAACCAGAGTGAAAGACATTTGATTACAAACCATAGGGTACAGCATACACAGCCAAAGTCTAAGACAGTGAAAGGGCACAATGGAGATATCAGAAAATTCCATATAGTAAAGAGAAAGATGGGGCCAAAAATGTAGAAAGAGACATTATAAGAATGCTCCAGTTGTAAGAGTAAGTTGTTAAGCAGGAAGACACAGAAATATGAGGCAAGGCTTTGTAGCAACATGGATGGAACTGGAGAGTGTGATGCTAAGTGAAATAAGCCATACAGAGAAAGACAGATACCATATGTTTTCACTCTTATGTGGATCCTGAGAAACTTAACAGGAACCCATGGGGGAGGGGAAGGAAAAAAAAAAAGAGGTTAGAGTGGGAGAGAGCCAAAGCATAAGAGACTCTTAAAAACTGAGAACAAACTGAGGGTTGATGGGGGTGGGAGGGAGGAGAGGATGGGTGATGGGTATTGAAGAGGGCATCTTTTGGGATGAACGCTGGGTGTTGTATGGAAACCAATTTGACAATAAATTTCATATATTAAAAAAAAAGAAATATGAGGCAAGGAGCAAACTATGTACAAGAACCCACTGAAGCTTCAGTTGAATATAGAATAAAATGAGACGATATGTGGTGATATAGACCAGTCGTCAGTAACATCTACTACAGTCTATGGTTTGCATAACTCAGATTCATTCCTGTTGTACATGAAGTCCAATCCGTCATTTCTTGAGAAGGCCAAAGTGACTAGCTGATAGTTGTTAATTTTAGGATCTATGAACATTATGCCATATCAAATAGCAGAATCATTTCATTCTCAGGATCAGAACATGTAATTCAACACAGCCAAGAGCTGTGGCTGGAAGCATACATTTCTACAAATTGTTCTCAGAAATAAAGGTGAGAGACACCTATCCTACTTTCGCTCCTTGGTTTCTAGGTTCATGTTCTAGGGTTTGGGGACATAGCTTCTTATAGTGGCTATTTGTTCAATGTGTATACCACATCCAGAAATATACCCCAACCCTGTACTGGTGACATTCCAGAGTTGGTGCCTTATTTTTAGGTTTAAGAGGTTATTCCAATGTTCTGTCCAGCCTATAACTTCTCGGTAATGTGATACCAAATATGACAAGTAGATCCGTATCATGGACTTAACACTAGCTGCTGCTGATGAGAGGCAAGATATTCAGAAGCCGGGTTAATATAGGACACTGAAGTCTGCTCCTCTTGAACCCACTACCAGATCCATCTACAAGCCTATTCCTTAAAACTTTCTGTATATGATCTTCTACTCTTGCACCTTCCAAGACTACAATTATCCTTCCGTGCTATTTATCTCTGTCCAGAAATATATATATACCTTTGCTTTAACAACTTTTTCCTCCACTCTAAGTGGAGGGATATGGCTTAAGACAGGCTGTTGAAGGTCTTTGCTCATTATTATCTTAAGGGCCACCTCTAATTTGGGTTGTAATGTAGCAGAAGTCCATTTTTTGGCCAAATTTATCTAGCTGACCCATTCTTGATCAGGCCCAAGATTATTCTTCTACATTAACAACTCATAAAGAATCACTAGTCCTCCGTTCCCACTATACCACAGGAGTGAATTTAAGAAGCAGTGTCAGCACAACAGAGCTGACACAGACACACATAATTATTTCTATGACTTACGTACACACTATACATTTGGTTGGACTCCAGCGCAAATATACTGTCCTCATAATAAAATGATTCCTGCTGCTGCACTGTCCAAACTCAAGATTTGTCTGGTCTGGTACACTAGGTTCACAATGGTCAGCTCTGATCCCATTGTCACTCACTGTCTCGTAGTCCGGTGTTCAATCTCTTCTGGAACCTAGATGCATGTCAGAAATAGCTGGGTTTTGTTAGTTTTCTGCTATATAAATCATAACCTTTCTCCAGAAATGTAGAAGTATTCTCTGCTATCTCCCCTATTATTATTTTCAGAAGCTTCAGGAATCATCCTCATTTAGCTCTGGCACCTTCAGATCTATCAGATAAAACGACTGAGCTGAAAAGCAGCTTGTACCAGAGGTTGGACATGTTGCAGAGCACTATCTTGCTCTGGGTCCACTGAAAATTGATAGCCTCTGAATTATCTAATAAATAGGTTGAAACAATAATCCCAAAGAGCTATATTCTGTTCCAAAATCCAAAAAGGCCAACAAAGTGCTGTTCTTTTTATTAGAAATAGAAGAGGTAAAATGTAATAATTTGTCCTTCCATTGGAGGGATGCCCTAGAAATTGTCTCCAGACAATTTGAACCCTTAAAAATTAACTGATGTGACAAATCCCTGAATCATTGCAGAAATTTATCTTCTACAATTTGTTAACATGAAGCTTACCAGGGAAGTGAAAATACTTGCTTATGCCTACTCATCTGTTCCCCTTAATGTGATTCACCAAAAGAGTTAATTAATCTGATCTAAGGAATATCAGAGTGACCACATTTCCTTTGGCTCTATTTAAAAATGTACAGGAAAGTTATAGCTCTGGGGAAAAACACTGAATGTGTACTGGTTTGTATCTCCTTTTCTTAAGGAGATTGAAAAGAGCATGCCACCAGATCATTAGCGATATACCGATTTCCAGAGCTGATTAAATCTTTTCTAATAAGGATATTGCATCCACCATAGCAGCCACCTTGGGGACTACCACTTCATTATGCTTAGGCAGTCCACTGTCTTCTGTCAATATGCATCTGTTTTTTCCCCCAGTGGTTTTATTGGTAAATTAAATAAAATGTGATAGGACTAGTGATACTGCACCCTTTTAGAAACTTTTTTCTGCCATCCCCCATGGGAATAGCAATGAATCTGAGTTACTACCTTCTTCAGTTGGAGGGAGACATTTCAGAGAACTTCATCTGGCTTTTCTTACCATAATGGCTCTCATTTCCTTGGCCAGGAAACCACTGTGATAGTTATTCCACTTACTAATTATATTCATCTCAATTGTACATTTGTGGACTAGAGAAATAACCACAGGTTTGGTCTGCAGAATCATAAGACATCCAGAAGAGGGACTTGTAATAGCATGCCATTTATCATCTGGACTCGTTATATCTCTGCACTAAGGGAGAAAGGCCATGATGGCGTTCTGTGTCAGCTGACCACCTCAGCTTTCTAAAGAACTTCTTCCTTCTTCCTCAAGAATATTAACTTTAATATAAAATTTAGGTCTTTTGGGGGAAGAATGAGGCTGATATTTACTTTGAACATTTGCAATGTCATTGAAGGGCTTTTCTTCTTTTTTTTTTTTTAATTTTTTTTTCAACGTTTTTTATTTATTTTTGGGACAGAGAGAGACAGAGCATGAACGGGGGAGGGGCAGAGAGAGAGGGAGACACAGAATCGGAAACAGGCTCCAGGCTCCGAGCCATCAGCCCAGAGCCCGACGCGGGGCTCGAACTCACGGACCGCGAGATCGTGACCTGGCTGAAGTCGGACGCTTAACCGACTGCGCCACCCAGGCGCCCCATGAAGGGCTTTTCTTCAAGGTAACCTGGCATACATTTCAATCGAAGAAGTCTAGTTAGATCTGGAAACTGTCTGAAAGAGTACAGGTTTCCATATAGAAGCTAGCATCAGTACTTTGCTCATTAACTCTTGGTTATTTTGGGTTTTATAATTTAAGTGATATCTTCATGGGCTTCTAATTTACTGTGTCCCAGCAACACCATGATCTATTAATTATCATCTCAGATCCCTGTTGGTAAGTAAATCCATATTGCTTCTGAGGGTTTAGTGGCACACTGATTCTCTGCTATTCCAGAGTAATCTCCTCCACACTGACACTATCAATCCTAGTTCTAGAATAGCAACTCTTGGCATCAGCCTTGGCCTCAAAGGATAGTTGTACAGGTGCCCACAGGTACACTAAAAGTCATCAAACTAAATAATTTTCACATGATAAGTCCTTTCTATGCCTCTTCATTAACACACACAAAGTTTTAGAAGACAGTCAAGTGACCAATGCAATTGCCATCTAGCCATGGCATACAACCTCACCTGAGAATTATCTTTATGCTTTTAATAACAAGTCACTCCAAAGCTACAAATTTCAGTGGAGATGTAGTATTCAATTGTAGTTTCTGGGAAAAATGTGGTCTAAGTATACATTGACAGGCATATAATATGATATTTGAATTTTCTAAAACTTCTCATTATATTTCTTAGAAATTGGATTAGAAGTCAAAAGATTGTTAAAGGGTTTTTAAAGTCTCACATTTTAAAAGACAACTGAAATTTGTATTGAGTTTAGAAATTGAACATTAGGATTTGATTATTTTTCCACCAGTACACTCAGTTATGAATTGAATATTTCATGGTCTCTATGTCATCAGTGAGGCATAGTTACTTAACTATTCCATAATTAAATTGAAATAATATATCTATAACAGGTTAAAGGTGCTCTGTAGAAGGAAACAATATTAGGAAATAATTTCATCCTGCCTCACGAAATATTCCAGTTGTTATTTTTGAATCAGACATTGAATACATTGGAAAACTGGTCATAGTGCCAAATGTTTTAAGCACTAAGAAGATGCATGAGTCACAGTATAGTCCACTCATATGACTGAGAATCACTTGAAAGATACTTCACCTGCTGTCACAAATGTCACCTCAAATAAAGAAATTATAAGATATATGCTATTACAATGGGAGTAGAGAAAAAAAAACAAGCAAACAAAAAAAAATGTTGGCTCAATGGAAAGTAATAATTTGCTGTACATTAAGATGTGGAATATGTAATGTAGAATATCAAAAGAATGATATAATTCCAGAGAATATGGAAATTCCTTGACTGGTAAATTGGGGACTTTGATATTTCCTCTAATAGGGGTTAGCTATAAATAAGTCCTATGAAAAACAAGTATAGTGGCCTCTAACAATAAAACTTCATTTTTCATTTATATTACATGAGCATTTTTAGCTAATAGGTATTGTGAACATGGAAGGGATTCTAATTACGTTCACCCCAGGACTCAGGCCAACATCATCTCTCTCTCTGGAGCACTGTACACTCGAAAGAGCATAGAGAGTATCTGGTAAAGTGCAAAGTGCTCTGACAGCATCTTCCTAGAATTGATATTTACATTTCATCTCCCAAAGGCAGTAACACAACCAAGCCTGACTTCAGTAGGGGAAGGAAATAAATACCTCCTCTAGAGTAGGAAAATAGGTATTTATGAACAGATAAGTAGATAGGTAATACAATCTACCACAGTGGACACTGGAACATATTTCATTGTCGCCACTGAAGACAGGGTCACAGGCTCTCCTAGATATGGAGGTTGTTTCAGTTGCTGTGGCAAATTACTCTAAGTATCAGTTGGCCAAATCACACTTTTAGAAATGTTTTTCCTGCAAGTTAAAAAAGATGCAGAAAGATGTGGATACCAGTAAATGAACAATATTGAGTCTCTCTCTTCCAGCTCAGGTTTCTTGCACCCTAAAAGGAATTAGGTAACCATTATGAATTTGGACCAGGGTTTTGTCCAGAATAAATCACAGGTAGAGCAACAATGGTCCCTTGAATGTATCCCATAACAAACCAAGATCTTATTTCTCATCTATAACTTCAGATAAAACAAACATGTATTACTGCAGCAACAGTGAAGGAACAGAAAAGTAGAAAATTAAAAAAAAATGTTAAATAATCTGTTTAAAATAAAATATTATTAAAGATAAATAAGAAGGACATCATGAAAATGATAGTTTATAAACAAATTAGTCTTACAGACAACTTGATGGACTTGGAATTCTGGGTTGAAAAAAATTCAGAGTATCATTTAATTAGGTATTTATGTAAATACATTAGAATACACTTTTTTCAGTGTTTCCTTACTCATAAGGCAGAGTTTAGAAAATGATGTCCTATTCTTAGTAAAACTAGTTGTTCCAGAGTTGATCTCCTCTTTTAAACCTTGCCATTGGAGGGCATGGGTGTCAGAATGTTTAAGAATTGCTAACCATGTAACCAAGTGCTAGCTAAGTCTGACATCAGATCAATCAATAACGTGGCAAGGGAATTAAACTTTACTTAAACAAACACTAAGGCGTTTGAGCTATTATGAAGCAGACCCCTGAGGATGCCATATCTTTCTACACAAGGCCAAGAATGAGGAAGAGGGTGCTTGAGATACTGATATAATAATTCTTCTGTGGTGATGACCCCAAAACTCCTATGATTAGTACTGAAGACAGAAAATTACAAATTGTTGGACATTTGAAGTTGTCAGATACTGATACAAAACTGCCAATGAGGGAATAACTGACAAAATGACAAGTATAGTCAACTTGGTGTGACTGATAAGTGAACAAAATGAGATTCTACCTCACAGCTGAGATTAAAACATCTCTCTTGAGGTAAGAATGTTATTGTCTATAAAGTCATTAGCATATGACCTGTTTGGGTCTCTGGGTAAAAGATCTGAATCAGGTTGACACTTTGTAAACTTCAGCCAATTAAGTTTACAATGACACCTTCAAGTAAAAGGGGACAAAAAATAACTTATATGGGGAAGTTACAGGGGTTACAGCATAAAAATATGTTGGAAAATATGGGGTTCTCTTTAGGCTTATTGTTCCTGCACCGCATTGCACACAGAGAAGCATGGTGGGAAAGTGAGTTTCTATCATTGACAACTTCTGTAGTTTGGCATACTTTGGCTTCTGGCATAACTCACACAGTGGGGAATGCCCAAAATGTCAAGAAAGGCTTAGATGCTCTATCACCAAAAGAATGATAAATAACCGCTACAGCCATGTTTTCTATATTTTAGGTAAACTGACCTTCCTAATGTTTTGTATATTTTTTCTTTAGTCTGTTTATTGTAGTAAACTTTAATTAAATAGGTTTAAAATAATTTGTAAATCAGTTCCTTGTTCTTTTTTTTTTTTTAGCGTTTATTTATTTTTTTTTGAGACAGAGAGAGATAGAGCATGAATGGGGGAGGGGCAGACAGAGAGGGAGACACAGAATCAGAAGCAGGCTCCAGGCTCTGAGCCATCAGCCCAGAGCCCGACGCGGGGCTCGAACTCACGGACCGCGAGATCGTGACCTGGGCTGAAGTCGGACGCTTAACCGACTGAGCCACCCAGGCGCCCCAGTTCCTTGTTCTTATCATGTATTTGTTGGAAGACTTTTTTTTAAATGTTTACTGATTTTGAGAGAGAGAGACAGAGCACAAGTAGGGGAGGGTCAGAGAGAGAGGAAAAGAGAAAATCCCAAGCAGGTTCTGTGCTGTCAGCACCAAGCCAGCTGGGGCTTGTTGTGGGGCTTGATACCACGAACCGTGAGATCAGGACCTGAGCCCAAATCAAGAGTAAGACGCTTAACTGACTGAGCCACCCAGCCCAGGAAGACATATTTTTGAACTAAATAAAACATGTGTTCCTTTGTTTTAATTAGTAAAATATTTTCTTTCCTTTCATTTTTTTATGCTATATGACCAGAGTCTTTAACTGCAATCTCACAAGTACACCGAGAGTAGAAAAGAACAAAGTGCTATCTCCCCTTAAAAATTTGAGGAGCTTAACCTTCTGTATGCTGAGATGTTCCCTTGTCTTTTTACATCTCACGAAGTAATTTCAAATAGAAGGGTCACTGTGCTAATTAGATTATTTTGTATTTATAAGGAGTGGCAAGTGATGAGGTATAGTTGCTTTAGATATAATGTACATCTTATTCAACTTAATTTAAAAATATAAAACTACTTCATATTTATGAAGTACCTTTGATCTAAAGAGATCAAAATGTTTTAAGGCTTTCATCTCATGAACTTTTATAACACTCTTTAAGTTAGGCAGGTAGTAATTATGACTGTATTCATTTTACAGTTGAAGAATATGAAACAGAAAAGGTAAGTATAAAAGCTTGTCTTACCACAATAAATATCAATTCAAGGGTGAGGGAAGAAAGAAAGTCAAGGTCTTCTCATTGCCACTGACTTTCCTCGAATCAAAATGATTTTGCAGAATCATTTTCCTCATGTTAAATAATAAAATAAAATCCCAATACATGTTGAACCCATATAAGCTAATTTTTGATAGAGTGATACTGATGCATAACTGATACACAGACATTTTTGTCTGGGTTTATAGTTTAATGAACAGGTACATATTAAGGTGGAAACCATTTAGTATCAGGGAAGACTGAAACCATTATATGTACTTGTTGGTATTTCAAATCACCTTCTTCTTTCCAAATACATGAGCTAAAACCAGGTGGGTTTGCCCATTCCCTTCTAGTATTCCAATGTAACAATTGTTGGCACCGAGGTACCAAACTTAAATGTCTAACGTGAGTGGGAAGTTAATCAAGGCTAATCAACTAACACAGCAGCCACAACCTGCAATATGTAATATAAAAAAGCATTACAAAAACCTAGTTGTTGGAAGTTTTTAAAATCTAGGCAAATAAATGGAGATACAAAACATTTTCAGGAATCAAAAGGGAATCATTCTTTATCTCCAGGTTTGAATCTATTGCCATACAGTGAGCTGCCACCAAATGTTTTAGATGATTATTGAAATAATTCTGTTTTTGTTTCCTGCTTCTGTGTTACATAAGTAATACTAATACTTCTTTTTTTTGAGACAGAGAGAGTGGGGGAGGGACAGAGAGAGAGGGGGAGACAAGCTCTGAAGCAGGCTCAACGCTGACAGCAGAGACCCCGATGCAGGGCTCTAACTCATGAACCACAAAATCATGACCTGAGCCGAAGGCAGACGCTTAACCAACTGAGTCACTCAGCCACCCTGTGATGTATAATTTTAAATGGCTAAATAGTTTATTTTACTCTTACAGTGCTTAAATATATCAAAATTCATCTCCAATCTTAAAAACGTATTCAATTTATTTATTGTCATTATTAGTATGAAAGCTCTTCTTAGGGAGCATTTTGGACAGACATGTACTTGGATATAAATTTAACAAGTGACTACAGGCTAACTCTGATCCAAGTTTAAAAAGAAACAAATGTACTATTTAACCCTTTCATAGAGGCATTTTACATTTAATAGAAGCATGTTGCATTTCATCTAACACTAGCTCCTTTTATATACCATGTCTCAGGTGCCATCAAATAGAAAGATGGTCAACAGGCAAACAGATGAGGAGGGACAAATGGACAAATCATAAGATGTATCATTAACCCTGAATTAACCCAAAGTTGATAACTGTGAATAAATTATAGTACCTTGTTATAGTCAGAAACACTAAACACTTCAAGAGTTCAATAAATAATTTAAGTTCTTTTTTGCATAACATTTCAGGAATAACTATTCAAGCACACTGCAGGCAGTGTTTGATGTGAGTAAAATATTCATATCTATTCCATTGTGACCTAATAATTGCACACACTTTAATACTGTGATTAGGAAAGAAGCAATTCAACTTCTATACTTAAAAAGACTTTAATTCTGCTACCAGACACAGCATGTATTTCTGGTTTTCCCACTTTGAGGGAAGTTTTTTATTTATTTAAATTGTAGTATTGGCATTCTGCCCACTAAAAAGTCAAGGGAAAATTTCAGAAAGAAATGTAATTTGCTTTGATCAAAATTGCACGAAGATAGAAAATGAAAAGAAAAAAGAATGAATGAAAATGTGTCAAGGTATTCATACATTTTAAATACTAACAGTAGAAAATCATACAACTACAATCATTGTGTATTCTATTGTATATTTTTGAATGCATAATGGTGGTTTATAAAGAATTTTCAAGTTGGGAAACTATTCATATTTATTTCTTTACATCAATTCAGTTGAGGAAGTCAATGTACAATAGCTTCTGACCTCCTTATATTTACCTTCCATGTAACTCAGCTGCAGCACATTAGCAACATGAAAGAAAAATGAGTTTCAAAACAGAATATGATGGAATGAAATTTAATGGAGTCCCTCTACAGTATAGATTATAGAAAGTTAACAGACTTGGTAGAAAAATAATTTGAGAACACTCGTAAATTCTGTTCTTCTCCTTCAAGTCTCTTCTGTCCAGATTGTTACAAGTGTGTTCTACAGGAAGTTGTCAAAAACTATTCATACAAGTCAGATGCCAAATACTTGCATCTAAGTTAAAAAAATGAAACAACATTTTATACAAAATTAAAATGTGATGCAAACTACAGAATATTTTTATAACTGTCTCCCAAAGTTTCAACCACACCTCACATTTGAACAAAACAATATAAAAAATAAAAACACTAGAAAATCCTCATAAATTGGAAGATCTGATGGAACACTCTAATGTGAAGAAAAATCTGGAATCAAGCGTCTATGCATTACTGGGTTATTAAGAGAGGCAATATATGCTCACAGACGGACGGTCTTGGTTCTCATGTGTAACTCAGAAGCATGCAAGTGAATAGCTGGTAAATGATGAAAAGGATATAATAATTTATTTTATGTTATGTTATTTTATCCTTTCACTTGTCTCACCTTTTACATATTTAACCTAGGCCTGTACAGCTCAGAAGAAAGGACACTATTGCCAGTCATAGCTAAATAGAATGCAGAGGATAAGAGATGTACTTATCAAAAGAAAGAAAGAAAGAAAGAAAGAAAGAAAGAAAGAAAGAAAGAAAGAAAGAAAGAAAGAAAACAGAACAGAAAGGAAAGAATAAGTATTCTTCTACTATTAATCAAGGAATAGTATTATTAGGAGGTGAGATGCTAGGTTCCTGATTCCACTGGCAGGTTCAAAATCCTAATAGGTAGGGGCACCTGGGTGGCTAAACATTTGACTTCGGCTAGATCATGATCTCATGGTTCATGGGTTCAAACCCCACATCAGACTCTGTGCTCAGAGCCTGGAGCCTGCTTCAGATTCTGTATGTCTCTCTCTCTCTCCACCCCTCACCCGCTCATGCTCTGTCTCTGTCTCTCAAAATAAATACATGTTTTAAAAAAAATCCTAATAGGGATCTGAAAAGAGTAAAGGAAAACACTTCTGACTTCCTCTAGGTATGAACTGTTGCCATACATCCCAACATAGGGCATCAGCAACCACGCAGAAACAGCAGGGTAGTGTGTGTTAGGTAACGCCTCTATCGTTCCAGTAATACTGATGCAGAAAGGTAAGAGAACAGGCATTTTGTACCTGCTTTGACTTAAGCAACATTTGGATACCCAAGGTGGGCAAGTGATGGTACCTTGTAGTTAACAAGGCCCAGAAAATACAGCACAATGGAATGGTCACTAATCACATGAGACTTGTCCACCAGCCACCTTAAATCCAATTGTCCTATGCAATAAGAATAAAAAGAAAACTTCTGTAAGGTTGAGCATTTAAACTAAGTTGATCAGAAATAGGACTAATTATAGAATGGGAAAGGAATTTCCTTGTCAAATTTAACCTCTGTTCTCCTTGGTCCTTTCTCTACCCTCCTCTGCTGTTCCCCAGAATAAGTAGCACTTAAGCCATGTATCATAGTGAATAAGTAATGGGCTCTGGGATTTCCAACATGGAAGATGAACCATGTATGTATCTTTTCCCCTCCAAGATCTCCATAAAAGAAAATAGAGAGGGGCGCCTGGGTGGCTCAGTCGGTTATGTGTCTGACTTTGGCTCAGGTCATGATATCACAGTTAGTGAGTTCGAGCTCTGTGTCAGGCTCTGTGCTGACAGCTCGGAGTCTGGAGCCTGATCTGGATTCTGTGTCTACCTCTCTTTCTGTTTCTCTCTCTCTCTCTCTCCCAAATATAAAGATTAAATTTTTATAAAAAGAAAATAGAGAAACTTAAAGATATAAAACTACAAGTTCAGATAAAATGAGAGAAATGACTTCTCAGAAAAGAGATGATAACTACAGTTATAGAAGACAGAAAGGAGACACAGGTGGTAAAAAGATAGGCAGAGCAGAGAAGAGATAAACTATACTTTTGGTGTTTTGTATTTTTTTTAAAGAAAATACCAAATAAGACTCAGGAATTGCAGATACCAGGCATTGTAGGAGTTTGGCCCAAAGTATGCACCCCAAGCATGAGACTAGAAGTCTATTCTCTACAGAAATTGAACAACCTATGCTCTCCTCTCAGGCACATTGGCCATGGCAGATGGAAAGGAGTGAGTTATGGAGTAGGAAACAGGAAGTTAATTAAATCTGGCACACCTAACAGTGGGAACCCCAGACTTCTTCTTTCCAACTCATGGACTATTTCTAGCCAGGTATTAGCTACCAAGGGAGAATAGAAAATTATTCTCCAGAGAAACAGAAGAACCAAGAAAGTTCTCTGGATATGGGCAACTAAGCGTCCTTGAAAAAAGAGTCAGCTCTGTAGCTGAGCAACTTTTGTCAAAATCCATTCATTCACCAGCCCCATCAATGCAACTTCCACTGACGTTTGTACTCGTAAATGAGGATCTAAGGATCACCAAACATTTGTGGAATGCCTCCCATACTATAGACACTAACTTTAAAAAAGGAAGAAAATGTAGGATAAAAAGACACAATACAGGAAACAGAAGGCCAAAACAAACAAAAATTGTAACAATTAAGTATCCTGAAAAAGATTTGGCATTTATAAAAGATTGGGAGCTATGGAGACCAATCTGAGATCAGGAAATAATTATTAGATATGAAAAATATGATAGCTAAAATAAAGCACACATGATGTGTGAAATGATGAAAGAACACAATCAAAAAAAAATTCCCAAGTATGCAACCAAAAGATAAAGAAATGAAAAATGAAGTGGAAAATAAATAAAAGTACATTAATATAAGAATTCCACTAATAAAGTAGCAGAAATTCTAGAAAGTGTAGGCAGAGACAACCAAAAGATGATTGTCAAAGAAACAGCAGAATAAGGCTCCTCAGCCAAGTTTATTCAAGAAAAGAGAAGCTATCATTGGTATTCCAAGTAGGAAGTTTTCAAAACAGAAAATTAGAGATGTGCACAGCCCTTGAAAGGGCTGGAAGCACAATGGTACAGAAAACTGTGGCTAAAAGGAGATGAGACACCTGAGAGCTCACCATGCACCTACAGTGAGTCTCAGAAGTCTCATGAGCCCCGGCCACTTTTGCTGTTCACCGCTACCCATGAAGTTCAGGGTCTGGAGACTTTCAGGAAGTATCTGGCATCTGAACTCCTCCAGGGAGTCCACTGCTGCCAAAGTGAGTGATCCTCAAAAGCTTTGTCTGGCAGTTACTATAAATCAAGACTCTTAGGGAAGGTGGATCACTGCTATTATTTTTAGTGTTTGCACTCCCGAATCAAGAGTTTACCATTTGCCCAATGTGCATGCAACTCTCTCTGGGAGTACCTCTCATTGACAGATTCTAACACACAGCTGTCCAGTGAAGGGTTTTGGTCATTCTCTTCCTCTACCATGCACAGGACAGAACAAAAAGTGGTCGTGATGCTATTGCTTTGGCCATAGAACTATCCACAATTAAATAGCATCCTCTTCCAAATCAAAGTGGCTCAATAATTATCCAGCACCAGAAATAAGAAATGCCAACACCAATCCATACTGATGTAAGCTATCAGATCTTTAGAATAAAAAGATGCTACAAAAAGCTTCTAAAGAGAAGGAATAAAGAATATCAGGGTGCCTGGATAGCTCAGTCGGTTGTGTCTGACTTTGGCTCAGGTCATGATCAGGCAGTTTGTGAGTTTGAGCCCTGCGTCAGCTCTGTGTTGACAGCTCAGAACCTGGAGCCTGCTTCTGATTCTGTCTCCCTCTCTCTCTCTCTGCCCCTCCCCCACTCACACTTTCTCTCTCTCTCTCTCTCAAAAATAAATATTAAAAAATTTAAAAAAAAGAAATATCAAAGCTGAAAAAAATAAAAACAAAGAATCAGAATGATATTAGAGTTTTTAAAAGCAGCAATAGCTGATGGAGGAGAAGTGAAGAAAGGCTTTAAAGTTCTGGAAGAAGATGAATTTTAACTTAGAATGTTATGTTCAACCGACATGTCAATCAAGTCAAAAGTTAAATTAAAAACATTTTCAATAAGCAAGTACTCAGAAAAAAATGTAATTTTTTTTATTCCCTTAATGTCCTGGTAATTCCTTTGAGAATACTCCTTAAAAAAGAAAGAAATAAGAAAGAGAAATATATAACATCCAGGAAGCAATAAGTATATTATGAGAGCATCTGAGGATGATAGCTATGTAATAGTGAGTAAGACTAAACAGTCCAAATTGAAGCAGGATAGAAAGATGGGGTACTCTGGGGAGGAAACTTCTGGAGGCATGGGGAGCTATGAATTAATAAATCAGGGAAAATAAGGAAAATAAGTTCCAGCACACAGACCACAAAACAAGTGAAATATTAAAACATTTAATACGTTTTAAAGAAAAGACAAATAATGAGTATATTCTTTGACCTACAATTAAAAATATTTATATTTGGGGCGCCTGGGTGGCGCAGTCGGTTAAGCGTCCGACTTCAGCCAGGTCACGATCTCGCGGTCTGTGAGTTCGAGCCCCGCGTCAGGCTCTGGGCTGATGGCTCAGAGCCTGGAGCCTGTTTCCGATTCTGTGTCTCCCTCTCTCTCTGCCCCTCCCCCGTTCATTCTCTGTCTCTCTCTGTCCCAAAAATAAATAAACGTTGAAAAAAAGAAAAAAAATATTTATATTTAACACTTGATAAAAATTCCCTAGAGGTTAATTCCTTGGGCAGGGGCTGGGTGGGGGGAAGAAATGGCAGGGTGAGTTAAGGGAACTGGATCTTCACGTATCATAATGTAATAATATGGAATATATTACATATATAATAAACATAATCCTAATATTTCATAGCAGCAAATAAGTGTAGACAAGGTCTAAAATTTATAAATCAAAAAACAGCAATTTGAAAGTAATATTTTTACTGGGAAGTAAAAACAAACCAAAAAAAAGAAAACAGCTGAGAGAAAATTTGTTGCCTTAATAGAAGTGTGAGAGGGTGAGCTATAAAGATGCCATGTTAGCATGGAAAAATTTCTGTAAAAGTGTTTATATTCTCTCTTTGTCTCTCCCTCTGTGGGGGAAAAAAAAAACTGCTATATATTCTAATTTGAGAAATTTGTCTTTGTAATGTAACCACTCCAACTGAGTTTCCTGAGGAGGCCAGCTATAGAGCAGGGCAGAAATATAATAAATTAAATAACTCTGATTAGGAATCGAGAAAGCAGAATCATTTACTCAGCAAAACATAAATACTTCAAATTAAATATGCATATTATATACTATAGAGTTAATGCATTTTACCAGTTTTTAAATGTAAAGACTTGTACAAATTCAGAAGATACCTAATATTATTTTCTGTTCAAGCTGTGTTGAGAAAAGCCATCAATTACATACTATAAGTGACTGCAGAGCATCAACATAAAGTAATAATAGCAATCACGACAACACAGCCAATGAAATCATTTAATACTGAAAGCAACTCTTAAAGGTAGACACTATCATTATTCTCACTTTGCAGATGAGGAGCCCGAGGCACGGAATTTCAGAGACCTGCCCGTGTTCTCACAGACAGTGAGTGGTGGAGCCATAATTCAAATTCTCGTGACAGGGATGAGGAAGTGACAAGCCAATACACTGTGCACTATGTCTTGAACTCAGTCAGTAAAAACCTGAACACCTTTTCTCTGAAACCTGTCTCTTCTGTATTATTTATCCGCACAATCTTGCAAGGCAAGGGTCCTGAAAATTTCAGACTCATTGCTCTTTCATCTTCTATTCCTCCCCACGCTGACAATCCCTAACTTGGCCTCATCCCCACACTCTTTGCATCATCCCTCAGCTGCACTTTGGAGCTGCCTTAAACTCCCTCCTCAGTCTCTTCATTACTAACCCACCCATTTTGTTGACACATAATTAGTTCCTTCACACGACTCTTTCCATTCATTGCTTTCTTGACATGTATTAACTCTTAACATTTTCATGATACATTCGTCTCAATCTATCCTAACCTAATTCCTACATGACTCTCTATTGGGATTATCAAAGTGCTAGATGTCCCCCTCTCACAACTCTGTATTTCAGTGTCTTCAGGCTCGTGTTTATCTATTCCCTTGTTTGTGCTTCTTGTGCTACAGAAATCCTGTTCATCTTTCAAGCCTAGGTCAAATATTATTTTTCTTTCTTTGAAACTTTTCTTAAGCTCTTAATAATAAGTGATGGGGCACCTGGGTGGCGCAGTCGGTTAAGCGTCCGACTTCAGCCAGGTCACGATCTCGCGGTCCGGGAGTTCGAGCCCCGCGTCAGGCTCTGGGCTGATGGCTCGGAGCCTGGAGCCTGTTTCCGATTCTGTGTCTCCCTCTCTCTCTCTGCCCCACCCCCGTTCATGCTCTGTCTCTCTCTGTCCCAAAAATAAAAAATAAACGTTGAAAAAAAAAATAATAAGTGAATCTTCCTTTTAATTCAGTTTGTTTTCTTTGCATGTGTTATATGTCCATAGCATGGTTTTATAACTTTATTAATATGCTTTTCTCTTCTAGTTTATTATCACATTTGGTTTTCTGTGCAGCATGCAAACGTACTTATCAAAATATTGTACTTAAAAAAATCTTGTAGCAACTCCTGCTGGGAGCCCTCCAGATCCACCTGTGAGTTCTTGTCGAAGCCGAGCTTCTCTCAGGCTGCTTAGAGCCAATGATGAGTAAATGTCAGGCTCACTCCTCTGAGATGCAGCCGTCCTTAAATGAACAACTGTGGGCTGGCCCAAGTTTCTAACTCTTCCTACTCAGTCCTATTTCCTCCCCACCCAACTTCACAGGAGTCTGACCTACTCTTCCTTGTCTTGCCCCCTTTTCCCTTTCCTTCACAGGTCTAATCCTCTAGTAGGATCCATTTGCCTCTTGAAAGATCCAAGTAATACTGTGCTTTCTTGAAGAAAAGATCTGTTACTTACATAAATTTAAATTCCCTAGGACCTAATATGGTGGTTCAATGAGCATTTGACGTATGACATACATGAGCATTTGACAAATGCTCATACAATGAGCATTTGACAAATATTTTCAGTCATGGTCTCCTATAGAAATTGATTAAAGAATCACTATTATTAGAATTTAGATGTTTTTAGGTGGATATGAACAAACTATTGTGAATGATTAAAAGTGTTTGTTTTATGAGTGTGTGAAGACTGTAACCATAGAGCATTAGTCACCTAATGTTGTTCAGTCATTTCGGTGAGTAGTATTCTTACTGGTATAAAAGAATGAAAATGAAATTTAAAAGGCCTTTGAAGATGTGTAAAATAAATGTATTAACCCACACTTTTGAAAAATCTGGTGGTATTTATTATCAGGCACAGTTGGACTCACAAGCTCAAATAAACTCACATCTAGTCTTGTACTTCCCATATATAAATTCTACTTTCTTGTGGATTTCAATATTTCTTCTTACCTGTGGCATATTTTTCCACACATCATGGACAGAAGCCACCAGCCAATTCAAGCTTACATCCTTTCTTCTTAACAACTATCAGTGGTGGAAAGTGAGGGAGAATGAGATGGGTTAGGGAGATAGGAAGATAGAGAGATCAAACAAAATGTATTCGTCTAATGGCTAATGATTAGTTCTCCCCGTATCAACTTGGGTTGTCCACCTATGTATAGACTAGTCACTCGTCATGGGTGGGCAAGTTAATCAATAACTTCTTTTTGAATAGACTTGGTATCATCAATATAGCTAAGCAGCTGCTTCAAAGACTAGAAAAGTCTTATAATCTCAAGGGTTAGACAATTGTGCATTAGGAATATTTGAAAAAATTTCATTCACAGGGTATATTTTAAAAAGCATTCATTAGAATCTAAAGCTAACAAGAGAAGTTGGAACTTTATGCTGTATTGCAGCTATATTTAGTCAATTTTTTAGTAAATGACAAGATTTGTAATGTGAGTAGGATATTACTGGGTTTCCTCAGAGCTCCTGTTGGCCATGGGACCTCCCCTCACTCATGTAAGTTAGAGACTTACTGAAGCCCTGGCAGTGAGTACTCGTTTGCCATCCCCTCTTCCAGACCGATTGCTCCTCCAAGGAATCTCAGTCCTTTCTAGTTAAGTGTGTTCTCCTGGCTCTGTACTCTAGTCTTGTGTATATTTTTGATTGTATCTTAATTTAAAAATTAAAATTCTGTGGGGCAGCTGGATGGTTCGGTCAGTTGAACATTCGGCTCAGGCCATGATATCCTGGTTGGTGAGTTCAAGCCCTGCATTGAGCTTGTTGCTGTCAGTCTGTCAACGCAAAGCCCCTTTTGGGTCTTCTGTCCCCCTCTCTCTAACCCTCCCCCACTTGCGTTCTCTCAAAAATAAATAAAACATCTATTTTTTTTAATTCTGAGTGTTATAAATCAAAAGTACTTAAGGGTTTAATCACCTGGAGTGTTACTGTGATTTGGTTTCAAACTGATTGAAATTCAATGCAGGGAGGACTTTTTTTTTTTGGTGCTTACAGAAACCATGCCTGTAAATGCCAATCACTCAGCCACAGTTGTTTTTTTCTCTTCAGAGCTAAAAATAGACATTACTTTTCAGGACTAAAATTGACCTCTGATCCCACTCTAATCATCTACCAGTGCCCTGGATTCTCCAGAACCCCATGCACATTTGGGGGCAAGGAGAAAAAGCAGACTGGTATGCCATTTGCTTTGTTTTTGTAGAAAGTAAATATGAGGCGGGGGGAAAGCTTGTGGATGTATTTTTATCGCCCTTTCCAAAAAATAAAGAAAAGAATGAAGGGAAGAAGGGAGGAAAGAAAAAAGAGAAGAAAGGAAAAGAGAGGAATGGAAGATAGTTAAGAAGGACAGTTAAGTATTGTGAGAGAGAAAAAACTAACCCAAAACTAAAAGAATAAAAGAAAAATCAGCTAAGGACTGCAAACATGAAAAATTAGCCTTGCGGTCAATGAGACTGTGGTAACAGGCATGGATAAGGCCAGCTGCAGAGTGAGCAGGAAACTGTATTTCCCCCAAGGTCATGATGCAGTTCTCACGTATCGTATCATAATAACTCTCTTCTTTGAGGCACTCCTGCTTCCTTCCCAATGACATACCCAGCTCTGATTCACTAATCATGACTTTGAACACAGATCAGTTACCCTATTACTAAGCTGCTATCACTAGAGGCAACAATCTATCCAGAACTGACCTCTAGTCCCCTCTAGCTTCACCTCAGAAGGACCAACCAATCCAATGTCAATCACCACTTCCCATGGCCTCCTCAGCATCATTCTTTTGCAAAGAAAAGCCCTTCCAATTCCATCTTAGAGCTCATTCTATAGTTACTTTGAAGTTCCCTTCCTTGTTGCAGTTTAATAATAAACACTTTGTTGTACTACTGGTTTAGTTTTTGGTTGTCTTTAATTTTTTGACATAAATGACTAAATAATGGATTAATTCACTGTATTCTACTTGCTTTAAAGTACTTTATATTTACTAATAAGTAGGCCTTTTAAAATTATATATTTTTACACAACTAATACATTCAATTTATAACCGTGATTAGTCAGGGCTCTTAAATGTTTATAAGTACAGCTTAAATAATTTTAAGATGATCATTTAAAATCACATTCTAATTTTTTTTAACATTTATTTATCTTTGAGAGACTGAGAGAGACAGAGCATGAGCAAGGGAGGGGCAGAGAGAGAGGGAGACACAGAATCTGAAGCAGGCTCCAGGCTCTGAGCTGTCAACACAGAGCCCGCCGCGGGGCTCAAACCCACGAACCATGAGATCATGACCTGAGCTGAAGTTGGGCACAACTGACTGAGCCACCCAGGCGCCCTGAAAATCACATCCTAAATCTATTTCTCGATTAAGCATTTTAAATAAGAATGTTAATATTAATCTATTTTTAAGTACATTATTTTAAATATTGCAAGTACATTAAAAATGAACACATTTTCTGTAACAGTAAATTATTACTACTACTGATTTCCTTATTCATTTTGATGTTTAAGTTTCATTTTTCCACTCTAAAATATTTACACAGCAAAGGAACAAATATGTTATAACAAGACTAATTTTAAGTGCATAGCCAGATGATATTTTTGTGGTTATCAATCAAAGCAATTTTCCTCTACTTTTATTGATGTATATCATACATAAAGACAATTTAACAAAGCACAAATGCATAGTTCAATAAATTCTCACAAAATCTATGTGGCCAAATAACCAACACACAGAACAAGAAATAGTATTATCAGTAATGTGGAACGTACTTTATATGCGTTCCAGTCAATATCCCACAAAGGAAACTATTATCTTGACATTTATCACCGTAGATTATCTTTTCTGGGTTTGAACTTAAAATCAATGGAAACACGCGGTGTGAAAATGCCTTCTCAGTTATCCATGGTTTCATATAGACCAGAGAATTTGCCTAAGAGTCAGATTTAGAGATTCTTGTCTCCAGCACTGCCTGGACCCACTGAGCACTCTTTACAGATATAATAACAGAAATTCCCTAACTTTAAAGTCTTGGTTAAAACTTTGCTTTCAAAGCTCACAAGCCTAACTTTTAAGTTATATCCAGTTACCAAATGCTTTATACTATGAGAAGTATGCAAGCCTGATGATTAGGTTATACATAAATTTTTGTGAGGTATAAACTCATCAGCTGTACTTGCATTTTCCCCCTTTTAATGTATCTAAATATCTTCTAATTGGATTCTCTGTAGCTCTCAAAGCTTTTGGTTCTAGAGCCATACTTTTAGGATCAGTTTAATAAGTTTCTGGACACGTTTTCCTCTAACACTCAACATACTTCTCTGTAAAAAGCTGTTTAATATTACATATTTATAGGATTGTTGTTTGATTATGATTGAAAGAGCTATAAAGTATGTGAGCATTCATACAGTGCCTACCCCACAATAAACGGTCAATGGAAAACTTTGTTATTAAGAATGATACCTTCTCCTCACTCATTAAAACACTAAGAATTTATTATGGAATTGAAAGGTAATTGTGTATTCCCAAACATAATCTTAATTATCATAACATTTTTTTGTAACAGCTTTAATTAAACCTGCCTGAGCAATTATATATAATTTGCATATGTCCTGATATTTTGCTGAAATAGGGCCTATACAAAGTTGTAATTTATTCAATTGGGAATGGAAAATTACAATAGAAAATAGAGATAATTTTTGTATGCATTGCTTGACTTAATTAAATAACATTGTGCAAACATTGTGCTTTTGTTAAAGTTCTTTATTCAAAGCTACACTACAAAGCTACTGTAGTTTTTAATATATTTCTTTAAGTCATAAAGGAGATTAAATGCAAAGCAATGGGCAAACACCTACTAAAATGATGAACAGAAAATGAAAACATAGTTGTATGTAGTGATGGAAATATTTACAACCTTCTTGTCAGAAAAAACAGATTTGTGTCACTAGTCAAAAGTATCCAAAAATAACTAAAGGCTGATTAAAACATTTAAAACATAAATTTGATGCAAAGTCTACAATCCAGATAAAGATGGTCTGTTAACTCATGATTTACATAACTTATTTTTTTCTAAATATTTGTTCTTTTACTTTCATTAGATTTTCATCAGAGAATGGCTTATAAAATGTTTCATCAAAATTATACTCTAAAGTGGCATCTGACAAATGACAGAATATAAGGAGAGCTTAATTTATATAAGGACTTTTTAAAAAACTCCATAAAATATATGTAATGGATGGCCAAGTGGGGCACTGACCAAGGTCAGAATGAAATCAAGGTATATGCTTTATAAGGCAGCCATCTCCCCAAATTATCCAGAGCTCACAGACTCAAGACATTCCCCTAAACCATAGGGGAAGCCTGGATGAGAAGCGATAAAGGGCAATTTGGCAGCAGTTTCGGTTAATATAAATAGGATACCCTTGCTTGTGCTATTCATATATCTTTTAGGAAAGAGAGAAACTTCTGATTCTGAAGGATTGATGGTGGTCTGAATGTATCATTTTAACATTTTCTGCCTGCCTAATTAATTAGAAAGATAGTCACCATACATTACAGGGGGAAATCAAAGAATTATATATTGTGTGTGTATGTCCTTGTATGACTTGGAAACACATTTTAATTATTTTTTAATTAATGTGAATACAAATTTAGAACTGCCGACATTTTGAAAATTTACAAACAGTGACCAATAATACAAAAGAACAGGAAAATTTGAAGTAGGAAAATACTTAAATGTGAGACCGGTCTTGGCCACTAATTTGCTGTATGAATGCATATAGGTTATAAATTCACTGTCCCTGATATTTTTCTTCCACTAAAATTGAATCAAACTCAATTCATACATTATGTGACAAAAACTTACTGAATGTTAATCACTATCCTAAGAGGTAAAAAATGAAAGACCAATGAGTAAAAGAAAGAACAAATAACTGATTATCACATGATGGTTTTTAGAGTAGAGGTGTATGCCATTTACCAGAGAGCATGGAAAACGACTGACTCCTAGAGCTTACTTCCCAAGTGAAGAACTCCCAAAACTGGCCAAGAAGAATGTTTACCTCATTCACATGTGGGAAGGGAAGGGAAGGGAAGGGAAGGGAAGGGAAGGGAAGGGAAGGGAAGGGATTCCCTGGAAACATTTAAAGCTCAGGAGATTTTACACAAAAATTAGGAATTCCATACTTTTCTTGATGAATCAAAAACATCTGACTAAATTGAACTGTTATTATTGTATGGCCACATTCTGCTGGAGAACTCTGACATATGTTCATTTAAGAAGAGAGTAAAGGAGGGGCACCTGGGTGGCTCAGTCTGTTAAGCATCTGACTTTGGCACAGGTCACGATCTCACAGTTTGTGAGTTCGAGCCCCACATCAGGCTCTGGAGCCTACTTCGGATTCTGTCTCTGTCTCTCTGCCCCGCCCCTGCTCATGCTCGCTCTCTCTCTCTCTCTCTCTCTCTCTCTCTCTCTCTCACACACACACACACACACACACATATATATATATATATATAAAAGAAAAAGAAAAGAAACAGAAAAAAATTAAAATTTTTTTTAAAAAAAAAAGAGAGGGAGAAAGAGAGAGTAAAGGAAATCCAAAGAGAAAAAACAAAGAGGACATGAGATATCATGGTTCTTTCAGGTCAATCAAATGGGTCAGGGTCAATGGATAAAAACATGGGGAGAGATGACACTGGAGAAATGGCACATAACAAGGTTATGATTAGTCTTATAACTGATGCTCAGGAAGTTAAATTTTATTCTTCAGGAAATGAGGAATTAATAACAGAATTTTAAAGTGTTATTTCTAACATTTTATAAGCCTAAGACAAGTAAGCAAAAGGTGACTGTATCTGTGTTTTTCAAAATAAATGAAAATAAGAATTAATTAAAGATTGATTATACTTATTTTTTGACATTTCTATGATGGGAATAACTAATTAAATTTAAGATTCAAATTTATTAACTTTAATAATAAAATAGTATAATGCATTTAGCATCTTAAAAGTTTCCTTTGTAATTCTAAAAAGTTGAATAATTTAAAATAGACATGTAAGTTTTTAAAATATGATCTAAGCAAGTCCTCTTCTGGATATCATTTCCCTGTTTAGATGAACACTGGCAAGATAAACATATCCCTGTGTATCAATATGACAACTATTCTCCATCAAGGATCATTTCTAACCCCATGGTTCTTTAACCAATCTCTAAATCATGTACTTATTAGTAAAAATACTCAAAATGTTTCTGAGATGCCCTCTGTGAAGAGTATTAGATTCCTTATTAAATAAGAAAGATACTCAAGAAGTCTCAAAATAGGTATATGAGCCTAGGTTCTCCAGAAAAAAAAAAGAACAAATAGGATCTGTATATATATATATACATATATATATATATATATATATATATATACATATATATATGTATATACACACACACACACACACACACATATATTTAAATTTATTTAGTGTTTATTTATTTTATAGAGAAACAGAGTGTGAGCAGGGGAGGGGTAGAGAGAGGGAGATACAGAATCCGAAGCAGGCTCCAGCCTCTGAGCTATCAGCACAGAGCCCAATGCAGGGCTTGAACTCACATACTGTGAGATCATGACGTGAGCCAAAGTTAGACACTTAACTGACTGAGCCACCCAGGCACCCCTATATTTATTTTATATTTAAAGAGATTTATTATAAGAATTGGTTCAGGGGCACCAGGTGACTCAGCTGGTTAAACATCTGATTCCTGATTTCTGCTCAAGTCATGATCTCACACATCTGTGAGATGGAGCACCATGTTGGGCTTTGTGCTGATAGCACAGAGCCATCTTGGGATTCTCTCTCTCCCTTTCTTTCTGTCCCTACCTCACTTGCTGTCTTGTGTAGGCTCTCTCTCAAAATAAATAAATAAATAAATAAATAAATAAATAAATAAATAAATAAATAAATAATAAGCAAGCAAACATTAAGAAAGAAAGAAGAAGAAAAAGAAAGAAAGAAAGAAAGAAAGAAAGAAAGAAAGAAAGAAAGAAAGAAATTGGTTCACATGGTTACAGAGGCAAAAAAATCCCAAGATCTGCAGTTGGCAGGCAAGAAATTCATGAAAGCCAATGGTATAGTTTCAATATGATTCCAATGGCCTGAGAATCAAGAAATCTGATGGTGTAATTTCAAGTATGAGTTAGAGTTTAAAAAACAGGAGAACCCAATGTCCCAGCTTGAAAACATCTGGAGAAAGTAAATCCTTCCTTATGAACATGAGCCTTTGCTCATGAGCATGAGACTTTCCTTCTATTCAGACCTTCAGTGAATTACATGAGGCCCATCCACAATGGGGAGGGCAATCTGCTTTACTCTGTTTATCAATTCAAAGAAAACAAAAACAACACCTTAATAGACACATTCAGAATAATGTTTAACCAGATATCTGCACATCATGTGGCCCACTCAACTTGACATATATAATTAATCATCACAAATCCACCCCTTGTACACTTGGCACCTTACATGTTTCCTTAAACCATACTGAATCTCCAAATAAGTATAGTAACAAGGTCTTAATTCTGCCTAACATGATACAATTACCCAGTTTATAATTGCAAACACAATTAGCCCCTTACCCAGAAGAGAAAGTAAAATCTTTAAGTGAAGCTGAGTTTCTCTTTGATATCCATAATTTAAATATCTTAATGTAAAATTAACAATACTAATGTGCCAGGATATAAAGCTGATACTTCTTAAGTTTTCTGATAAGGGAAAAGAGAGAGGAGAAAACAGAGATACTTGCTTAGTACACACACAAACATATTCATAACAAAATAAGGAGGAAATACTCATGACAATTACATTTTTCCTTTCTATAACTGGTCACATGACTGTAACTAGTGGTCACAACTACCTTCATCTACTACCCATTCAGTGTTCCCTTTGCCCCCAGCAAGCCTCTCAGTTGATTGAGGTACTTTACATAGTGAAGTGACCTAAAACTTCATTCCTGAAAGCACTGGGGCATTGGTAATCCTGCCTAGATTAGGTTGTAGTTTTTCCTAAAGGCACTGGGGTATTGGTAATCTTGCCTAGATTGGGTTGTAGTTTTTCATGAACTTAAAAAAATTTTTTTAATCTTTATTTTAATTTTTGAGAGAGAAACAGAGAGACAGAGAGATACAGAGTGCAAGCGGGACAGCAACAGAGAGAGAAGGAGACACAGGATCTGAGCTGTTAGCACAGAGCCTGATGCAAGGCTCCAACCCACGATCCGCGAATTCATGACCCTAGCCGAGGTTGGATGCTCAACCGACTGAGCCACCCAGGCACCCCATTTTTTTCATTAACTTTAATCGCAGGCATGGTAAGAATAAGAGATTCCCTATAGGATCTCCTATATTCCAGATAGACTCTTCCTTACTCTCACCGTGGAGTCCAATTCCCCTTGACAATCAGTATTAATCTCTCTAGCTAGCACAGTAACTCCCTTCTTTGCTGTTGATTCGGAGACTGGGAGCCCAAAGGAAATGGGTGAGAATCAACTTCCAGTGTACTGAAACCATGGTATTTCCTGGTGGATACATTTATCACTTTGAAACTAAGACCTCTTAGGCAAGCAGGACACAAAGTTTTGGAAACAGGAAGCAGAAGTTTTTCTAGTGGGTCACTAGGGATAGTAATGAGTGGTGCCACTCCCACTCCTATCCCTTGATTCCTGGACCCATGAATCTTGGCTATGATAGAAACAGTACCAAATTTTTGGCCCAGCCCTGCAAGGTACTATCACCTAGTTGACACTGTACCGGAGTCTTTAAGAGGTCATTCCACCAATCTATCAAACTAGTGCTTTTGGATAGTGAGGAACACGGGAAGACCAGTGAATTTCATGAGCATGAGCCCATTGTCATACTTCTTTTACTGTGAAGTGACTTCCTTGATCAGAAACAATTCTATGTAGAATACCATGATGTCATGTACTGCATTCAAGAAGTCTACAAATTGTAGTTTTGGCAGAAGTATTGCATGCAGGAAGGCAACTCCATATCCAGAGTAAGAACAAAATGCTGTCCCTTCCATGATGAAAGCAGTCCAATGTAATCAACTTGTCACCTGGTAGCTAGTTGATCATGACTGGGAATGGTGCCACATCAGGGAATCAGTGTTGGGCTCTATGGCTGGCAAGTCAGATACTTAGCAGTGACTGTAGCCAGGTCAGACTTGGTGAGTGTAAATCCATACTTTTGAGCCCATGCATAATCTCCATCTCTGACATCATGGCCACTTTTTCTCTTGAGACTTCTGGGTGATGATAGGGGTGGCTGGGGAAGGAGGCTGACTGGCATCCACAGAATGGATCATCTTTCCAATGATTAAAGCCTCCCCTGTTGAGGTTATTTTTTGATGAGCATTCATGTAGGACACAAACACCTTTGTGTTTTTTGCCCAGAACTACCCATAAAGTCCTCTTCCCCAAATTTCCTGTCACCAATTTCCCAATCACATTTCTTCCAAGGCCTTGACCATCCAGCCAAACCATTGCCCAAAGCACATGAATTGGTATGTAATACCCACCTAGCTACTCCTTCCATGCAAAGTGAATAACCAGGTGTAGTGCTCAAACTCCTTCCAACTGGGAGGATTTTCCTTCACTACCATCCTTCAGGGATGTCCCAGAAAGGAGAAATAGTACTTCAGCTATCCACTTGAGGAGGTGCCTGCATATCACGTAGAACCACCTGTAATCCAAGCCCAAGTGTTCTCTTCCTCTGTCAACTGATCATGGGGGACTCCTCATGAGAGATTTCAGGGTCTACCCATGTTTTATTATATATATACCACTTCCACTTGATGATGCAGTATTGCTATGCATGTCCAACTTTATGGCTTGGTGAATCAGATTACTTCCAGTTCATGATAGGTAGCTCAGGCTGCAAGGTAACTTGGTGATCCATGTTTAGTATTCAGTCTCTACTAAGAACCAGTATCAGGCCAAGAGTTGTTTTACAAAAGAGAAGTAGTTATCTGCAACGGATGATGGGGCTTTGCTCCAAAATCCAAAGGGATGAAACTGCGATTCACTTCTAAGGGCCTGCCAAGGCTCCACATAGTATCCCTAACTGCCTACAAGTGCCATGAGACCTCTTGGATCATATGGCCCAAAGAGAAAGTAAAGGAGCTTGCACAGCAGCTGGACCTGTTGCACAGCCTTCTCTTGTTCTAGGTCCCACTCAAAACTAGAAGCTTTTAAGCTCACTTGGTAAATAGGCTATCTTAACACACACAAATGAGGAAACATGTTACCTCCAAAATCCAAAGGGCCACTAGTGATTATGCCTATTTTTTTGGTCATAAGAGTAGCCAGATGCACCATCTCATCTCACACCTTAGAAGAGGTATCTCAACATACCCTAGAACCCTGGACTCCTAGAAATTTCACTGAGGTAGGTAGAAGGCTCCTGATTTTTTTGCCAGATTTACTTCTTACCCTCTGACACACAAATGTCTTACCAATAGTCTAGGGTGATTGCTACCTCTTGCTCACTAGGTGGAAGAAGCATAACATCAGCAGTCTTAAGTATCAGTGTGATATCCTGTGGAAGAGAGTAGATATGGATATGAAAGTATGTGTGTGTGTGTGTGTGTGTGTGTGTGTGTGTGTTTATATACATAAAGGAACCCAGGAGAGCCCATAGTATACTTCTAGTCCAAGTCTGAAGGCCTGAGAAACAGAGAAACCAATATTATAAGTTTCAATCTGAGTCCAAGTCCGTGAAGGGGAGAGACCTATGTCCTTGTTCAAAGACAGTGACACAGAGAATGAATTCTCCCTTACATCTCTTTTTCTTCTATTCTGATCTTCAATGGATTGAATGAGGCCCACCCACACTGGGGAAGGCAATCTGCTTTACTGAGTCTATGGAGTCAATGTTTTTCTCATCCCGAAACATCCTCCTAGGCACATCCAAAATAATCTTTAACCAAATATCTGGGCACTCGGTGACACATGAAATTAAGCATAACCTAAGGTTCTTATTTCCTTTAAAAATCTTATGACTCAAATTTCTTTTTTGCGTGCATATAATATGCAACCTAAAATGTATGTAGCACATTATAACCAGCAGTTTAAGCTAAATAAAAGTCAATACCTTTCTGAAAAAGTAATAATATTTGTTAGTATTTTTAGACCTAAGAAATTAAGTAGATTTGAATTTAACATTAAAAAAATAGTAGCATAAAATGCTCTGGCTTAATTGCAAAACCTCCTATAAGGTATAAAAAATTCCCCTCTCAAGGGTATTGTGGGTGTCCCATTATAATTCTGCCTGTTTCCCAAATGATTAGTACTGTAATAGACCAAACGAAATCTTCCTGTTCTTATTTTTTGTTTCAACATTTTAGCAACTGATGATGTGCTCTCAGTATAATGAAGTTTGATATTGCTGATCCTAATTTCTCAGGTGATTTAAAATGTAATAGAAAGATAAATTCCAGTAACAAAGATTAGTTAATTTCATAAGGAAATATGTAGTAAATCCTTCTTTAATAAATTATTTTCTTTTAATTTTCTTAATGTTTATTTATTTTTGAGAGAAAGAGAGACAGAGCCTGAGTGGGGGGCAGGGGAAGAGAGAGAGGTAGACACAGAATCTAAAGCAGCTCCAGGCTCTTAGCTGTCAGCACAGAGTCTAATGTGGAGCTTGAACCCACAACCACAAGATCATGGCCTGAGCCAATCAGACGCTTAACCAACTGAGCTACCCAGGTGTGCCTACATTATTTCCTTTTAAACATAGATGTTTTATTTCAAAAATCATTTAGTCATATTGCTGATTAATCAAAACTTATTGAAAATAGCTTTACTTTGGTAAATCTTTGAATTATTACCTAAGCCACCCTTTCTATCATGTTTCAAAATAAGACAGATTTTAGACAGTAATCTAAAGATTTATATCAAAGTGAGGTGAATATGAATTTCATATTTCAGGTAAATTTGAATTTAAAAACAAAATATGTACTGTATCATGAAGGATGTGTATGTTCACTAAATTTTTTTAATATCTTGCAGAATTTTATTTTTCCCAAGTAGTGTTCAGCTATATATTCATTTTTATTTGTGCTTTCTTTGACAACTGAGGTAAGAACCCCTTTCTAATTAGGCATAAATCAGACTTCATTGGCTCAGGTCCACAGACTACAAACCAAAATCATGACTCGGTCATGATTCTCAGCCAAAGGTGTTGGTGTCATGTGGATTTATATTGAGGTCTTCAAGAGAACTACTAAATTTTCCAGAACATATAATGTCCCAATAGTGCGAGAGTCAGGGAAGATTAGAAATATGGCATCAGGGTTTTTACAGATGGTGTGCCCTTTACAGAAAGGTGCAATCCATGATAGGCTCAGAGCTTTTTAAGCCTCAAATCATATCCATAGTTTCAGTTATCATGACGACTGCAGAATCTATTACGTAAATTTAAGTGAAATACTTGAATTGAAAGTAAAACTTGGCTTCACTAACTTTTTAAATGGGAGATGCTCTTCTCTTTATTATAATCTAAGTCAGTTTTAACTTTCAGTTGCAAATGGCTCTCTAAATATTCTGTTGGGTTTAATAGTTTACAATAGTTTTACTCAAATTTCTATTCTATTCCCCTCTCTGTTCATTTTCCCCATTATTTCCTGAAACTATCTCAGATAGGGCAACTGCAAATAGAAGTGATGGAATGAAAATAGATTATTTTCCCTTTACCTCCTACACTGGTAGCTCTCTACCAGGAAAAGATTGGTAGAAAGTAAGATTTTTACACCACTTTTTTTGTTTTGTTTTGTTTTGTTTTTGGCCTTCAGTTAAAGTGAAAGAGGTCACCGGTGATGCAAAAGGGCACAGTATACTCAATATCTAATTAACGCTATAACCCATGCATGTGTCACATAGTCATTGATGAATAGAGTTTATATATTTATAAACCATTTGTGTATGGAGAAAGAGGAAGAGGGAAGTGTTTAAGATGGTTACAAAACTGGATAAACATGACGAAAGGATAATATGACTTTGAGGGGAAATTGAATAAAAATAATTATATAATGATTAACATGACACAGTTTTTTCAATAAGCAATAGAATCATTAAAAATAATTCAGGAATCTATGATGAAATGATAAAGATTGGGATGTAAATTCTACTCTCAAAAACATAGTAAAGTGTTAATTGATTCCTTTTCAAGAATATTTTATGATATGCTGGATTTTCTCAATTTTATTCTAAGGTCTAAAATATAGATCAGAGTGTTTAGCAGCCTATGGTGATGCTGTTTTTTTTCCTCTCTTTTGATGTTTTTGATGTCTTTTCATGTGGTGCCATAAGAGGGTGAAGGCAAAGGATAATATGAATTTAAAATTGTTTTAAACATTATTGATCTCTGAGTGAATTGCTTTAAATCAAATTATAAGTCTTATTTCCAAAAATCATTTTTTCTTCTCTATAAAATATCACCCTGATTTTCCCCTTTCCTGGAACCTATTTTGAATTTAATGTGAATGCAAATCAGTTGGTTTTCAAAGTTTTAATGCAAATATAAGTCCTGGGGCTCAACTGCCCTCCTTCCTTGTCTTCATTTATCTCCTCTTCCTTAGTGTGAATCCCTCTGTGCCTGATTTCTAACTCCCTGTCTCTGACACCTAATCCTATTCTTTCCATCTTCTACCCTTCCAAATATTTTCAAGATATCTGCACAAGGATGTCCCATATCATTCAAATTCATAATAAACTCAATAAGATTTCTCATGTGGAACATAGAACCAGGGTTAGCACACTAGGGCTGCCTGCCACATCCATTTCACTGCTTATTTTTGCATGGCTGTGAGCTAATCATGTTTCTTTACATTCGTAAATTGTTGAGAAAAAAAAGTAAAAGAATAGTATTTCATGGCACTTTCAAATATATATATATATACATATATATATATACACACATATATGTATATATAAAATCCAAACGTTAGTGTTCAAAAATAAAAGTCTGATTAGAAAACACACATGCTGAGACGCCTGGGTGGCTCAGTCAATTAAGAATCCCACTCGATTTTGGCTCAGGTCATGATCTAGCTGTTCATGGGTTTGAGCCCTGCGACGGGCTCTGCGCTGATGGCACAGAGCCTGCTTGGGATTCTCTCTCTCTCTCCCTCTCTCTTTCTATCAAAAATAGATAAATAAACATTTTTTTAATAAAAAGAAAATACACATGCTGATATGCTGAAATGTTGTCTTTGGCTGATTTAGTGGATGAGACTTTATGCCCATATATTTGCTATCTAGGCTTTTGTATGTGTTTGGTAACCCCTGATGCAGAATACAAGGTACATAAGGGCAAGGCTTTCCCTGCCTTACTCATCATTGCATCCCAGTACAATGGACAGAGGACAATATAGTACACTGCACAGAGGACACTGCACTTGTCTGCTTTAAAAAAAAAAAAAAAAACGTGTGTGTGTGTGTGTGTGTGTGTGTATATATATTATATATATATATTATATATATATAATATATATATATATATAATATATATATATATATATATATATATATATATATATATATATATATATATATATATATATTCAGGGGTGCCTGGGTGGCTCACATGGTTAAGTATCTGACTCTTGGTTTCGGCTTCAGTCATTATCTTGTGGTTCATGAGTTTGAGCCCCATATCCGGCTCTGTGGGGACAGCGTGGAGCCTGCTTGGGATTCGCTCTCTCCTTCTCTCTCTGCCCCTTCCTCTTCATATTCTCTCTCCCTCTCTTTCTCCCTCTTTCTCAAAAAATAAATAAGTAAGCATTTAAAATATATATACATATTTGTTCAAAGAAAAAAAACAGGCACACAAATCTTATCTAATTTCTCCATTTTATAGAATTAATTTAAAGTATACTAGTACAAAATCTGTCTCTTTTTCAAACTTCAAGTCTTGCACAAGACTTGTTAGTTCTATCTCTGCATTCTGTCTCACAGTTTTCCTTTCAACTTTCAATTTCCATCACCCTTGCTTTAAGATAAGCCATTATTACATCACACCTATAACGTAATCACCAAGTGCCAAGGCATTAATTTGCTATGCCGTCAAGCCACTCTTCATAATATACTCTCTGATACTATTTCACTAACTACTGTGCAATTCTCTGCCTTCAAAGAGCATAAGATATAGAAAAGGGGAAGTGGAAGGTGTAGGGGAAATAAAAGGGGACTGAGATGGAAATATGCTATGCTTGGAGCCCTAACTGTGTGTTAGTCATTTTCTCTGTTCCTCACAAAGATGGTACATGACAAATACTCTGAATCTTATTTTTCAAGTGGAAAATAGGTTGATTAGAAAAATAGCCATTTGCCAAATACTGCATATCAAAACAGATATGTTCACAATTTGTAACTAATCTTTGCTGATTAGAGTGCTTTTATTTTTAGTTTATAAACAGACAGAAACTAATGGAAACACACCGCTTATGTGTGACATATGCCAATTACTGCAAGAATCACTTCCAGTAAGGTGCAGAGCAATGACCCGACAGGTGGACAGTCAGCAGCAAATATCCAGAGGAACTTTGAACATGACCTCTAGGAGGAGTGGACTGGAATGCACTTTGCTCAACCTGAAGACATTCAAATCAAAGGTTACTGCCACTGCCAGCAATGGGCATCATTGTATATTCAAGGACAAGTGAGAGAAAGGAAACCATGATTACGCAGCCCCAGGAAAGTCTGAAAGAAGGCAGAGGCTGTGACAAATGTATAAAATACTATATATAATTGCCAACAAACAAGAATGTCAAATTAATGGAAACTGCAAGCAGATACAAAACAATTCCCCACTGATTTTTTTATATGTTCCAATTTATAATACATGTTCATGTTCCACAAATATGACTAGTGGCTATTAAATTATAGTTTATTTGCTCACTTGGCCAACTTCATTAATATCCCTGTACACCTTTCAATGTCTATAAAATCCTGGTGTTTAATTAAGTGTTCTATAAGATAGTCCCTAGTTGTTCATTCAATGGTGTTTTTGTTTAAAACTGTTTTTGTATGGTAAAGAAAGAAATTATTATGAATACAGTAACTTTAGAATTCTGTGTGTGTGAAAATAGCAATTAGATTGTTACATATCTGTGTGTGTATGCACTTAATACATAATTCATTTTACCAGCTATATACAGAATATTATTACATAATCTGCAAACTTAACCATTCTATCAAATTCCTTCACACTTAAATTTTCTTCCCAAATAAATGATCGAAAGCTATGAGCAGCATTATTAGTTAACTTGGTCTAGATTGCAGTTTGGTAGATTGTAGCTTTATACCAGTATATTCAATGAACGCATGCCATAAAATAATTTTATTTCTATAACATGAGCAACTTTGTTTCTCCTACATATTCTTACATGAGCCCCAAATCAAAGTAAAAGAGATGGGACTATAAACATATATTTTTCCTCAATATCCTGAAGAGTAATATATTTTTTTAATTTTTTTAAACAATTTTTTTAATGTTTTTATTTTATTTTTGAGACAGAGAGAGACAGAGCATGAGCAGGGGAGGGGCAGAGAGAGAGGGAGACACAGAATCCAAAGTAGGTTCCAGGCTCTGAGCTGTCAGCACAGAGCCTGATGCGGGGCTTGAACTCATAGACTGTGAGATCATGACCTGAGCTGAAGTCAGATGCTCAACTGACTGAGCCACCCAGGCGCCCTTGAAGAGTAATATTTATTTGGCTAAAGTATAAGATGTTTCACCCAGCCTTTTGCAATTAGGCAATCATTTGCCTGAGTTCATGTCTATTTTTATTCTGGCAAGGATGGAGAAGTGTTATGTCTTTTGTAAGATACTTTTTGTGAAAAATCCTACAATTGATATAACTATTCCTGCAGTTAGAGGGGAACAAGCTTTTTTTGAAGTCAATTCCATGTGTGTTTTAAGTAACTTGACTAGATAAGGTATAAAAAGTTTTTTAAGTTAAAAATTATAAAGTATTAGCATATAACATTCTATATAGTGTTTTGATTAATGAACAAGACTAATGTTTTATAACTACTTTATGATTTCACTTATATGGCAAATCTAAAAAACAAAGCAAATCATAGAACTAGAAAACAGAATGGTGGATACTAGGGGCTGGGGTTTGGGGGAAATAGGGAGATGGTGGTCAAAGGGCACAAACATTTAGTTATAAGATGAGTAAGTTTTAGGGATCTAATGCATAACATGGTAATTGTAGTTAATAATACTGTATTGTATATTTAAAATTTACTATGGGAGTAGATCTTAAGTGTTCTCACCACACACACGCACACACACACAAAGGTAACTATGTGAGGTTATGGATGCATTAATTAACATGATTATGATAATCATTTTACCATGTATACACATATTAAATCACATTGTATACCTTTAAAATATCACATTGTACAAACCTAAATATATACAATTTTTATTTATCAATCAGACTTAATAAAGCTGGGAAAAAAGCAAAAAAATAAAAAATGCATGCTCCCCCCCAAAATAACTTTTTTAAACCAAGTTTTAAACATTCATTATAATTACTGAAAATCATATCGAGAACGGTATATGTACTAATGAACAATCTTTCCTCCTTACATATAAACATTCCTCCTCACCTCTTAACTAAGAAGAGGTGTTTTCATATTTGACTATAAATCATGTTAGCCAATTTTTCACCCCTCAGAAGTGAGTGCTTTCAAATAAAGGATATCATAAAATGTTTTACTAGGACTGTTTAGTTTATTAATGTAGTGTGTGTGTGTGTGTGTGTGTGTGTGTGCGTGTGCGTGTGTGTGTGCATGTGCGTGCGTGTGCGTGTGTGTGTGTGTGTGTGTGTGCATGTATGTGCTGGACACTTGCAAGTCTAGTCCATGAAACAGATTTAAAATAAAAATATGTAAAATCAGAGTTTTAGGTATTATAATAAATCTGGTGCTATAAAGAGACAACAAGGCATACACCAAAGTCAGTCAACCAAAAAATTGTTTGTTATTTGCTTGTTTATTTTAAGATTCTGGTCTATTTCAAGCTAGCCAGTTCAGACAAGCATTCTCACCTGGAAGGCTGCATATGAGCAGGAGGTGGGTGTCAGAATAACGAGTGAATTTTTCATTCTACAAACAATTGACTTCTTCACAAATTCTAATCCTTCCCAGGGATATGCAATTTGCCAAAATCATTCTATGTGTTTTTTAATAGGATGGCCCTTGGCTGAACACCATTACCTTATACTTGAAATAAAGAAAGAAAACATCTTGGGCTTGAAAGATAGAAATTATTTGCTGTTTATGCTCTGAGGCATATAACTAATAGTATCCATTCATTTGTCCTTTCATTTAATATATTATGTGCTTGAAACTCTGCCCTGGCCTCATATTGTGCTTTCTTATATTACACTTACCTAGAAGCTGAAAACTAATTATTTGCTCACATCTTTACTCAGGTAACTTTTGTTGGATTCACTTGACACTTCCCCATCATTTGCATACTCTCTTTGTTCAAATTATGCTTATTTACACAGTGTACCAGCAGGTTTAAGCAAAGATAAAGGAACACTCAAATGTGAGGTTACGCTGATGGCTGTAAAGTGCTCACTAGAGCCCTCTTAGGCTGTGGGTGGAGCAGTATTACAAAGACAAAGGGGCTTGCTCACAAAAGCAAAAGTATGGATGTCACAGGTAGGAATCTGCAGATGGGAAGGCTATAGTCCCTGAGCACACCACACACTGTCAACACAGAATGACAATAGACTGTAATCCCACAGCTACCCTCTCTGGGGGAGCATCAGTGACAGCTCTCAGGGCTATATGGAGATTCCACGTTCCATATAGGTGCCCACCTTCAATGATTTAGTAAGATTACTTTTGGCATCAAAGAAAAAAAGTCCTCTTTTTCTATCCACAGCCAATAACTTCAGTTCTTACTAGCAATCTCACTGTTCCTACTCAAAGGAGAAAAGTTAATACTCCTGTTTAGTGTGTACAGTGTATTTGTAAGGAGTGAATTGAAATTTGCATTACAGCCTGGTTTTACCAGTTAAGATGGTAATAACATCACAGAGTGTAAAGCAAATTCCCCTTCCTAAGCGCTCACTTATCGCCAGTTAGATGGGACCCAGGAGATAAAATCCCTTAGAACTGTAGGAAAGAAAAGCAGGTTCTCAATTACTGGACACATATTAAATACTGTGCTAATTATTGGTAGTTCCATAAGATATTCATTAGATTATAAGAAACACGACCATGTAATGTGGTTACTACACAGATCTCTGCCTTAAGAACAAGAGAAATATATTAGATCATATTGCTAAGCAATTTTTCTTGCTGACAAGGGCAATTTTTCAGCAACAGCACTACATATAGAATAGCAACATAATGGAAGGATAGAGCAGATGCTAAAATTTAGTCAGACATAAATCTTTTTCATTTTATCTCCTTTACAATACCGGGAAGACAAGAAAAACAAATTGCTCAGACAGCAAACATAAATGATGGGTGTCTCAAAGAAATTTAATATTCCAGTATTGAGATCATACAGGATTGAGATCACACAGGATCAACTGAGATCATATACATGTTACAGGATTGACATCTGGAAAAAATAAATGGTGTTTAATATGATGACAATAATTAAATATCTGGCATTTTTCCCCAAATATCAACACATAAAAAGCGCAGCAATGAAATGATACTTACCAATTTTGTTAACCTCTTCAGACATGTAATTATTCAAGTCCTATCTACATATTCACTTATGTAATCTGTAGAATCAAAAATGTTCCCATTCATTGTATCAATTAAAATTTATTATTTACTTAAAACTTGATAAAAAATTGAACCTTTCACAAGTCTTAATACCATCCCTCTGAGATCACTCTAATTCTTAGCCTTTTAACATGTATATGTTCACATTGGGTCACAGGACCCAGGGTCCCAAGATAAAACTTCACTTTCTGCATGAACCCCTTCTCTAATATTCTACTCCACACTGATTTTTCTCTTCTCTAAACTCTGACTAAATTTATAATCATTTATCATACAACTGAACACAAAGTATTTTCAATTTTATTTGTATGTAGCTTTCAATTTCCAATAATATTTAACTTCCCATTGTGTTGTAAACAGGCAGCTATTTCAAACATTTTGTCCTTTATTTAATATTCTCATCTAAACATAGGAGAATGCATGACAAGATTGTTTTTAGAAATAACTTAATCCCAGTTGTAAAAATCATACCTGCTTAATTTGAAACTCAAGTCTCAATAAATGGAGAAGTTTATAAAAAAGAAAGTAAAAATCACTTTAAAACCAATATTTTTTAAAAAATGTTAATATATCAGTAAATACCCTTCTAGTCTTATTTCTCTCTCCTTTGTTCTCTTCCCCCTCTATGTATCTCTGTTTATATTTTTACATAAATAGAATTAAATAATTATATAATAATGCATATTGAATGAATTGGTCCTATTTACTTAATTGGCCCAATCAATATGGCAAATCTATATTTTTGTTTATGTACACATATGCATACATATACACATTTGAATATATATACACACAATATGTCATAATTTGTATATGTAATATATATGTATATTTGTAATATGTATGTTTATAATATATATGTGTATATATATGTGTGTGTGTAACTTTTCTTATGCCACCAGTCAATGTGACTAAAAAAAGTTTTCCCACTGGTGGTGGGGTTGGGTGCAGGAATGGAGAGTTACTATTAATCCATACAGAATATCAGTTTTGTAAGAGTTCTAGAGATGCATGCTGATGACAGTTGTATAATAATGTAAATACACTTAATTCCACTGAACTGTACATTTAAAAATGGTTAAGATGGTATATTTTATGTTATGTACATTTTATCACAATTTAAAACAGACAAAGTAGAGAATGAGTTTAGACATTCCAACTCAGTAGTATATAATAGCCTGGTCTCTTTCACACAGTACTACAGTACCTGGCTCTAACAAAACAAAACAAAACAAAACAAAACAAAACAAAACAAAACAAAACAAAAAAGATTGTACCGGGGCACCTGGGTGGCTCAGTCAGTTAAGCATCCAATGCTTGGTTCCAGCCCAGGTCATGATCTCATGGTTCATGGGATCAAGCCCTGCATCAGGCTCTGTGCTGATGTGCGGAGACTGCTTAGGATTTTCTCCCTGTCTCTCTGCCCCTGCCCCATTCTCATGCATTCTCTCTCTCTCTCAAAATAAGTAAACATTTAAAAAAAGAGAGAGAGATTGTACCAAGCTCAAAACGAATCTGAATTACATATATATCAATATCCCCAATAAACTAAGAATTTTAAATACCATTATTCTTCCAGAGAGGGAAAATAATTAATTATGGATGTTACTAAAAAACATCTATAATTATTGGAAAAAGCAAACCAAATCGGTTGTGAATTAAACTTCTAAATTCCTTCCCTTGCTGACAACAAGACAACAAAAAAATCATTTTACCTGTAAGGTAAACATATATATTTTTTAGAAAAAGGTAATATAGATGTTACTTAGTTCTTGACTTTAAAACAAGTGAAACAGGACAATATATTTTAGTAGGATCTTTTTTGATAGCAATATAAAAACAACAATATCAACAACCTGATACTGGCTTAGGCATTCAAGGAAACTCATTTCCTCAAGGAACTAAAAGTTCAAGTTCAGTTTAATCAGAGCACTGGATCTACAAGTTTTTCTCCAGTTTGTCCAGGTGCTAATTTCATCATTTAGTTGTATTTGCTGGTCTTTAAATAAAAGGCAGCAGTATCCCCAGACTTCCTAGATACCAATCATATTACCCAGAAGGAAACTATGTGCATGCCAGAACTTCTGGAGAGTATACTGAACTTCATTCTAAAATAATCACCACTGCCATGTAAATGCCATGGACTGATTGACTTAGTCCAGCATTAACTGAAGCAATCACTATAGCAGTATAGATTAACTTACCATGGTTTTTTTAGATCAATTCAGACCTGATCCCATAGCTGGGTGTAAAGTCATTGCCTGTTAAGCAGTTGAAGAGTGGTAGCATCTTATTAGCAAACAACCATAAGGGCTATTACACATAATGGGCATGATCCAATTCCTAGTATTTGTGGAGTAGTGTAGAGTCTGAGATGAGAGAAATGATGAAAATAATGAATCCAAAAATGGAAATAGGATTACAATGAAAAGATGTACCCAAGAATAAGATATTACATCAGAATCAATTTAATAGGGGGCAACGTGAGGACCAGCCAAAAGGATCTAAATTGAAGAAGACTGCTCAAAACTTCACAGAGGACCCACTGTTTGACATAAAAGGACAGAAGAACATTATGCATGGAAGCAACTGGCTTCAATCTTCATTCATTCATGCAGCAAATATGTTTTGAATTATACAATGCACCAGTCTCCAGTGATGGTACAGTGAAAACAAATAAATAAAAAACTCTCTGCCTTTGGCACATACATTCAAGTGGAAATAAAGCACAAAACAAGTCAGGGAGATAAGTGCCTGTCAGGAAGCATGTTTTGTCATATTTTACATGAGATGGTTGAGTATTCCCTTACTAAGGAAAAGATATTTGAGCAAAAAATAGGAAGAAAACACTCAAGACAGAGATAACATCAGGTACGAGAACTTGCTGAACATGTTCAAGAATGAACAAGGTCACACCATGGTTGGCAGGTGATTGCTTAAGAAAGAAAATAGTAGGAGACAATGTCAAAGAGGCAGGACAGCCAAAACTCATAGTGCCATTATAAAGGCTGGGCTTTTTTGCATGAGATGAGGAACATCTGAAGGGTTCTGAACAAAAAAGCAAAATGATATAATTTATGTTGTAAAGAATCACTTTTATAGATGGGTTGGAAATATAAGGCAAGGAAAGAAGTGAGGAAATCAGGTAGGAAACTATGTAAGTAATCTAAGTGAAAGATGAAGATTGTTTGGAGAAGAGTGGTAAAGAAAATGTTGGATTGTGTATATTCATGATCAAAAAGACAGATTTTGCTATTAGGTTTGGACATGGTATATACAAGAAGAAAAGGAATCAAGGATAACTCCACGTATGTCCTGAGAAATTAAAAGACCAAATTCCTTTAGTGCTACGTTAAGTTTGTGACAACTATTAAACATCTGTGTGGAGATGTTACATAGGCAGTTGGTTTGTGGTTCACACAGGCAATCATTTACATTGAGATCATGAAGACAGAGACACGTGGTTGATATATAGTTTTCAGATCAAATGATAGTACCAGGGGTGTGACTAGGAAAAAAAAAAAAAAGAATTTGAGTCCTGTGCCTGGGGACTCTCCAGCACGTACAGCTCACAGAGATAAAAAGCAATTAGCAGAGGAGAAGCAGAAAGGGACAAAACTGAAATAACAGAGGAAAAAAATATGTTTCAATAGGGGGACATCATCCATTTCAAGTTCTACCTTGCTTAATAGGTAGCAGCCAACAAAGATCTCGATAAGAGGTGTGTCAGTAGAGTGGTTATGGCATAAACCCGCTTGGGATGGGTTTCAAGAGAGAATTCTGAGGACAGCTGGAAATAGTAAGTATTGATAATACATATGTGGATCCTTGAATTAAAAAATAAATGCAAGTGGATGTGAAGCCAATAGAGTATAGTGTTTGTTTTCAAGTGACATATAACACGGTACTTGTACATGGATACAACAGTGAAGGGAGACTATAGTGGGGGTTGGAGGGAGGGACGGAGAGTGCAAGCAGTTGCTGGAGCAATGTCCTTATCCACGTAAATGACAAGAGGAAATGTGGTGTAGGGAGAAGACATGGGGATGCACTTGGCTTGGAGCTGGTTTAATTTATTTATCAGTATGCTTTTAATTTAAGGAACATGCAGTCATTCATATTAACTGTTGGAATAAAAGATGACTTCCTTTATATAAGAGCTTACAAATCATGATTTAATATATCCAATACAAATAGATTTCATAATTAAATTTATTCAGTAAAAATGAATATTTTTGAGGGGATAAATTTAAATATATAAGTGACAGGCTCATCTGATACTGAAGGAATAAAACATAGAAAGATTAATTAATAAAAGCCAATCCAACAGGATTTGAACATAGCTAAACAGACTGTTAAATGTTCGACCAAAAAAAATGAAATTATTTTATTCATGTGGGAGAATCCTTGTGAATAAAGGGAAGGATTTTGTATATTAGGTTTAAAAATGATATATAAAACACTATGGAACTCAAGCCATTTCTCATTTGGCCCTTTGATCTCCTTGAGAGAAAACATAACCATTACTTTTGCCACATGTTCTCAATACAAGGGAATAGCAAAATGAAACTCTAAATAATTCTTCAATTACCCATGGCTACTATCATCGCCATGTATTTGGCTTGCAGCTACTATCCATGCCTACAAAGCAGATTAAAAATATGACTAAATATAGTTTGCTTATTTATTTTTTGAGGGATAGAGAGAGAGAGAGAGATGGAGCATGAGGAGAGGAACAGAGAGAGAGAGGCAGACACAGAATCTGAAGCAGGCTCTAGGCTCCAAGTTGCCAGCACAGAGCCCGATGCAGGACTCAAACTCAGGAACTGTGAGATCATGACTTGAGCCAAAGTCAGGCACTCAACTGACTGAGCCACCCAGGCGCTCCTGTAGTTTGTTTATAATACGAATCCAGTAGACAGAAACTGGAGTGGACTGTGAATAAGACAACCATGGTTTAGTATATACAGAGTAGTTAATAGCACAAGTTGAAACTTAAAAAGACCTGACTTTGAATGTAGATTCTGCCCCTTTGTAGTTTTGTGGTCTTATGTGACAAGCTTCTAGAAATTTGTGTTCTTTAGCTACAACATGGGGATAAAACCACCTCCTGGTGTGGTGGCAGGAAGGAAATAAGATGAAATGATAGAGTAAGTACAAGGCCTAGCATATAAGAATCAGTACATCAATGCTGGCCATATGACAGACGGGGCTTGGCTTGTGGTGAGCTACAACTCTTGAATACTTATCAATACATCCATTATGATCCTCCATACATATTAGAAAAGTTGGAGCACAAGGTTTGAGTTTTGTTCCAATTCTACAAGAACATGGTCCTACTAATGTTAACAAGTACCAGAAATATAAACTTATCTGCTAAATTCTCCTATGGCCAGTATCCTATCAGACATGAAATCCCAAAACTCCAATATACTATTTTGGTCACCATAAACATTTATTTTATTTTATTTTTAAATGTTTATTTATTTTTTAATCGTTTTCTTTAATGTTTATTTATGTTTGAGAGAGAGAGAGAGAGGCAGAGTGCAAACAGGGGAAGGGCGAGAAAGAGAGGGAGACAGAATCTGAAGCAGGCTTCAGGCTCTGAGCTGTCAGCACACAGCCCAATGTGGGGTTTGAACTCGTGAACCTTGAGATCATGCCCTGAGCCAAAGTCGGACGCTTAACCAACTGACACACCCAGGTGCCTCTAAATGTTTATTTATTTATTTTGAGAGCGAGAGCAGGGAGGAGGGGCAGAGAGAGGGAGAGAGAGGATCCTGCACTGTCACGGTAGAGCCTGCAGGGCTTGATCCCAACAATCCACGAGATCAGGGCCTTAGCTGAAATCAAGAAGCAAATGCTTAACCAACTAAGCCATCTCGGCGTCCCCATACATATTTATTTTAAAGGTGTTCTCCAATTATTCAAGACAAAAAATTATTTACTAGATAACATTGCAATCAAACAGTTCGAATGAATTCATAAATTCATTCAGATTATAAATTTATAAACAATGAATTTATAAATTAATGTATAATAACAGATTCACAAAGAAAAATACAAAAGAGCTTTTGTTTTAGAAATGGATTCTGTGTATGAATATGACATTCTTCAGACATCAGGAAAAAACTTTATAAACTTAAATAAATAACAATTTAGGTCTAAACATAACTCTAGCAGAAGCCCCGTAATTTAAAATTCTCTAGTTGTTGCTGAATCATACAAAATACTGCCCTTAATTCAGAAAAACAACTCATGTCAATACATTTCACTTCTAAATTGTTACTATTACAAACCTCTCAGAATGCTTATCAAAATAAATACCAGAGGAGATATAAAGGAGCTAATATTGAGTTCCTACACTGTAAAGTCCTATATTTATTTTTTATATTTTAAAAATTAGGAATTTAATTTTAAGAATGAAGAAACTTACACTACAGAGTGGCTACCCCACTCCTGTGGAGTACATGTGTGACCTGACCAGGCTCATCTCCAGGCAGCTACAGCTCCGAAATTTTTGCTCCCACTGCCTCACCAGCTTTTCTCAACAGTGACAGTAACACATCTAGCACTGCTTTGAGTAGTTAACATTTGAAGGTGGGTGATCAGGGATTAACTTGACAGCTTAATGAATCCTCTGTACGGGAAAATGCACAAAAACTCATAATTTTGCATAAAATATTATGAAAAACTTAAAGCTTCCAAATACATAAGTAGGCAATTCCAGGGCTTTTTTTTTTTTTTTTAAGTTTACTTATTTATTTTGAGAAAGAGAGAGAGAGAGAGCAAGCACAAGCAGTGAAGGCACAGAGAGAGAGGAGAGAGAGAGAATCCCAAGCAGGCTCCACATTGTCAGCACAGAGCCTGACACAGGCTGGAACCTACAAACAGCAAGATCATGACCTGAGTCAAGATCAAGAATGAAACACTCAACCGGCTGAACCTCCCATGCACCCCCAGTCACCCAGGGATCCCAAGGAATCCCAGTTTTAAAGACTGCTTTACAAGTATATGGTTTCTTAAAAAAAAAAAAAAAAAGTATATGTTTTCTTTTATTCTCTCTCTCTCTCTTTTTTTTTTTTTTTTTTTTTTTTTTTTTTTTGAGAGAGAGAGACAGAACATGAGCATGGGAGGGGCAGAAAGACGAGGGAGACAAAGACTGTGAAGCAGGCTCCAAGCTCTGAGCTGTCAGCACAGTGCCTGACGTGGGGCTTGAATTCAAACCATGAGATCATGACCTGAGCTGAGGTTGGATGCTTAACCTACTGAGTCACCCAGGTGCCCCTGGTTTCTTTTATTCTTTTCAATAAACCTGTCAGGAAGGAATATGGTACTGCATTCATTCTACCAGTGAGGAAATGGAGGCAAACGTTAAGTGATTTGCTGAACTTCACGCACCAAAATTGGTGGAACCAGGATTTACACACAAATACCAAGACCATGTATCTTTTGCTTTTTCACGAATACCAGTTTAACCAGTCAGTTAAGTGTCCAACTCTTGATTTTTGGCTCAGGTCATGATATCGCTGTTTGTGGGTTCAGCCCTGCATCTGGCTTTATCCAGACAGCCTGAGCCTGCTTGCAATTCTCTCTCTCTCCTCTCTCTCTCTGCCCCCTCGTCTCTCTCTCTCTCTCTCTCTCTCTCTCTCTCTCTCTTGCTCTCAGAATAAACTTAAAAAAATTAGATAAAATAAATAAATAAAATTACTTTTACATAAATGTTTTACTTACAACTGACCTAAAATTATCTGGATCCTATTTTACAAGATTTCCTAGATGTGTCTTAGGAATTTAAAAATGATTCTCCAAAGGCCTTTTAGTTCCTTTGTTACCCATTTCTGTCTGGGTGGTAAAATGCTTTCTAAATGAGCCAACTGTTTGCAGCTCGCTAAATAAGGCAGTAGCCATTCAAATGCAGACAAAGCAATGCACATTCTGTCCCCATCTCACAAAAGCAAAATTGCATGGACTGTGAAGTGGTAAATGTTGCAGTAAAATGAAAAAGAAAAGGAATGACAAAAATTTTTAGCAAAACATTACTTTCAGAAGAACAGCTTAAGAGGTATAGGACTATTTCATCAACTAAACTGAATATATTTCATTTCAATGAAATATTTAGTTTCTAATATGAAATATAGCCTCTGTGTCAATCATATCCAAATGAGAGTCCTATGGATGAATAGTGGGAAATTTTGCATGTGTATAAAGACAGGACAAGAGAAGTTAATAATCAAGAAATATCTGTGAAACAAATAAAATTGATATTGTCATAAGTAAAATAATGTAATTTTAATTTGATTCAATAAAAGACAACTACAATTAAATCTTAGTATTGTGATTGATAGAGATGTTATCTAAATAAGGAAGAAAAATGAACTTATCTGAAAAGCTCAAATTATTAATATTTTAAAATACCAATGTGCTATTGAAACTATTTGGAAAAGTTTTAATGGAGTTCAGAATGTCAGTTCTTATTGACATAGCTCAAATTGTCCAATTATCTCCATCACTTCTGCCAACTCAGAGGTCCAAGTCACTATCATCTTTGGCCTGGGCTAGCATAACAGCCTTCTAATTAGTCTCCGGGCATCCAGCTTTGCTCTCCTTCAATCTTGACTGCAGTCAGAGTTATCTTTTCAAAATGCAAATGTAGCCATGTCATATCTTCCCCTAAAATCCTGTACTGGTTTCCAGTTGCTTTTGGGGAAAGAGACCAAAATGCTCACCAGGGCATATCAAGCTCTACAGCCCACCTCTTTGGATCTCCCCGTTCTCATCTCAAAAACACTTTACCCAGGCCCTAGCTAGAAGCGCCCCTTTCAAATGCCTAACATGTCATGTGTCCTCCCATTCCAGGAGTTTTGCATAATCTCTGCCCTTTTCTTGGCTCACTGTTCTATGACCTCCCCCAGCCACTTCAACATAATTAACAATTCTCAATTCCTCAGATCTCACTAGAAACATAACTTTCTCAGGGATGCTTTTATTATTCCCCCAGGCTAATCCTTTTCTTATTGTTGCTCCTGTAGATTCATATTCATTATAGGCTCCTGTAGATTCATGTTCCTTTCCACTGAATATGTATGTATGTCAGTTTTTAACTACACATTCATTTGTACGAGTATTTGATGAGTGGCTGTCCCCTGCCCCCCATACTAAATTAAATGTGCCTTGAGATCCTAAACCCTGTGACTATGTCTAGTTTGTTCACCATAATGTCTTCATGTTTAATCATAATCTGGACACATCATCAGAATTGAGTAGATATTTCTTTGACAACTGACAGAAAGATTTTTTTTAAATGACATAAGATATAAAATAACAGGGGTGCCTGGGTGGCTCAGTCAGTTAAGCGTCTGACTTCAGCTCAGGTCTTGATCTCACGGTTCATGGGTTCAAGCTCAGAGTCTGGAGCCTGCTTTGGATTCTGTGTCTCCCTCTCTATGCCCCTCCCCTGCTTATGCTCGCTCTCTCTCTCTCTCTCTCTCTCTCTCAAAAATAAATAAACATTTTAAAAAATTAAAACAAAACATATAAAATAACAAATTTTGATTTTTGTTTTATCTTGGCTTTATATTCAGATAAAATGCTCTCTTACATTCAGGTAATGTGGTTTATCGTGGTGAAGAGGGTTTTAGATTCGCTACTCTCTTGCTCTTATATTCTATAAAATATTATTTCCAGTACCCCTCATAAACAGATGCCACTACCAGCCTGAGCTACTAGGGTGCAGACAAATGAACCACTGGGACTGTCCCTATCACACACAAAGTAAACAAAAGATTCAGCCTTGAATTCGTTCCTTCTCAATATTCAACCCCTGTGAGACATCCTTGGCCTTTATATCCAATGTCCAATCTCCTTAAAGAAATTGCTAATATTAAATTAAATCCAATATAGCATGTATCCTTGTTTTCAATAATTGACACTCAAAATTTAGAATGCTTTATATTCCATTCTTCTTTCTTAAAGTATTTCTTTTTTTCAAAAATGCTTATTTATTTTGAGAGACAGAGAGAACAGAGGAGGGGCGGAGAGAGAGGGAGAAGAGGAATCCCAAGCAGGCTCCATGCTCTCAGTGGAGAGCCCAATTCAGGACTCTATCTCATGAATGATGGGATCACACCCAGGTGAAACCAAGAGTCGGATGTTTAACTGACAGAGTCACCCAGGCGCCCCTATATCCCATTCTTTATCTTTCTATTGTTCCCAAGTGGCTTTGCATGTTCGTAAGCACAATCTATCATCCTTTCTTTTCTTCCAACTCTGCCCTCCACAGCCATTTCTTACCATCATCTGCCAAGTCCATTATGTCAGGGAATTTTCTCTCTCTCTACTTCTATTCATTAACTAAAGACTAGCTCTATTTTAAAAAAGAGTATCTTTTTATTTTCCAGGCCTCTCAAATATATTTCAAGCTTTCCCACTGATGCTTATTCAAGCAGTATCTATAATGACTATGCACACAGATTCTTCTTCAGTCTACTGGGGTATTAATCCAAATACTCACATTTCAGAATTTGTTGACCTTGGGAATCTAAATGAAGTAATCTATGTACAGTTCATAACACAGTTCCTAAAACATAATATTAACATGCAAACAATGTAGAATAATACTAGCATTCCAGACCATTACTACCTCATCCTTGTTATCATTAAAAATAAAAATAATAATAATAAGAAGAAGAAGAAGAAGAAGAAGAAGAAGAAGAAGACATGATCCATGAGACTAACATAATTTGAGTACTATGCTTTCACATTTCTTTCAGCTACAGATGCTACAGTCATTATTTCATTCACTGAACCACTGATACCTATCTCAGTCTGCCTTCTACCTTTAATCCTGCTATCTTCTTGAGTGTCTTTAGTATCACATTGGTTGATACATCCAATAATTGAGCTTGTCAGTTCCTTGATGTATTCATCTGTAGTGATTTATTCTTCCACAAACTACACTTGATTAGTGTTTTCATGCAAGAATTCATTTCTGGAATTTCTCAGAGAATTAATACTTTACCAAATCCCTCAGTTAACAAATTAGAAAAATGGAAAAATGTATTATAATTCTCTTGAAAGAATTAAAATTTAATGATAAACTCACAGATATTTTTCTTAGAAGATATCTATTGATGTAAAATCAAAAGCAAGAGTGGAAGGAGACACTGACACATGGAGTCAAAACAACATTTCCAGGGGTGCCTGGGTGGCTCAGTCAAACATCTGACTATTGATTTTGGTTCAGTGCGTGATCTCACAATCATGAGATCAAGCCCTGTGTCAGACTCAGCACAGAGTGCAGAGCCTGCTTGGATTCTCTCTCTCCCCCTGTCTCTGTCCCTCCTCCGTGTGTTTCTCTCTCTCTCTCTCTCTCTCTCTCTCTCTCTCTCTCTCTCTCTTTCTCCCTCACCCTCTCCCTCATAAATAAACTTTAAAAAAAAAGTAACATTTCCAGGAAGAATAAGAATATGTCAAAGAATGACATGGTCACGGTCAAATCATTGAGACTAGTTTGTAGCTGTTGCCATGTTGTAAGTGGGTTTCATAGGAGTGTCCACTGCTAACAGTGAGTCACCCTTGCAACTAAAATACACATTAGTTGTCTTCTCGCTTCTGCTTATGATGCAGAAGGATGAAAAAATAGCATGCACATCCTAATAATTAAAAAAATTTAACCAACAATTTCATACCTTTTTCTTGAGTTCATCTGAGACCTGTGTTTGGAGGTTCCCTAAAATTCTACTATAACAGTTCTTGATATTAATGATTTTTCATACTACTCAAGTCAATGGATATATTTTTTTTTAATTTATTTAAAATAGTTTCTTGAAATATTTTCCTCCTGATTTAATTAAAATAAACTCTCCTTTTAGCACTTTTATCTCTTCTGACACTAAATATTAGATCTTCTCTAGGTTTACTTGGGGATCTCTTCTTTTTTGTTATTAATAATCTTCCCAAGCTTTCATGTTTTTCTCATAGATGACTTCTAAATTTTAGCCCTCTACTTGATAGTACCATACTCTCTATAAAATTCCCACCGGACATATCTTTGTGGCAATTTCACATTTAATATATTAAATATCTCTTGACCTAAAAATCTTTTGATCTTAAAAAAAATGCTCTTCTTGACTATCACCACTATCTATTCAGTTCTGCATTCTATAAATCCAAGATTTCTTTTTGAGAAACTGACCCATCCTATGTTCAGTAATCTTTATATCCAAAATATATCCCTATATTCACTGTCAAACCGTAGTTCAAGCTACATCATCCCATCTTGATTGAATATTATAATACTTTAAAAATATGTTTTTCCTTCTCCTTAACACTTTCTGTCCATACCAGCATCAAACATTCTAGAAGATTGAAGAGAGGCATAAAAGAAAAAGCAGTTATAAAAGACAAGGTAGGGAACAGGATAGGATATTAAAGATAGAGGTAAAAAATAATTGCTAATAATAATCACTACATGAAACTTAAAGCAAAATATTTATTTATCTATTTATTTATTTGAGAGAGAGAGAGACCATAAGCAGGGGAGGGGGCAGTGGGGGAGAGACAGAATCTTAATCAGGCACCACACCCAGCACAGAGTCCAAAGTGGGGCTTGACCTCATGACCCTGAGATCATGACCTGAGCTGAAATCAAGGGTTAGATGCTTAACTGAACCACCCAAGTGCCTGAAAGCAAAATCCTTTAAAGAGGTTAGAAAATCATTTAAATATTCAATAGTATTTTTATACAATGACAGTTATGACCTCAAAGGAACTTGGAAAGCACTAGTAATCTTAAACATCAAAGTTACCCAAAGTATTCTGAGGACCTCCAGATACTTTATTTGTTCACAAATAGTACCAGACATATGAGAAAGAACACTACTTGATTTTGTCCTGACCTCCCTTCTTCCATCATTCATCCTAGGGAGAGGAGGCACACCCAAGTACAATTCTCAAAAATCGTATTCAAAAAATATTCGTAAGTTGCAATTGTCCAGCATAATGATTAACTTAAATAATTTAGTTAAGAGGATAGCGATAATAACTTTTAAAGATGTAAAATTTAATGACATTGTCACCAAGATGGTGACACAGTTTGTTCTTGACTCCACTCCTCTTCATAAAAAGAACAACTAACAATAAGTTAAGAACAAGAGATCACTGAGAGAATCCTAGAACATGGAGATATGGATGAAGTGTCTCCTACACCACAAAGACCAAGACACACTATGTTAGAAAATTAAGAGAATAAACTACATTGACCACATTTCCTTCCCTTAGGCCACTGCAGGCCCATGTGGGGATGTCTCCCCTGAGTCTCCAGTTCCTCCCGGGGTAAAAGAGAACACAGAGGGGCAACCAATGCCACCCAACATTGTGGGTCACTTTGTATTATCTCACACCATGGGGTCTGCAGGGGAGTCTGCTCAACCACTGAGAATCTGACTGTGACAGTAAGTGGGGAGGAGGAACTTGCAACAACCAGCACGTGCATCTTGGCAGACCAAGTTTATACCTGCAACACCCAAGCAGATTTACTCATCTGTAGAACCAAGTCAGAGGCACACTCTGACCAGGGAACACAGTGGGATACAAAGCTGTCTGATTCTGATCCTCAGACAAGGAGTTTTGCCAACCCTAGAACTAGGTTTGCCCAAGCCCAGGAAAGCAGTTGAATCACAGCCCTCTCCACTGTGGAAAGTGTCTTCTAGTCCCATCTGACCAGAAATGCTGGCAACAGCTAGAAGCAGTTCAGTCCAGTGGCACTTGACCTGAGAGGCAGGTGGACAGAAATGACTAACTCCAAAGCAAAGCTAGTACTGGGCCCAAAACATTCTTGTGCTATGCACAGGCAGGGGGATTGATTCACAGTACCCTGGAATGACCTCTCCTGCCAAAAGCAAGGAGACAAATTTCAGTCCCACCCACTATGGGGAGCGTCTTCCAGCGCCATCTTACCAGAATGGCTGGAGACAACTCCTGGAAGATATGAGCCCCTGACAGCACTTGAGCTGGAAGGCAGGCAAAAAGAACTGATAGTTTGCAAAGCAAAGTCAATGGCCCTTATTGGTCAGGGAACTTTGGGTATGGGCCAGCTCAAGTTAAGACAACAAAGAACTTTACCATCTTTAGAGTTGCTTCCTGCTGCATTAGAGCCGGGAATCTAATTTGTAGACCTGCTAATCACTGAATACAGTCTGTCTGACCAGGAATCTAACCAAAGCACACCAGAAACTGCATAACCTATTCAACAATGCTGAGCACAGTGGCACTTAAACAGAGAGCACAGACCATGCCTTCCCCCATATGCAAACAAAACTGGTGGTCTCACCTGACATTCAGTATATACTTGAGCCTAATTTGGGCCCACAAACAGTGAGCTGTACAGGCCCTGGGTCTCATCCTGCTACCCTACCAGAGCAAGGAAGCTTAATTCTTAGTCCCAGCTACTACTACATATAGTACCTAGACTTGACCACAGAGTAAGCCTGACCAGAGGATCTAGGCAAATGTGGAGCACAACCTACAGCCACATTTGGACAGGGAACCAGGCCATAAATCCTATCTAACTGTTCTCATCAGAGGGATACTCCCCCACTCCCTTCTTCAGAGCTTGAACAATTTTCCTTTTTCAAAATAGACCCTAGTAACAGATGCCACCTGCCCAAGGACATTGCCAGAAGATATACCTGAAACCCAACAGAACTGACTGGTGGAGAACTGTCTTTGCCAAAGCAAAAATATAATGTCTGGAAGAGGAGCCCAAGTGCTCAAATGAGCAGATACCAATGTAAGAAATTAAGGATCATGAAAAATCAGGTAAATATGATACCACCAAAGACAACTAATAAAGTTCCAATAACTGTCCCTAAAGGAATACAGATCTATGAACATACAGACAAATAATTCAGAATTTCCTTAAGGACATGCAGTTAACTACAAAAAAATGAATAAAATTAACCAAATGAAAATAGGAAAGCAATGTATGAACAAAATAAGAAGTTCAACAAAGAAATAGCAACCATCAGAAAACAAACAAACAGAGGCACTTGGGTGGCTCAGTTGGTTGAGCATCCGACTTTGGCTCAGGTCATGATCTCGTGTTCATAGGTTCAAACCCCACATCAGGCTCTGTGCTGACAGCTCAGAGCCTACAGCCTGCTTCCGATTCTGTGTTTCCCTCTGTCTCTGCCCCTTCTCTGCTCGTGCTCTGTCTCTCTCTGTCTCAAAAAATAAAATAAAAACGCTAAAAAGAATTAAGAAAACAGACAGAAATTCTAGAGCTGAAAAATACAACTGAACTAAAGATTTTAAAAGAGTTTCAAAAGTAAACTCAGCCATGCAAAAGATCTTGGCAATCTGGAGAACAGGACATTGGAAATTCCCTAGAGGAGCAAAAAGAAAACAGAATGAAAAAAGAGTGAAAAATGCCTATAGGAATTATGGAACACAATGAAAAAAAATACCTGCATTATAAATATTCCAGAAGGAGAAGAGAAAGGGAAATGTAGAGAAAGTATATTTAAAGCAATAAGCCTAAAACTCCCAAACCTAAGAAATTAAATGGACACTCAGATTCATGAAACTCAAAAAACTGCCAAAAAGATCAAACACAAAACTACATTAACACACATTATAATTAAATTATCAAAAAATCAAAGACAAAGAAAACATTTTAAGAGCAGCAAGAGAACAGATGTTTCATACAAGGGAACTCCATAAGACTATGAGTGGATTTCTGAGCAGAAATTTTTCAGGTCAACAGAGAATGGGATGACCTATTCAAAATATTGAAAGAAAATAATTGGCAACTATAACCTGGTGAAACTGTCCTTCAGAAACAAAGGAGGGATAAGTACTTCCCTGAACAACAGCTGAAGTAGTTTATTGCTACCAGACCACACTTACAAAAAATGTTAAAGGGAGCTCTTCGAGTGGAAGTAAAAGAACACTAATTAACATCATAGAAACATAAAGAAGTAGTTGGTGGGAATGCAAACTGGTGCAGCCACCCTGGAAAACAATACGGAGTTTCTTAAAAAAATTAAAAATGGAACTATTCTACGATCCAGCCTTTGCACTACTGGGTATTTACCCAAAGAATAAAAAAAAATTCAAAGGAATAAATTCTCCTTATGTTTTTTGAAGCATTATTTGTAATAGCCATGATATGGAAACAGCCCAAGTGTCCATCAGTTGAATGTATAAAGAAGAAGTCTCTTGGGGCACCTGGGTGGCTCAGTCAGTTAAGTGTCTGACTTTGGCTCAGGTCATGATCTCGTGGTTCATGAGTTTGAGTCCAACGTGGGGCTGTCAGCTGTGCTGACAGCTCAGATTCTGGAGCCTGCTTCAGATTCTGTGTCTCCCTCTCTCTCTGCCCCTCTCCCACTAATGCTCTGTCTCTCTTTCTCTCAAAAATAAATAAGCATGAAAACATTTAAAAAAAAAGAAGTCTCTTCTTATACACAATGGGATATTATTCAGTCATAAAAAAGGACTTTTGCCATTTGCAACATGAATGGAGCTACAGAGTATAATGCTTAGTGAAATGAGTCAGTCAGAGACAAGTACCATAGTATTTCACTCATATGTGGAATTTAACAAACAAAACAAATGGGCAAAGGGAAAGAGAGAAAAAAAAACAAGAAACAGACTCTTAACTATAGAGAACAAACTGATGGTTACCAGAGAAGAGGTGGGTGGGAAGTTGGTTAAAATAGGTGATCGGGATTAAGCAGTGCACTTATACTAATGAGTACCAGGTGATTAAAATAAAAACAACAACAACAACAAAAAGGCAATGTAAATCGCACTGATAATGGTAAATATATAGTCATAGTTACACTCTGCAATATGGTAACAGCTGTTCATAATTGACTTACAACTCTAGTTTAAAACTTTAAAAAATGCATAAAATAACCATAACTATAACAATCTAGTACTAGTTATTCAATATAAAAATATTTAAACTGTAATAGTAATAACCCAAAATGTGAAGGGGAAGAGAAATTATGGTCTAAGTTTACAAATTCTACTGAAGTTAAGTTGTTGTCAGTTTAAAATAGGTTTATAAGTTTGAGATATCTTATGCATACCTTATTGTAACCATAAGGGAAAATCCTGTGGTAATTACACAAAAGAATATAATAAAGAAGTCAAAGCATACTGATACCAAAAGACATCAGCACACACACAACAAAGACATTAGGATAAGAAACAAGGAATAACATATCTATAAAACAAACAGAAAAAAAATTATCAAAATGACAGGAGTAAGTCCTTACCTATCAATAGTTACTTTAAATGTAAAGGGACTAAATTCTCCAATTAAAAGACTTGGAATAACTTAACAGTTTAAAAGCCAAGATCCAACAACATGCTGCCTATAAGAGATTCACTTTAACCTTAAAGACATACATAGACTGAAATTGAAGGGATAGAAAATCCATTTCAAGCAAATAGTGACCAAAAAAGCAAAGGTAGCTATATTTATATCAGACAAAATAGAGTTTAAAAAGGGTAAAAAGACACAAGGAATATCATTATATAATAATAAAGAGGTTCAAACATGAAGATGATATAATTTTAAGTATTTATGCAACCTTGGACTACCTAAATATATAAAACAAAAAACTAATGCAGTTAAAAGGAGAAATAAACAGTAATACAAAAATAATTGCAGACTTTAAAATCCCATTCTCAACAATGGATATATCATCTAGACAGAGAATCAATAATAAAACCATGGAATTGAACAACACTATAGCCCAAATGGACATATACAAAATATGCTATCAAACAACAGCAAAATAAACATTCTTCACAAGTACATATGAAATGTTTTCTAGAACAGATCATGTGTTAGGCCACAAAACAAAGTCTTAGCAAATTCAAGAGATTGAATCATACTGAGTGTCTTCTCTGACCACAACAGCATGAAACAAGAAATCAATAACAAGAAGAAATGTGGAAAATTCACAAACATACATAATCAATGGCGAAAAACTGAAAGCTTTCTTCTAAATTGGAGTAACATAACGGTGTCCACTCTCATCATTTTATTCAACATAGGACTGGAAGTCCTAGCTACAGCAAACTGACAACAAAAGAAAAGAAATAAAAGGCATCCAAGTTGGTAAGGAAGTGTAAAACTTTCACTATTTGCAGGTCACATGATACTATACATAGAAAACCCTGAAGACTCCACCAAAAAACTATTAGCACTAATAAATGAAATCAGTAAAATCACAGGATATGACATCAATATACAGAAATCCATTGCATTTATATACACTAATAATGAAATAGCAGAAAAAGAAATTAAGAAACCAATCTCATTTACAATTGCATCAAAAATAATTAACTACCTAGGAATAAACTGAACCAAAGAGATGAAAGACATCTAAAATGTCTTTCATACTCTAAAAACTATAAAACACTGATGAAAGAAGCTACAGATGATACAAATGAAAACACATTCCATGCTCATGGATTGGAAGATCAAATATTCTTAAAATGTTCATACTAACGAAAACAATTCACAGATTTAATGCAACCCCTACCAAAATACCAACCGTTCTATATTTTTCATGGAGCTAGAACAGAAAATTCTAAAATTTGTATGAAACCACTGGAGACTCCAAAAAGCAAAAGAAATCTTGAAAAAGAATAACAAAACTGGAAATATCACAATCCCAGACATCAAAAAATACTACAAAGCTGTAATAATCAGAACAGTATGGTGCTGGCACGAAAATAGGCATATAGAACAATGAGCTAGAATAGAAAGCTCAGAAATAAACCCATGATTATATGGTCAGTTAATCTCTATAAAAGTGGCAAGAATAAGCAATGGATAAAAGACAGTCTCTTCAATAAACGGTGTTGGGAAAACTGGACAGCTACATGCAAAAGAATGAAACCATAACCCTTTTTCACACCATACACAAAAATTCACTCAAAATGGATTAAAGGCCTAAATGTGAGACCAGAAACCATAAAAAATAGAGCACAGGAAGTAATTTGTCTGACATTGGCCATAGCGGCACTTCTCTAGATGCGTCTCCTGAGGCAAGGAAACAAAAGCAAAATAAACTATTGAGACGACATTAAAGTTAAAGGCTTCTACACAGCAAAGGAAACCATCAACAAAACTGAAAGACAACCTACTGATTGAGACAAGCTATTTGCAAATGACATTTCTGATAAAGCATTTTGTATGTGGCCATATATACATATATATATACACATACATATATATCCTAAATATATAATATAGATATCCTAGATATATAATATAGATATCCTAAATATATAATAAATATACAAATATATCTCCTAAACATATAATAGATACATATATCTATATTTATGACAAATACTGGTGTAGATGTGGAGAAAATGGAACCCTTGTGTATTGTTAATAGGATTGTAAACTAGTACAGCCACTACAGAAAAAATTATATAAGACCCTCAAAAAATCAAAAATAAAACTACCATATGATCCAACAATTCAATTTCTAGAAGTATATCCAAAGAAAATAAAAACACTAACTTAGTATCCAAAATATATAAAGAAATCTGCACCCAGAAATTCTAAGCAGTATTATCATGTATAACAGCCAAGACATAAAAGCAACCTAAATATCCACTGATAGATGAATGGATAAAGTTATGAGATACACGCACACACACATCACACAGACACACACACACAAAATGGAAAATAAGCTATTAAAAAAAAAAAACAAGGAGATTCTACCATAGATGAACCTTAAAAGCATTACACTAAGTTAAGTAAGTCATAAGAAAGACAAATACTGTATGATCTCTTATCTAAAAAGAAAATGAAACAAACAAACAAACAAAGAACTCATAGGAGAAATAAAAGTATGGTTACCAGGTCTGAAGGATGGGAGGATGGGCAATTGGAGGAAGGTAGTCTAATAGTACAAACTTCGAGTTGTAAATAAGTACCAGGGATACAACATATAACATAATAAATATAGCCAACATTCTGTGATATATAGTAAAGTTAAGATAGTGAATCCTAAGGGTTCTCACCATAAGGAATTTTGTTTTCTTTTTTTTTTAATTGTACCTATGAGAATGTGGATGTTAGCTCAGTAGTAATCATTTCACTACATACGTAAATCAAGGCATCATGCTGCATGCCTTAAACTTGTAGAGTGATGCAGTGATGTATGCCAATTATATCTCAATATAATTGGAAAAAATTAAATTGTAACACTTTGCCAAAGTACAGCACTTAATATTTTCAGTAAATTTCTACCCATCACCATATCCTATTTTCCTCTTCCTTTTATGTAAGTTGACTTATAATTCATACACAATAAAGTAAGTCAATCTCAAATGTACAGTTCAATGATTTTTCCCCCTCTCAAATTTATACAAATAGAATCATACAATATGTATTTGACTTCTTAGCTGAGCATAATAGCTATTGTGTAGTAGCATATGCATGTATGACTATACTACATTACAGTTATTTATTCTCCTGAAAAAATCTTTTGCTTCAGATCTTTTGGTTATTAGGAATGAGACTTCTGTATTTATCCTCATAGAAGTCTCCTATAGAGTGCATGCTTATGCTCTCTTTTCTCATTTCATTCCTGAGTCAAAGAATATGCTATTTTTAACTTTAAAAGTTTTGCCATTTCACAATCTCAAGACATCATGGGAGTGAGATCCAATTGCTCCATATTTTGGCAATCCTTGCATCTTTACTATTGCCTCTTTTTCTTTTAAATTTTAACCACTGTTGTGGGTTTGTAGTAATAATACATACCGTCTTTGGTGAATGTCTGTTGAAACTTTGATATTTTCAAACTTAAGTTGTCTTTTTATTATTGAATTTAAAGTGCCCTTTATACATTTTAGATATGTTTTTTATCCAAAAATTGTTGCAAACATGGTCTTCCAACATGTGCTTCATTTTTCTTTAAATGCCGTCTGAAATTTCAAAATTTTTAAGAAGTCCTCTTTAACCATTTTTCTTTTATGATCACTATACTATTTAATGTTGTAAGAAATTGTGCCTAACCCAAGATGACATAGATGATGTACTATGCTTTCTTTCAAGTTTTTAAAGTTTTAATTTTTACATTTGGGTCCATGGTCCATTTCATGTTATTCTTTTTAATTAATTTATTTTTGTCTGAGATTGAGATTGAGTTTTTAACTCCCACTGTAAGATCTAGTTGTTGCAAGCCATATGTTGAAAGATTTCCATTTCTCCCATATTACTAAATTGGCAGTTTGAATGAAATAAATTGATTATATACATACATATATGTACACATATATGCTCAATATATACCCAATACATATAATAAATATATATACTCAATGTATAAAAAATATATATGTATTTCTGGACACTGTTCTGTAGAAATATTTTTTTAGCTATAGACCAGTGCAACTCTATTTTGATTAATGCAACTTTATAATTATTCTTGAAATATCGTAGTGGAGGAGAAGCGGCAAGATGGCGGCTTAGGAGGACGCTGGGCTCACCGCGCGTCCTGCTGATCACTTAGATTCCACCTACACCTGCCTAAATAACCCAGAAAATCGTCAGAGGATTAGCAGAACGGAGTCGCTGGAGCCAAACGCAGACGAGAGGCCCACGGAAGAGGGTAGGAAGGGCTGCGAGGCGGTGCGCGCTCCACGGACTGGCGGGAGGGAGCCGGGGCGGAGGGGCGGCTCGCCGGCCAAGCAGAGCCCCCGAGTCTGGCTTGCAAAAGCAGAGGGGCCTGACGGACTGTGTTCCCACAACAAGCGCGACTTAGCGTCTGGGAGGTCATAAGTTAACAGCTCTGCTCGGAAAGCGGGAAGGCTGGAGGACAAAGGGAGGGAGAGCTGCTGAGCCCCCTGACCACAGAGCTCAGTTTGGTGGGGAACAAAGGCGCTCGCCAGCGCCATCTCCCCCGCCCATCCCCCAGCCAAAATCCCAAAGAGAACCAGTTCCTGCCAGGGAACTTGCTCGCTCCGCACAAACACCCAACTCTGTGCTTCTGCGGAGCCAAACCTCCGGCAGCGATCTGACTCCCTCCCGCTGCCACAGGGCCCCTCCTGAAGAGGATCACCTAAGGAGAAGCTATCTAAGCCTGCCCCTCCTGCCCCTGTGCACCTTGCCTACCCACCCCAGCTAATACGCCAGATCCCCAGCATCACAAGCCTGGCAGTGTGCAAGTAGCCCAGACGGGCCACACCACCCCACAGTGAATCCCGCCCCTAGGAGAGGGGAAGAGAAGGCACACACCAGTCTGACTGTGGCCCCAGCGGTGGGCTGGGGGCAGACATCAGGTCTGACTGCGGCCCCGCCCACCAACTCCAGTTATACACCACAGCACAGGGGAAGTGCCCTGCAGGTCCTCACCACGCCAGGGACTATCCAAAATGACCAAGCGGAAGAATTCCCCTCAGAAGAATCTCCAGGAAATAACAACAGCTAATGAGCTGATCAAAAAGGATTTAAATAATATAACAGAAAGTGAATTTAGAATAATAGTCATAAAATTAATTGCTGGGCTTGAAAACAGTATACAGGACAGCAGAGAATCTCTTGCTACAGAGATCAAGGGACTAAGGAACAGTCACGAGGAGCTGAAAAATGCTTTAAACGAAATGCATAACAAAATGGAAACCACCACAGCTCGGCTTGAAGAGCCAGAGGAGAGAATAGGTGAACTAGAAGATAAAGTTATGGAAAAAGAGGAAGCTGAGAAAAAGAGAGATAAAAAAATCCAGGAGTATGAGGGGAAAATTAGAGAACTAAGTGATACACTAAAAAGAAATAATATACGCATAATTGGTATCCCAGAGGAGGAAGAGAGAGGGAAAGGTGCTGAAGGGGTACTTGAAGAAATAATAGCTGAGAACTTCCCTGAACTGGGGAAGGAAAAAGGCATTGAAATCCAAGAGGCACAGAGAACTCCCTTCAGACATAACTTGAATCGATCTTCTGCACGACATATCATAGTGAAACTGGCAAAATACAAGGATAAAGAGAAAATTCTGAAAGCAGCAAGGGGTAAACGTGCCCTCACATATAAAGGGAGACCTATAAGACTCGTGACTGATCTCTCTTTTGAAACTTGGCAGGCCAGAAAGAATTGGCACGAGATTTTCAGGGTGCTAGACAGAAAAAATATGCAGCCGAGAATCCTTTATCCAGCAAGTCTGTCATTTAGAATAGAAGGAGAGATAAAGGTCTTCCCAAACAAACAAAAACTGAAGGAATTTGTCACCACTAAACCAGCCCTACAAGAGATCCTAAGGGGGACCCTGTGAGACAAAGTCCCAGAGACATCACTACAAGCATAAAACATTCAGACATCACAATGACTCTAAACCCATATCTTTCTATAATAACACTGAATGTAAATGGATTAAATGTGCCAACCAAAAGACATAGGGTATCAGAATGGATAAAAAAACAAGACCCATCTATTTGCTGTCTACAAGAGACTCATTTTAGACCTGAGGACACCTTTAGATTGAGAGTGAGGGGATGGAGAACTATTTATCATGCGACTGGAAGCCAAAAGAAAGCTGGAGTAGCCATACTTATATCAGACAAACTAGACTTTAAATTAAAGGCTGTAACAAGAGATGAAGAAGGACATTATATAATAGTTACAGGGTCTATCCATCAGGAAGAGCTAACAATTATAAATGTCTATGCGCCGAATACCGGAGCCCCCAAATATATAAAACAATTACTCATAAACATAAGCAACCTTATTGATAAGAATGTGGTAATTGCAGGGGACTTTAACACCCCACTTACAGAAATGGACAGATCATCTAGACACACAGTCAATAAAGAAACAAGGGCCCTGAATGAGACATTGGATCAGATTAGACTTGACAGATATATTTAGAACTCTACATCCCAAAGCAACAGAATATACTTTCTTCTCGAGTGCACATGGAACATTCTCCAAGATAGATCATATACTGGGTCACAAAACAGCCCTTCATAAGTTTACAAGAATTGAAATTATACCATGCATACTTTCAGACCGCAATGCTATGAAGGTTGAAATCAACCACAGAAAAAAGTCTGGAAAACCTCCAAAGGCATGGAGGTTAAAGAACACCCTACTAACGAATGAGTGGGTCAACCAGGCAATTAGAGAAGAAATTAAAAAATATATGGAAACAAACGAAAATGAAAATACAACAATCCAAACGCTTTGGGATGCAGCGAAGGCAGTCCTGAGAGGAAAATACATTGCAATCCAGGCCTATCTCAAGAAACAAGAAAAATCCCAAATACAAAATCTAACAGCACACCTAAAGGAACTAGAAGCAGAACAGCAAAGGCAGCCTAAACCCAGCAGAAGAAGAGAAATAATAAAGATCAGAGCAGAAATAAACAATATAGAATCTAAAAAAACTGTAGAGCAGATCAACGAAACCAAGAGTTGGTTTTTTGAAAAAATAAACAAAATTGACAAACCTCTAGCCAGGCTTCTCAAAAAGAAAAGGGAGATGACCCAAATAGATAAAATCATGAATGAAAATGGAAGTATTACAACCAATCCCTCAGAGATACAAACAATTATCAGGGAATACTATGAAAAATTATATGCCAACAAATTGGACAACCTGGAAGAAATGGACAAATTCCTAAACACCCATACTCTTCCAAAACTCAATCAGGAGGAAATAGAAAGCTTGAACAGACCCATAACCAGCGAATAAACTGAATCGGTTATCAAAAATCTCCCAACAAATAAGAGTCCAGGACCAGATGGCTTCCCAGGGGAGTTCTACCAGACGTTTAAAGTAGAGATAATACCTATCCTTCTCAAGCTATTCCAAGAAATAGAAAGGGAAGGAAAACTTCCAGACTCATTCTATGAAGCCAGTATTACTTTGATTCCTAAACCAGACAGAGACCCAGTCAAAAAAGAGAACTATAGGCCAATATCCCTAATGAATATGGATGCAAAAATTCTCAATAAGATACTAGCAAATCGAATTCAACGGCATATAAAAAGAATTATTCACCATGATCAAGCGGGATTCATTCCTGGGATGCAGGGCTGGTTCAACATTCGCAAATCAATCAACGTGATACATCACATTAACAAAAAAAAAAGAGAAGAACCATATGATCCTGTCAATCGATGCAGAAAAGGCCTTTGACAAAATCCAGCACCCTTTCTTAATAAAAACCCTTGAGAAAGTCGGGATAGAAGGAACATACTTAAAGATCATAAAAGCCATTTATGAAAAGCCCACAGCTAACATCATCCTCAACGGGGAAAAACGGAGAGCTTTTTCCCTGAGATCAGGAACACGACAAGGTTGCCCACTCTCACCGCTGCTGTTTAACATAGTGCTGGAAGTTCTAGCATCAGCAATCAGACAACAAAAGGAAATCAAAGGCATCAAAATTGGCAAAGATGAAGTCAAGCTTTCGCTTTTTGCAGATGACATGATATTATACATGGAAAATCCAATAGACTCCACCAAAAGTCTACTAGAACTGATACAGGAATTCAGCAAAGTTGCAGGATACAAAATCAATGTACAGAAATCAGTTGCATTCTTATACACTAACAATGAAGCAACAGAAAGACAAATAAAGAAACTGATCCCATTCACAATTGCACCAAGAAGCATAAAATACCTAGGAATAAATCTAACCAAAGATGTAAAGGATCTGTATGCTGAAAACTATAGAAAGCTTATGAAGGAAATTGAAGAAGATTTAAAGAAATGGAAAGACATTCCCTGCTCATGGATTGGAAAAATAAATATTGTCAAAATGTCAATACTACCCAAAGCTATCTACACATTCAATGCAATCCCAATCAAAATTGCACCAGCATTCTTCTCGAAGCTAGAACAAGCAATCCTAAAGTTCATATGGAACCACAAAAGGCCCCGAATAGCCAAAGGAATTTTGAAGAAGAAGACCAAAGCAGGAGGCATCACAATCCCAGACTTTAGCCTCTACTACAAAGCTGTCATCATCAAGACAGCATGGTATTGGCACAAAAACAGACACATAGACCAGTGGAATAGAATAGAAACCCCAGAACTAGACCCACAAACGTATGGCCAACTCATCTTTGACAAAGCAGGAAAGAACATCCAATGGAAAAAAGACAGCCTCTTTAACAAATGGTGCTGGGAGAACTGGACAGCAACATGCAGAAGGTTGAAACTAGACCACTTTCTCACACCATTCACAAAAATAAACTCCAAATGGATAAAGGACCTAAATGTGAGACAGGAAACCATCAAAACCTTAGAGGAGAAAGCAGGAAAAGACCTCTCTGACCTCAGCCGTAGCAATCTCTTACTCGACACATCCCCAAAAGCAAGGGAATTAAAAGCAAAAGTGAAGTACTGGGACCTTATGAAGATAAAAAGCTTCTGCACAGCAAAGGAAACAACCAACAAAACTAAAAGGCAACCAACGGAATGGGAAAAGATATTCGCAAATGACATATCGGACAAAGGGCTAGGATCCAAAATCTATAAAGAGCTCACCAAACTCCACACCCGAAAAACAAATAACCCAGTGAAGAAATGGGCAGAAAACATGAATAGACACTTCTCTAAAGAAGACATCCGGATGGCCAACAGGCACATGAAAAGATGTTCAGCGTCGCTCCTTATCAGGGAAATACAAATCAAAACCACACTCAGGTATCACCTCACGCCAGTCAGAGTGGCCAAAATGAACAAATCAGGAGACTCTAGATGCTGGAGAGGATGTGGAGAAACGGGAACCCTCTTGCACTGTTGGTGGGAATGCAAATTGGTGCAGCCGCTCTGGAAAGCAGTGTGGAGGTTCCTCAGAAAATTAAAAATAGACCTACCCTATGACCCAGCAATAGCACTGCTAGGAATTTATCCAAGGGATACAGGAGTACTGATGCATAGGGCCACTTGTACCCCAATGTTCATAGCAGCACTCTCAACAATAGCCAAATTATGGAAAGAGCCTAAATGTCCATCAACTGATGAATGGATAAAGAAATTGTGGTTTATATACACAATGGAATATTACATGGCAATGAGAAAAAATGAAATATGGCCTTTTGTAGCAACGTGGATGGAACTGGAGAGTGTGATGCTAAGTGAAATAAGCCATACAGAGAAAGACAGATACCATATGGTTTCACTCTTATGTGGACCCTGAGAAACTTAACAGGAACCCATGGGGGAGGGGAAGGAAAAAAAATAAACAGGTTAGAGTGGGAGAGAGCCAAAGCATAAGAGACTGTTAAAAACTGAGAACAAACTGAGGGTTGATGGGGGGTGGGAGGGGGGAGAGGGTGGGTGATGGGTATTGAGGAGGGCACCTTTTGGGATGAGCACTGGGTGTTGTATGGAAACCAATTTGTCAATAAATTTCATATAAAAAAAATAAAAATAAAATGAATTGTGAAAAAAAAAAGAAATATCGTAGTGAATACTCTCTAACGTTGTTTCACTATTTCAAGATTTTCTTTAATTTAAGTATTTTATACCCCTATAAAATTTTGGAACCACCTTGTCAAATTCTACTAAAAAAAAGGATGTTAGAAATTTTAATTAGGATTTAAATAAATCCATAGATCAATTTTAGAAGAATTGACAGCAATATACTGAGTGTTCTGTGTATGAATATATTTTATACCTTTATGTCCTCTCTTGAAAAATTGGTGGGTTAGGAAATTATTAAAATCCTTGTGGAAAAATAACTTGACAATATCTAATAAGTGTAAAATATACACATCCTATTGCCTAGCAGATAAATTCCTTGGAATATACCTATAACATATATGTCATATGTTCCCCCAAAAGCTTAGAAAGATTTTGTCCCATTAGACATATTACCTACAAAAGAGAACAGCTTAATTTATATTAACAATAAAATGTACAATTTAGCTTTTAGTATATTCTTAAAATATAATATTATATACCAATAAACATGAATGAATTTACTACTCCATCCAAGAGCACAGTTAAGTCTTCCAAACATACTATTGAGTGAAAGAGGTTACTTATTAAGGAATACATACTTAAAATAATGGAATTGTAGAAGTTCAAAAATAGGCAAAAAAGTGACCTGTGGTTTTCAGTCAAAATTATGTTACCTATTGAGAGAATCAAGGAGACATGGGTGTTCTGGTATTGATAACATTTTAGTTTCTGAGTTAGTTAGTAATGGTTAATAAATGGGTTAACTATGTGATAATCCAGTTACAAATCATAAAAGTGTTTATTTGTGGCCTACATCAATATAAATATTTGTTTTAAAGAGAAAAAAATAAGTTTTAAAAAATTTGTCCATTCTGGTTATCTGTTCAATCCTGGAGAAGAGCATTCTCAGCTCCTAGTCACATCTGGCTCTACTCTTGCACACCTCCCAAACCCCGAATTTGAGCTTTGTTTTCCTCAACACTTTAAAAAAGACTTGAAACTCAGAAATGTCTTTTGCACAAATTTTTGATATTGGGTTTTCACTGCTTTGTGGAAATAAGATTGGATTACATCTATTATATAAAGAGTTCTTAGCAAATCATACAGGCTGTATAGATTATTCATGGGGAAGGGGTTATTTGAGTTTTTAGATTTTTGCTGTTTTCGATCTCTTCCTTATGCTTGTTTTCTTTCTTTCTTTCTTTTTTCAACGTTTATATATTTTTGGGGGGACAGAGAGAGACAGAGCATGAACGGGGGAGGGGCAGAGAGAGAGGGAGACACAGAATTGGAAACAGGCTCCAGGCTCCGAGCCATCAGCCCAGAGCCTGACGCGGGGCTCGAACTCCCGGACCGCGAGATCGTGACCTGGCTGAAGTCGGATGCTTAACCGACTGCGCCACCCAGGCGCCCCATCCTTATGCTTGTTTTCAAACATTCATGTATATATCATACATTTATTTTTTTTTCTCTTTCTATGCGTAGTTTTCTCAGTCTCAAATTTATTTCTCTTTCTGCTTGCATTTTCCCCTCCTTCGGGATTATCTTTCTTGAAATTACTGAGCTATTTCTTGTCTTTCATATACAAAGATCCCACCACTTCATAAATCTATCATTCTTTTTTTAATGTTTGTTTATTTATTTATTTATTTTTTATTTATTTGGGGGGGGGGTGTTGAGAGAGAGAGAGAGAGAGAGAGAGAGAACACAAGTAGGGGAGGGGCAGAGAAAGAGAGGGAGTCCGAGAATCCGAAGCAGGCTCCTCGCTGTCAGTGAAGAGCCCGACGTGGGCTTGAACTCACAAACCGGATCATGACCGGAGCCGAAGTCAGATGCTTTACAGACTGAACCACCCAGGCATCCCCTAAATCTATCATTCTTAATACTAAGATCAAAATTTCTAATTTACTTCCTCTATTTCTCTCATTCTTAAAATTCACTTTCTTTTCTTGGATCCTGTTATCTGCTAATTAACCTTCCATTATGCAGAATCTTATTTCTAGCAATCCTAATTTCCTTCTGCTTAGTAAACTCTGGTACATGGAAAAGAAACTGTTTTGTTAGGACTTCCAAATATGCATGAAAATCTCCTGTCACATACATACTTGCATCAAGCTGTGCTGGTAATATGGCTGTTTTCACTTCACTTCTAGGGAATATCTCAATATTCCATTCTGAGTTACTAGAAACTACAAGCCTACCAATTATCATTTTCTTTCTCATGAATTCCAAAATATTAAACCTTCACACTCTGAAATATGATATCATCCTAGCTATCTTATTTTTATAGGTTTAATAATATGTATACTTGTTTTTGTTTTACTTGTCACTGAATTATATTTCTAGATGAACTCCATGGTATTTTTTCCATGCCTTAATAGAAATTCTTCTTTATTTACTCAAATATCAGTCATCACACACACAGACACACACACACAATGGAAACTGTGTTCTTGTTTTTCTTTATTATTGTTTCTCATGTTCAGATTGTTGTTTTTTTTATACACAGAGCTTAATCACTGTTTTTATATTGTATGTTAATTATCACCTATCTTTTTGAATGTGTATGGTTATACAAGCAGTAATTCACCCCTGGCATATTTGTTATATGGCTCACTCAATTCTGATTTTTGCTTATGACTGATGGTTTTTTTTTTTCCAACGTTTATTTATTTTTGGGACAGAGAGAGACAGAGCATGAACGGGGGAGGGTCAGAGAAAGAGGGAGACACAGAATCGGAAACAGGCTCCAGGCTCTGAGCCATCAGCCCAGAGCCTGACGCGGGGCTCGAACTCACGGACCGTGAGATCGTGACCTGGCTGAGGTCGGACGCTTAACCGACTGCGCCACCCAGGCGCCCCATGACTGATGGTTTTATTGTTCTCTGCAAGTTTATGACTTTAATAAATGCATCTCCAGTTATTTTCTCTCTCATTGCTGTCTGATGTATTTTCATCTCTCATTTCACATCCTTCATCCCTTAAAATATCACTGTTATTGTATTCTTCCTCTTTTCTGCCACTTTCTCCTTTCTCTGAATTTTAGAACAGAAAACAGTTTCTAGCTGATTTCTTGCTTTTGCTTTTTAAAAACCCAATACTTCCAGCAGTGAACTGGCTCTATTTGTATTCTTTGTTGTCATTTTTCTCCTCTCCTTGATTTATCTCCTGCTGAGTAGGTTTCTATTATCATTTATATACAATTGTTCTTAGATATGTTATCTCTTATTTTAAACATTTATCTCAATATGTCATTTCCATATTTTCAGTATTATCTAAACATATTACCTGAATTATGATTTGTAGGCAGTGAGTGCAGAATTCAAATCCTGCCTTATGTAAACTAAAACTACTCAATCTTTAATAAATTTTTTGGCATCTTAATTGTGTTCTCTTAAAGAGTGAGATAATAACATCACTTTCATAAGTTGATGACAGGAGATGAGGATTAAATATTTTAACATATACTAAATGCTTAGCACAGTATCTAGCATTATTCAGAACTTCAAAAATACTAGTTTTCTTTATTGGTAATATTTTAACTCAATAATTTTATGTTTAAATAAAGGCTTAGGCATAGAATATTAAAGAACTTATTTAACATTCTTGGAAGGGAAAATGGGTATAAAATTATCTATATAATTTTACTTTTTAAAAAAACATTTTAATGTTTATTCATTTTTGAGAGACAGAGACAGAGCACAAATGAGGGAGGGGCAGAGAGAGAGAAAAAGACACAGAATCTGAAGCAGGCTCCAGGCTCTGAGCTGTCAGCACAGAGCCCAACGTGGGACTCGAACCCACAAACTGCGAGATCATGACCTGAACCAAAGTCAGATGCCCAACTGACTGAGCCACCCAGGTTCTCCTCACATAATTTTACTTTTCAAATGTATTTTATAATGGTTTAATTATTTTTAATTTTGTTAAATCTATTTTGAGAGAGACAGAGACAGTGCAAGTGGGGAGGGGGAGAGAGAGATGGAGAGAAGGAGAATCACAAGCAGGCTACACACTCTCAGTGCAGAGCCCGATGTGGGACTCAAACCTATGAAGCCATGGGATCATGACTTGAGCCAAAATCAAGAGCTGGCCGCTTAACCACCTGAGACACTCAGGTGTCGTGATATAATTGTTTAATTATTATTGAAATAACGCATACATGTACTACTTTAAAATTAAAATGTTCAAAAAAGTGATTGATGAAAAGTAAAAATAATCCTTTATTCTATCCTGGTTCCCTTCATGACAGCAATAACTCTTCAGTTTCTTTTGTATCTCATCAGAAATACTCCATGTGTACACAAATATTTATAGTGTTCACTTCTGTGTCTCATGTAACTAATTATATACACAACAGTATATGCTCTATCTTATATATTATTTACACATGTGTGTATGTATTACCTATGTTAATATATTTGACAGCTCTGCTTTTCGGAATGTAGGGGCACATATTTCCAAATAATCCTATAGACATACCTTGAAAACCCACTGTTGAAAGGTGGCTCAGGAGTCAAGATATAGCCTTAGACTCTATTAACATTTTCATATGTATATTTTTTAGAAGATTTTGAGAATAAAGTTTCATTTAAACCATATTAGTAAATATTTGCAGTAAGTAGTAAACATAAGATAAAAAATAAGGCATGTTGCACAAATAATCGAGCAAAATACTTATTTTCACAAGAAATAATATAAAATTACACACAGAAGTATGCCCTGATAAACACCACATAAAAAAACTAAAAAGTAACAGATTTCAGAAAATACATTAGTTCAATTCCACTTTCACCAGTGCCTATAAATGTCATGCAAACTGCTCCCAATACCACTTTTTGTAATAGTAAATCTAGCAATTGCTTGAATATACAGTAAAGTACATAAATAAAGCATAATATATTTGTATTACAGACACCATAGAACCATTATAAGATTGAAATAGATCTTACATACTGAAAAAGAAAGGGATACCAAGAGAAGAAGATACCACTTTTGGAAAAGAAAAGAAAGTAGGTAGATAGATACAGATATACAATAAGTAATGTATAATAATACACACCTATATCTCAATGCATTTATAGAAAAATATTGAAAAGACTACACCTTCAAACCAACAGCATTTGCCATCTGAGTAAAATGGGAAGTGGGTTTGGGAGTGTGAGATATCAATTTTAATTTGTGTACTACTTATGATTTTATGATGATTATAACTTCTATAAGAAATCATATTTTGCGCTTTTTCTCATACTAGTTCATATCGTCTTTTCATGCTATTAAATATCATTATTAAGTTTATAGCTCTTTTCTGTTGTATAAAATTTCTCAACATGAAAGTTTCCATTTTTAAGCCCCATTGTCCTCTAACTAATGAACTCTTGAACTGGGCCAGAAGCAGCAATTGTTTTACAAGCAGTTGCTCATAAAATTCAATAGAACAACTGGCATTTGGACCATAAAACTGTTGGTATGAACTTTATGAAGACAGAATAACTAATGCATATCAAGAATAGTTTTGTTTGATAGCATCAATTAACGACTGGCTTTTTTTCTCTTCTTTATCTAAATCACGTCATTACCCTTCTTCCTCCTTCTCATACCCTTTGCTTTCCCCCACAGTTTTCTGGTTGCTATTAGAATCTGTGCTGCCCAAATTGCAATTTTTTGATCCCAAATACATACTCATCTGCCTCTCATTTTGGCTCTTAATGTTTCAGGCTGACACTGTATAATGACATTTTCACCTTTTTTCCTCACTCTTCAAACATCCTTCAACCCTTATCATGTTCAAGTACAAAATTTGAGCTGGTAATTACCTCATATTTCACCATGAAAATAGAAACTATCAGATAGAAACATTTCAGTCTTCTTAAGGCTAAGTCTATTAACATACTAATACTAATATCAGCTGGGTTTTTTTCTTTCTTCTTTACTATTTCTGTATGTTTTCAATGATCAGTCCCTCCAGGTAAGCTGAATTCTCTCTCTCCTTATCAAGAATTTATAGCTCCATTACCCTTTCTTGATTCTTTATCAAATATCTCATCCTCTTAAAGACAACTTATTTCAGCACAGAAGAATATGAAATTAGTGCACTACTTTAAAAACTGGAAAGAGAAGTCTGCTTTAAAGTCCAATAATATTACTAGAACATTTCTTGATGTTTTACTCTTTAGAATCAGCTTTCTTGGATAGATACTGCACCTTTTCAACATGACATGAATCTTCTTCATGGAAAAATTTTAACTATCTCTAAAAAATAGCTGGTTAAGGATGTAGCTGTCTCTACCTTCCTCACTCTCTCACACAAATTCTTTCCCTTGTCACTCTCTCATGTCTTCATATAAATGTTATGCCAATTCTTTCTCCTATACATATTTAAAAGAATTGGATTTTTCTAGACCACAGCTATTCACAAGAGTTTCCAGTTTAGGGAATAATAGGCCAGACAAGCCTTCATGCCAAGCTCCAGTTTTTCCATGTCAGGGTCTGTCCCTCTGTTGTCACACTGATATATTCTTTCACTAATATGGCTTATCTGAAAGGCCATACCACTTATCCCTCTAGAATTCTCCAGATGTACAAAGTGTTCTATTGCCAGCTATGAGCATCTTCAGTTTCTTCAAAAGGCAGTGCCAAGTGACAAAGCCCTTGCCTTCCAAAGTAATAAATATATTTTCTTCCAGATAGTGTATTATTTGCTGGGGTTGTTGTTGTTGTTGTTGTTGTTGTTGTTTGTTTGTTTTTGTTTTGTTTTTTCCTCCTCTGAACTTCCCTAAGTACTTTTGTATTTGCTCTCTTCAGATTCTACAGTTTTCATACATTATTTAATCTTAGCCCTAACCATAGTAATTTCCATTCAGAGTGCTTTCCTTTTAGAGAAAACAGTTTCAAAGATCTGACATCATTAGACCCTGTATGTGGCCATGCTTTTTTTTCCTATGTTATTGCAAGATCTTGTGGGACTTAATGCATACACTGATTATCTGAATTGCTTTGGGGAATACTTACATTGTAACATAAATATAAATTGCAATTTGAGGTCGCCTCAGACTCTTAGTTTTTCTAAGAAAAAAATATATGGTTTCTTTATGTTTCTTTATAGTTTCCAGGGGGGAAAAAGTGACTCAGAACTCATTGGCTACTATGTTTCCACTGGTAATGCATTAATAAATATTTGAACACAATTCTGCATGAGGATTTATAAATTTATTAATTTTTGCAGAAAACTGTTTTTCCACCTAGAGAATGAGCTAAGACTGACAAGTTTCTAGGTAAGTTTTTGCTTTTGTTTTTTTTTTTTTAATGATGGATTATTTCTGTTCTTTCTTTATATTCAGTGTCCTAGTTTTGTTTTGTTTTTTTTCTGAGTTTTTAGTTCCAACCCTTTTCTTTCAATAGATCAAGGTAATGAACCCTGTCTCTAGTATTCATTAAAATAAAAATTGCTTAGATATACAGCCTAGTCTCTAGGACAACTATAATTTTCACAATGGTAAATCACTCTGCCTTTCAACTCTTCCTTTATTTTTGACCCCTAATGATAAATGAGGTCTCTAATTTTCTTCAAGTTTATTATTTTTTTAATTGAGGTATAACTGACATGTAACATGAGATTAGTTTCTCGATATTACCCGAATGACAGTCTCCAAATCCTTTCTAGCTATTTCAATCTGTATTCAATCTCAATCACTGGGAAAGTAACACTGTATTTTTCACAATCATTAATGACCTCCATTTATCAAATACATAAACTTAAAATCTCTCCCATCTTCATAACTGTAACTCTCCTCTATTGTGGCATTTGTGGGAAAAAAAAACAAACAAAAAACCCTTAAGATTTTCCTAATACATTTGATGATCCATCCCAGTTTCATTAGGGTTAGGAGGTAAACCTCTTTATTTTTTCTCTGTATACTGTCTTTGAAGGTAATCACTTCATTTTCTTTGATTTAAATATATATATATATATATATATATATATATATATATATGCTCATCTTAATACATATGCCATATTTTCTAAGATTCCTAGGAATAATATACATATTATATAGTAGGAAAATGGCATTTTAATAATGAATTTTTAAAGTCAATAAATTCCATTTTTATATCCTACATGTACATTTGCACCTTTAGTATGAGGACCTATAAAATATATTATTACTTACATTAAGTCTTCAGAATTTATTATATGTTTCTTATTGTCTGAAAACAACAAATAAATAATCCAATATGGCAGTCTACCTACCATAGGTATCAGAAAATGTATGAGCAATTCTGTTGCTTCAGTGTTTTATCTGTTAAACTTGGGTCTCAGCTGAGAGTATCTATACTTCTCCCTTTGCCATTCTGTTTCATTTATATATGAGTAAACTTGGCCCTCTATCTCTAACACAATCTTAGATGCTTTTAAATAGGAAAGGGAAATTTTGAACTCATAAGTAAAAACAGTACTAGTTAACATCTATCTGTGCCCCTAATAAGTACTATAAGTACTTACTAAATATCTCAAAATATCTCAAACTAATATATTTAAGTATATATAAATACATTTGAAATGCAAATCAATTTTATAAAGGTAACAATGTTTTACAAGTTGTTTAAAGGTTATGTATGAGTGTGATAAAATAAAACCTAGTAATTTACTTAAGTAAATTTACTTAATTTCATTTACTTAAGTTCATATTTACTTAAGTTCATGTAAGTGACTTAGCTTAGCTAACTGCTGTAATGTATCTATCTGACACTTCCCCAAATTCAGCAGTCATGTAAGTATTTAAACAGAAGAAAGTCAAAGTGTTACAATCTCAAGCCCTAGAATTTACCCACACATTACATCATTGCCAGGACCCTTGAATCACAATCAGTTTCTCATGAGAGAGAAAGTCTACAAAAGTAGTTTCAGGGGTTACCTAAGCTCCAAAACAGCAAATTTAAAAGGGAGTTGTTAAAAAAAATAATTTTTTCAACAACAACAAAAATCCCAGAAGACAGGCAGAATTACACTAATTACTAGAATAATATGCCACCGTCTTTCTTGCCCTGTTTGCATCCATCATGCTCCACTTTCCATTTAAATTTAGGCAGGTGTATTGAACATGAATCACAGTCAGCAAACTCAGGTAGACAAGATATACAGTGTTATTTTTTATAACTCAACTTGATTTCTGACCATGAGTTTACATTCTCCAAGGCTGACAAGAAAAAATAAAAAGTCAACTTTTACTAGATTTATGCTTCCTTGCTTCTGGGATTTTGCCACCCTTATGGTGTCCTTTGCAATTTCAACTCTTAAACAGTAGTGACGGCACTAGGTTGCTAATCTTCATTTTTATTTTTATGCATTTATCTTTTCTGGTTCACTTGTTCTCTAATGCTTTTGTCCCATCCTTCAGACACAGAATCTTCATCATGTAATTTTGCATACAGTCATATATGCCTGAGCACAACACAGTTATTTGTCACCAGTGTCATGCTGCCTGAATGGCAATTTGAAAAATTATCAAGAGGAAAAGAAAAATAATACAAAATAATATCCAGCCATACATATTAGTATCTTGCTCACAATACTTATATACAACCTAACTAAAATGCTTGAAAATATTAAAAATAGGTGGATACCCAAATGAAATGTCTAGCATATTCTGCAAACTCTACTCCTATTCAGCTGCCCATTGTAACCAAAAGGGCTCTAAAAAGTGGCTTCCACGTTGTCTTTACTTTTACATACTGAACTGATTTCTTAAAATATTTTAATGAAAATTACACATGCATATATTTAAAAAATCAAATAAGCACAAAAGTTGTATACATGGTGAAAGGCAACAGAACCCCTTGTTTTTCTCACACTGACCCCAATCCCTCCTTTCCTGATGTAATATTTCTTGATCTCTTTGTTTTTTCTGGTAGTGTGCCCAATCTCTAACATTTTTATGCAGTTCTTTGATGGATTTAGTACTCCATACCACTCTTCTCCTCTCCTCCCTTCCTGTCAATACATTCATATCATTCCTATCATTTATTTCAATGGATACAGCCTGTGCTATTGGATGCAGAGTCTGTCTGCCATGTGTTCTACAGGCTCATGTGGGGGGCGGGGGGGACTTGGAGGTATCAGATGATACCCACAAATAAGCAACCGATTTTTTTCCCATTACTCATTTCTCTTTTTCAGTGCACCCAACATTTAAGTCCTGAGCTTCTCTATGGTTCGATGAAGATTAGTTCCCTTATGTAAACATAAGGCCTTTTCCTCATATGCTGTAGGCTATGGCTTCCTCTTCCCTGTTTGTTTGTTTGTTTGCTTGTTTGTTTTAGCCAGTTTATTTTTCTAGAATCTTTACTTTCTTACACACATTCCTCCTTCTCTTCTTTTTCCAAAAATCTTTATATTCCTGACACATTCTCTCTCATCCTTTCATTTTGCTCCTTATTATGGGCATTAACAAAACAAGATATAAAAACAACTAACACAAACAAAAATACAGCACAAAAAACTTTTATAATCATAATTTTAGTGAGTTATCTAGAAAAAGATAATAAAAAAGATTTTTGATTAACGTACCTCTTGAATAGCCATAACTCTAAACGTGTCTTTAGCCAACTCCATTACATTTTGTATGCCTTCCCCGCATCATACTTCAAAAATGTTGCCATTTTAGATGGCTTAAAAGATAAGAATCCTTTATGATTTTATAATTATATCTCTATTTCTATATGTTTCATAATGATTTAACACAGAGTTTTATGGTCCAATATCAATTAAAACTACCATCCAGAAACAAATACAAAAAGGAAAAAAAAATTACAATGAAAAGCAATTTTCATTTTGGAAAAAAAATAAAATAAATTTTTAAAAATCACATATATAGTTACAACTTCTAGCCTAGGATATAATTCAAGTAATATGCTTCATATCCTTCTAGAATAACACCTAGAGGCATGCTGATTATTTCTACCTTTTCCACAGAAGTGTGGGTTTGGACTGCACGTTTTCTGTTTTTATTAGGGACATTTCACATCCACACTTAAGATTTCTCTTGGAAAATAAGAAGCTCTGAAGATTCTGCTTTTCCCCTTCAATACTGATCACAATACATTGGAGTTCAGTAAGTATAGCCTAGATAAGGTTGCCATAGTTCCCACATCTACTTTTCAACTCAGCTTTCAAAGGGTTGCACTTACATGTTAGAGTCAGTTCCTACAGTCTTTTAAAATCATTACACTCTGAAACACACATATACATACACATATGTGTGTGTGTGTGTGTGTGTGTGTGTGTGTGTATATATATATGCATTTACATATATGTGTATGTGTGTGTATATTGTGTATGTATATTGTGCATATATATATATATACCACACATATATTAAAATAAAAAGAAAATATTGATTTGGTAATGCTGAATATATCCAAATATATCTATTGGCAATATTTCGATAGCCTAACCTTTTATCCATCTTTCTCAATTAAGGATTAAGCTGCTGTTAAATGATGGGTACGAAGGAGCCCCACAAGTGGGGGTCAGTCATGTCTGAAATCCCAACCTGATCCATAAAATTGGAAACACTGTTTGCTGTCCTTCTGCTGAACAATATGGATGGGTTCACGTGCATACTCTCTCCCACAGTAGCTCTTCTAATATTACCATATAGAGAAGTACAAACGTGCCCTACCAACTCATCAACCTCAGCTCACGTAGCTTCAGGGAAAATTAAAAATGCAGATCACCACAAAACTGATTTTGTGCTCCCTTGTAAACTGATTGGAAATGTCATATTGAAGTAAGTGTAACAATTTAGACCCATGTGTCCACTACTTAAGTTCCATTGCATAATTTTTTTAATCTTGGTGGTTATTTTTCTCAGAATTTGAGAAAAGTCATTTACAAGATGTGTGTGAAATAAGTGTAGTGTGTTATAGCACTTTTAAATTAATTACGTAGAATGGAATAGAATATAAACCATCACAACACATTATATGGTTTCTTAGCAAGAACTGTGTGCCTTGTAATAAATGGGTCATTATATAAAATGTATTTCTTACTGTACATTATAAAAAGGTTTTAATGTAAAAAATGGCAGTAAAAAATGTAAGATCTCATTGTAGAAATCTATGTGTATAAAAGGTAAATACTTTAAAAAGAAAGCTCTTTTGGCTGTCAGAGCTGTTCTTTTCTCCTCTGATTGCAAAATGCCTTTAGACCCTCTAAATCTGGATACATATTACTTTTGATTTTTTTCCTATTTTTCCTTCTTTCTTTAGAGTTTGTCACTCCAAAAGTAATTTAATTCTAAATATGACTAAATGTGCCTACATAATTCTGCAATCTTCCTTTTTTTTAAAAAAAAAAAAGGAGTTATTTTAAAATATCTTACGTTAACTAACTTCCTAAAAATCTAATTAAGCACATGCCCAATTTAGAATTACCAGAAGGTATAATAAATAGAAATATATATAAGATTAGTCTTTTTGAATTCCTAGTTCGTCTTTTTGTAGACTTAGAATCTAATTCCTTCTGTGATGGGATCTCGCGCTGCATTGTCTCTCCCATCTCAATCCTCACCATCAGATCTACTTCCAGAAATTTAAGCAGATTGGTAGGAACTAATATAAAGCAAGGCACTCAGTGGACACTCCATAAATATTTGTTGATGATTATAACTTTGTTTTGAACAGACTGCTCAGATAATTGTTTTAAGTCTCTTGTGACAATTTAGTTACACTGTGTGGAATCTGGCATATCAATTAGAAACACACTACCCAAATTGCATACAGACAAATAATGTTTCCATCAAATTAATTTAGATCCTTTTATAACAGACCATCACAATGTTTTGAAAATGAAAATGAACCTAGTACTAAAGATAAAAATATTGAAATATATCATCACTAATTCAAACTGTGCCATAAACCCTTATTATGTTACATCTACATCTGGAGTATTTTAGGTTTGAGAATATTAAATCAAGAGATTCACGATTCCATCTGTCAAAAGTCTATAAAGCCTACAAATGTCACCAACTCTGTTATTAAAAGTAGACTTCCAAAGCCCATCCATATTAACAAGGAGATAAATGAGTACACAATGTAAAGTCATATATAATTCAATTTTCCTTCAGAATATTTTGTTCTTTCTTTAAACATATGTACCATATATTTCTTAACTTTAAAATTCTCCCTGCACCTTCTGGAATTTGGGTAACAATTAATATCTGCAACATTAGGGTTTCTTTTCTCTTCCAGAGTTATGCATTTACAATCTTTTTATCTTCTGAAAATCCAAAGAGAGGGGTGCCTGGATGGCTCAGTCAGGTAAGTATCTGACTTCCCCCTTAGGTCATGATCCCCTGGTTTGTGAGTTTGAGCCCCGTGTTGGGCTCTGTGCTGACAGCTCAGAGCCTGAGGCCCGCTTCGGATTCTGTCTCCCTCTCTCTATGCTCACATTACTGTACCCCTGCTCGCACTCTGTCTGTCTCTCTCAAAAATAAAGATCTAAAAAAAAAAAAAAAAAAGAAAATCCAAAGATGCTACTCAAACAAATGTAGCTGTACTTTTAAAAGTTAAACAAAATAACATTATAGAAATGTAATAAAATGTACATTAAGCCTGACTTTATCTAGACTTAGTGTAACTTGCTCTCCTGTTATTGTCAAACTTCCAAATACAGGATAATTTTATAATCCATTTTTGATGCATAAAGTTCTGTAGGCGCCATTAATTACTTCTTTTTTTTTTTAAGAATCCTCAAGGTGTCTCAACTACCTTACTCAAAAAATTCGAAGTAATTTCATGACTTTATTTTCCATCGCAATTGGTATTTTGTTGATAAATGACTGGAGGGCGAATCACCTCTGTGAAATATTTTTCCCGACAGAACAGACCTTCTCTAGAGGCCAAATTAATTCTGTTATCAAAGCAGCCCAGCCACTGAGCAGGACTATCTGTACACTGAAACCTCAGAGGCTCTGGGAGAGCCATCTCTGAAGTCTGGTCACACCGAATCATTCCTCATTCTGTCCTGAACACAAAGGAGTGCAGACCACATCTGCATGATCCACTGGAGTGCACTCAGAGCCAGAGAGCATGTTCTGCTTCAGGAACGAACTCAGTGACTACAGTACTGCACACACTGTAGCTACCAAAATACCCTTTAGCATATGAACCACATAGTCAGCGTTGATACACTGGTTGGGTGTATTTTTCCTCCATCTTCATATATATTTCATTCTGTTTTGCCTACATGAAAAATCTGAAAATGTTTACCTGAAAATGGGGAAAATCTTATCTTTACCTGAGGTTACCTCAATTTTAAAGTGTTCTTATTTAAATGCAGCTATTCCTCACTTTTTTCTTCATATTTTTTAAAAGAAAAACTACTAATTTCTACAGAATTGTAATCATTTGTAGTTCTATTTAAGAGAGTTAAAAAGAAAATCAAGTTGGATATATCCCAATCGTATTTTATTCCATTAGATATCATTGCAAACATCATCAAACTATTTTGATCTCTTTTTGTGTATGTAGATATGTTCTGAATTTCTTGTTACTTTTCTTTTCCTCATAAAACCTTCAAAATCTATTTTTGTTTACTCTGCATTTTTATATTAGATGTTGAATTAATTTGTTTCATTGTCTTCTGGTTTGTTTTTCTTTACTTTCCTTTTTTTTTTTAATGTTTATTTATTTTGAGAGAGAGGGAGTGTGCATGTGCAAGAGAGAAGGACAGAGGGAGAGAGAAAGAATCCCAAGCAGGCTCCATGCTCAGCAAGGAGCCCAACACGGGGCTTGATCTCACAAATATGAGGTCATGACCTAAGCTGAAATCAAGAGTCAGATGCTTAACCGACAGAGCCACCCAAGCACCATTCTGTTTTGCTTTTCAATTTTTCTTCAACATAGGGGTAAAATCTAAGAATGGCACTTTTTTTTAGTTTTTATTTAAATTCCAGGTAGTTAACATACATTGGAAAATGGTATAATTTTATTTATTTCATAAGGTACCAAGATAGGCAATATATCTCTACAGTCTCTCAAAAATAATAGAGTAAATTAAAATAAAGTGAAATGATATTCTCACAATGTATAGAACACAGAACTCTGTATACTCACAGAACTTTTTGGTTCTTTCTGAAGCATTCTTTCTCTCAGCAAATATTTACTAATGAGAGTGCAAACTGGTACAGCCACTGTGGAAAACAGTATGGAACTTCCTCAGAAAGTTAAAAATGGAACTACCCTATAATCCAGTAATCACACTACTGGATATTTACCAAAAAAATACAAAAGCACTAACTCAAAGGGACACATTTACCCTAATGTATGTTGCAGCATTATTTACAATATCCAAATTATGGAATCAACCTCAGTGTCCATCCACAGATGGATGGATAAGGAAGATTTATGTATATAATGGAATATTATTCAGCCATAAAAAAGAATGAAATCTTTCCATTTGCAGCAACATGGACAGAGCTACAGAGTATAATGCTAAGTGAAATAAGTCAGTCAGAGAAAGACGAATACAAAATGATTTCACTCGTGTGGAATTGAAGAAACAAAATACATTAGCAAAAAGAAAAAAAAGCATAAGAGACTGTTAAAAACTGAGAACAAACTGAGGGTTGATGGGGGGTGGGAGGGAGGAGAGGGTGGGTGATGGGTATTGAAGAGGGCACCTTTTGGGATGAGCACTGGGTGTTGTATGGAAACCAATTTGACAATAAATTTCATATATATATATAAAAAAAAGGAGACAAACCAACTGACTCTTAACTATAGAGAACAAACTGATGGTTACCAAAGGGGTGGTGGGTAGGGAGATGGGTGAAATAGGTGAAAAGAATTAAGAGCATACTTATCATGATAAGCACTAAATAATACATAGAATTGCTGAATCACTATACTGTACAACTGAAACTAATATAACACTGATGTTAACTATACCAAAATTAAAATGAAAAACTTAACAAAAAGTATTTACTACAGGTTTATCATATACAGCACAGTTGAAAGTGGTGGGTTCTTATAAAGATTACTCCAAAAACACATGAACATACTTCATTTATACAATGGAATGACTTAAGCCAATTTTGATGCCTCAAATCAACAGAGTCATTGGACTAACTGGATTTGTGTTTCTGGATCTCAGTCTTCTCTCTAAAATGAAAAAGGTGACTTCAGCAGAAATTCTGAAATTCCTGTGTTTTGAACAAGTTAATGTTTTCTATTTCTATTATCAATATTGTCAACCCACAGTTTCTTTAATCTTGAGCTATATAACAATGATTAAACTCATCAAAATAATTTTTAAATCAAGAATCCCAAAACACAGTTTCAGTGCATATGTTTTTGTATTGTGCATTTCTTATAGTAAAGCACTTTTACTATGATTGACAGTAAAATGCTCTTTCACCGAATGCTGTCAATTCTCCGTCAAATTTGTCTCTCAAATTCAGTCTATCCTTTCCATCCACCTGTCACTACCCAGGTCTGGGTCCTCATCATTTCTCTCTTGGACGATTACAATAATAGCCTCATAACTCTCTTTAACTGACACGCTATTTCTCCCTCACTCTAGTTCATTCTCCATATAGCTGTCAGAGTTATCTTTCTAAAAGTAAAATAGTTCATGCCACCCAGCTGCTAAAGAACTTTATTATATATAATACAAAATCCAAATTCTATATATTGGCACATTCTATCCTCAACCTACCTGCCCATTCTCATTTTATGCCAACACCTTTCACCTCCAACTGTATTACTCCTACCACAGTTAATCATCTTTGAATGTTCTGTTCATTCTAGCCTTTGGTGAAACTCAGTGCCTCGTGGGTGCCTGACATATGGTAGATACTCAATAGCTATTTCTTATTGAATGAATGAGTAAATTTACTTTCACTTGGCGCATACATCATTTCACACTTTTTCATATTTTCAATTCAAGTGATTTTTTTAAGTTCAGTTTAAATACCACATCTGCATTCTTCCTTAACTTCTCCAGAGAAAATTGTTCTGTTTTTGTGTTTCCATAGCATTTCAGCATTTCAGTAATTTGTCTTCAATAGCACTAGCTACAATATTTTTACCTGTTTATTTTTAAAGTGGAAATTTCTATGGCAAGTAGTGGCAAGTATGGCAAGTATGGCAAGTAGTGCTTAGATATGTAGTGCTTAGATATGTGTGCTTAGATATGGCATCCTCACAGGAGCATAGTAAAAACTCAGTAAATTTCATTAGATCAATAAAATACATAAAATGCCACAATAGAAAATACATCTTTATTAAGTTGTAACTGACAATTTCCCAGTATCTATGAAAAAAAAAACACGATGAATGATCATTTCAAAATCTTTCACTGAATCATTGAAATATTTAATTTAAACATAAAAATCCAAAAAGACTAATCTATTATAAAGGATAAAATAGCATCAGTATCTATACGAGAAAAAATAAATCCATGTAAAGGGCACATATTAACATAATACAAAACTGATGATTCTGATAACCATATTGGCAAACAGTTCCTGAATTTAAATTTTAAGATTATTTGAAGAAATTTAAAATATATTGGTGAAAACCTCACTATATTTATTTAATTTTAAATTATAAATAACCATACAGTGAAATATTACTTTGATTAACAATACAATGTTATAAAGCAAAATATATACCTATTTTTGGTAGATAAGATTTAAAATTAAAGTATAGCAACACCATAACTATAGATGAACTATAAAAGTTTATCAAAGTGGAAGTATATAAAAATTATTTGTGCTCAGGAATTTTGATATCTTGTGTTTAATAAAGGGTTGAGTAACAAATTCTCAATTTTAATATCTATGACCACTTAACAAATTTTGCTGGTGGTTCAATATGTTCACAAGTTCCTTTAAAATGTATGTTTAATCTACTCTTCAATCAGAAAAAAAATTGTGTACCTTTTTTAAGTCATGGGTTTATCCAAAATGGAAAAAAAAAGCATTTTCACCAGAGCTCTGTTTATATGTTAGTATCAATAGTCGCTTAGCTTATGCTACTTGGGATCATAAAATCGTTAAGTGTCAGATTTCATCTTGTCAAAGCTATTTTTATACAGGTATGTTTCAATATAATAGACACTTATAGTTGTTTAAAAATCAACAAATATTAATCTTTCTAAAAATATTTTGAGATGATTTATAAATTATTTTCATATCAGAGATATTTATTTGACTTTAAAGCCAAAATATTTTTACATAGAAAACTGAAAAAATCTAAAAGTAGGAGCACTCTTTTCTTTCTGATTTTGGATGTATAGTTGGTGGGGGTTTTTTTGCATGTACTATAATCAAATTCAATAAATATTAATCAAAATAAAAAAGCAAAATTACAGTAGTTATATATTAATAAATGAAAGAAATCATTGGTAGAGCTATACTATATTCTACAAGTGTGACCTTCAAGTTGCTTCTAGTATAGAAGGTGAGTAAGATAAGAATTGCAATAAGGAATGATTAAACCAAATTTTAATAAGGATTCCAATGAGGAAGAGATTATATTTAATTGGAGAGAGAGGAAGAAATTCAGAATTAAGGGCAAATGAAAGTCCTATAAGGATAAACGAGATTTCTTATAACAGACATGGAGAAAGAGCTTATGTAACTATACACAGTAGGATTAATAAGAACATGGAATAAAAATGCCTTTTTTAAGTGTCTAAAACGATGTGGTTTATCTATGCAGTGACCAAGGAGATGAAAGTGAAAATATCAGTAAGACTATATATGTAAAAATAATGCATCTAGTTGTCTAATCAGATACATCAAAAAGAAAAGACCTTCAGTTTCTTTCATTGCTCACACAACAGTAAGTAGGGGGTCCATTAGTACTGGTTTAGTTTGGCAATGAAGTATTTACACATTTGGAATTTCTATCAGTGCCTGGATTTCTATCACCACACATTCTCTAAATAAATTGTGCTCAGCAACAATTAGGTTGGATGGTATCATATCTTTTTTTACCCCTCATCTCTTACCCTATTTAGTTCCTTTTAAAAATAGTATTAGAGGTATTATTAGTGACAGAGGAAAGAACTACTTAGTAAAGATGAAAAGAGTAACAGTAACAAAGTGGGAAGGAGGATCAAATCATCTTAGTTCCTTTCCCATGTTTGTCTTGAAAACACTGAATAAAAGAAAAAAATGTGATAAGGCAAGTAATAAACAACAACAATAATAATAAGCATCAGTAATTTGTCATATGCCATCATCATCCACCACCCACCCACCCCCTGCCTTATTTTAAAAGGATAAGGAAGACCTCTCTAATAGATACAACTGTTGAAGTAAGGAATAAATGGCTTTACGAATTAGTGAGTTTTCTGTCTCTGGAAATGTCTGAACAGAAGCCCAATAACCATTTGGTAAGGACGATAAGAAAGGAATTCAAACTGGCCTTGTGTGTGAACTGGCCAGTTACAGACAGACCCACACTCTGAAGGGCCCTATGATTAGTTTAATGTTCTTCAGTCATTGTCTTGAAATTCTTAAGTTTTTGATGAGAAGCTCTACACTTTCTTTTAGCACTGAGCTTCACCAGTATATAGCCAGTGTTGAATATCAGACCAATAATTTGAATAGTAGATCCTTAATTTAGATTCTTCTGATACTGAAATTCTTTGATTCTATGTGCTTACTTTGGGAATCTAGGGTGAGAAACAATCTTTGAAAAATAATGTTGACTGACACCTTGTGGGGACATGGGGGTTAGTAGGAAAAAATATGAAAAAATTAAATCAATCTGTGCCTATCCAATTATGATTAAACAAAGAAATATGACTTGGGTAAAAAAGGATAGTCTTAAATTCTTACATTAGAATTAAAGGAAAAAATGGGACAGTTGTGTAGGAAAATGGGCAGAATATCTAATTATTGCTATGACATCTGTGCAAATTGAAACAGCAAAATAGGCAATTAATGATTCTAATAGTAATGGTAATGCAAGACATGATCGCATGGGCAAAGCAAGCAATTACTTGTACAAATGCCAGAGGCTAAATAGGCTATTATCTAGATACATGGCCCACTTGAACCTATTAATTGTAATAGATATGGTATTTTTATTTTACTAAAATTGGGTTATTTTTCATTCTACTGCCACATTAAATCATTCAAAAGTCTCAGTCACATATAATAAGTTGTCTTTGAAACTCAATGAAATGTGTTTTCACATATTTTCACATATTTTCCTCACATATCTTCAGAGAAAAATCTAAAAACACTTCTGAAAGGGAAAAAAATTGACACTAATACCACAGACTCCCCTTACATGCCCCTCTTATTCCAAGATCCCAGTGGATGCGTGGAACCGTTGATCACTGAACCCTGTATATACTATGTTTTTTTTTTCCTATACATACATCCCTATGAAAGAGTGTAATCTACAAATTAGGTATAGAAAGAGATTAACAACAAAGCTAATAATGAAATAAAACAATTATTAGCAATATACTATAATTATAAGTTATGTGAATGTGTTCTCTCTTCAAATATTATACTGCATTCACCTATCTTCTTTTGATGATATAAGATGATAAAAAATGCCTACCTGATGAAATAAAGTAAGGTGAATGATAAAGATACTATGAGGTAGTATTAGGCTATTACTGACCTTACAATTGGTCAGGAGAATCATCAACTTCTGGACCAGGGTCGATTGTGGGTAACTGAAACTACAGAAAGTTTGAAAACATGGATAAGAAGGATCTCCTGTATTGTCTTCGCCTTCCCCTTTTATGTCTCCAATATTTTGCACTGTGAGTCTGAGTAATTTATTTCCCTTGACCCTTCTAAAATCCCCATTTGTAATACAGTGAGATCTGGAAAGCCCCTATGGCTCAATGCAATTTTCTCATAGAAAACTCCTGCTAATAACACTTTCTCTTGAGTCCCTAGGTGACATGCAAAGTTCTTTTGTCATCAGAGGTTGAGAAAAGGGAATCAAAAAAAGACAGCAAAGCCATTTAAGAACTAAGGAGGATTCTACATAAATACCTCAATGTTTAAGTTGAAGTTTAAACTTTTATCTTAAATAAACTTGCAGGTCTCATTTCTAACTCAAAAACAATTTAATACTTATATGTGTGTGAGATGTTACTCATCTTATTAAAAGTACCAAGATTGGGAAACCTGGCTTTAAGGAAAGGGTTAATAACAGTAAATCCATTTTTTTCAATGACTGTGAAATTGACAATACTTTCTGTAAGAATTCTTCATAAAAACAGAAACAACTGATTATATATATACATAAAATACATGTATGTTTTATACATATCATATAGAATATATATAGTATATAATATTAATTTTTCATATTTTTCAAAATATATCTTGCTAGTAGTCTCCACATCCCCATTAAGTCTCATTCAACATTATTATTTAAAGATTGTGTGTATGTATCTTTTGAGAGAGAGAAGAAATGAGTCCTATGATTATGGAGGCTTGGGAAATCCAAATTTTCAGGATAGGCCAGCAGGCTAGAGACCCAGGAAAGAGTTACACAGACCGAAGTTTAACAGAATTCCTTCTTACTCTGGGGAGATCAGTCATAATGTCTATTAAGGCTTTCAACCTATGGGATGAGGATGACCCACATATGGAGGGCTGCTTTACTCAAAGTCCATCAGTGTAAATGCTAATCCCATCTAAAATTCATTCACAGAAACATCCAGAGTAATTCTCAGCCAAATATTTGGGCACCATTACCCTAGTTGATACATAAAATTAACCATCACATTTCCGTGAAGGGTTTGTGGCTACTAGCATGTTTTTTAATGAAATAAAAAATGTTTAAAATAAGTCATAATATGAATGACAAAATACATAGAGCAGTGGCTACATTTCTGTAAAAATATGGTTTTAAAAACTATATGAAGAAAAAATCACTAATTTCTTAACTCAAAAAAATCATATAAAAAATAAGGTTCCACAGCTTTTTCAATTCCTTTCCTTACATTTTCTCAAAAGAAAAATCTAAAATTCTTCATATTTTGCTTTCTTGAACTTGAAAATACTGTCATATCTAATGGCAATAAACATTTGTCATGCTGGATAGCCTAGGTTAAACACTGATGATTATGACTGAATTATGAAGGTCCACTGGCTTACAGACTAAGGCCTGATTCTTAACTCTCAAAGAATAAATGCATGCAGAGTATCTCAAGAAATTTAAATTTAAAAGGGACACAGAAATATTGTCCCCAAACATCTCCACTTTACTGGTAAAGATACAGAAAAAAAATGAGTTCAATTTTGTTTCAAATACAAATTCATTTCATATATATATGTTCAATCTGAACATATTTTTCATATAGGAGAATTATCTAATAATAACTAAAAGATAAAAAGTCAGAGAATAGTATTATGGGAATGAAGTGATGGTGATTTGAATAATATTTTAGAAATCCTATGCTAAGTGTATTTAAAAACACTAAAGTCTGTAATTTGAAAGCTCTGTGTCTCTGGCAATAGCTTTAGGTCTGCATAGAGAGATTAAAATAAAAAATGTTTCTTATTTGAAAAGAATCTTTAAACAAATAATATTATAACAGCTTTACTGACTCTAAGGAAATATTTCTAGATGCATCTCTATTTAAATTTTGTGCAGCATAAACCATGGCCAATCATTCCCCTCTTTCATCTGACAAGATGTGTTCCAGGTCAGAATGTTAACTCACATAAGTGAATTAGTTCTAGATTTATGCTGAGGCTTGGATTTGCTCAGAGCATATCATATGAAAGGCAAAACCTGAAGCATAGAGAATAACACAAGAAAATGCTTAAATGTTCAGAGTCTAAGATGTATATTATTGGAATGTACTGTTTGAACTCTATTTTACTATTTAGCTGTGAGCTGGCAGTTTACTTCACCACTCTGGAATAATGTCCACTTTCTTATAAAATTAAGGCTTTGCTATAAATCATCTTTAATCTAAAAGTTCTTGGGGCACCTGGCTGGCTCAGTTGGTTAAGCATCCAATTCTTGGTTTTCAGCTCAGGACACGATCTCATAGTTTGTGAGATGGAGCCCCGCGTTGGGCTTTGTGCTGACAGCATAGAGCCTGCTTGGGATTCTCTCTCTCTCTCTCTCTCTCTCTCTCTCTCTCTCTCTCTCTCTGCCCCACCCCCCTCAAAATAAATAAACTTTAAAAAATAGGTTTAAAAGAAATCTATAAAGTTCTTTAATCTACAAAACCAAGAAGAAAATCTTCTGAAACCAAAAACTTCTAAACGCATCTTGATTCTAGAGAAGAAGGATGTTAAGAAATTAAAACATTCATGCTTGTCTTGGAGTTTTATCCCAATAGATTCATGTCAAGATAAAGATTTATAAATACACTTACTCCAGTGTACTTTTACCAAAAGCACTGTAAACATTATTTCATTTGTGAGACAAACAGGATGATGAAATAATTTAGTATTCTTTATAGCTTTTTGTATTAAAACTAAATTATCAAAGTAGTCTACATATAGATTAGGTATTGGCATTAAACTATGATGTACAATTAAAGAGATAAATTCAACTTAAAGAAAAATACAGGTAAGTTCCATTATGTGATTTACTTCTTGAATTTCTCTTTGGACTTCAAACTCAAGCCCTAAAGTTCCCAAATCAAAATAAAATACGTAAATCTAAAGTGCATGGTTTATTTTGAAGCGTCCTTACTTAGATCTGAGCAAACATCTTCCTGCTTCTTTTATGAGGAGAGAATTGTATATTTTTTATTCTCCTTTTTAAACTGCAGGATTTTAACTCTAGAGGATTCCTCTTTGAAAATAACATATATCATGTACTCTGTATATTCTATATATGTGTCATTCTGTAATAGATTTTATTTCTATTATTGCTGTATATGAGGTAGGGCCTAAAGAGTGAGAAATGAAGCAGAGAGCAGAAGGCAGTTTATTGTGAAATTGAAGCCGAGTAGTTCAGTGATCCAGAATGTATTATGAGTGAGAATCAGTGAATTACCAATCCATAATATATTTATTGCCACACCTTCATGCTACTTACACTCAAATCAAAGGGTGAAGACAGAGATCATATTGCTCTAAATTAGAAGGCAAAAGAAAGATTGTTAAACTAGGATTTAGGGTTATTAGAGAACTATGTGCATATAACATTAGGGGATAAAGCACAAACCAAAGAAATCTTGGCTATTGTTATATGAATTATGATTTTAGCTATTTTTTTCTAATTAATGAGCAATGAATATATAAAACTCTTTTTACATATTATTTATAAGCCAGCGGAAATACTTTCATTCATTAATTTATTCATTTTAGGTATCATTTACATAAAGTGAATTCACAGATTTTAACTGTAATGCTTGATAAATTTTGATAAATGAATATACCCATGTAACCAACATCCAAATTAATATAAAGAACATTATCATGATCACAAATTCTCTTATTCTATTTTCTAGTTAATAATCCCCCTCACTCAAGAAACCATTGCACTAATTTCTATCATTGTAGATTAGTTTACTTATTCTAGAACTTCCAGTAAGTACAAATCTAGACATTATGGAAGATGCATTATAAAAATGGTTTCTGTTAGGGGTGCCTACGTGGCTCAGTTGGCTGAGCAAACGACTCTTGATTTCCACTCAGGTCATGATCTCATGGTTCACGAGTTCAAACTCCATGTTGAGGCCCATCAGCGCAGAGCCTGCTTAGGACACGCTCTCGCTCTCTCTCTCTCTCTCTCTCTCTCTGTCTGTCTCTCTCTCTCTCTCTTTCTCTCTCCCCCCCTTTCTCTCTTTCCCTCTCTCTCTGCCCCTCCCCTGCTTGTGTGCTCTCTCTCTCAAACAAATCAACTTAGAAAAATCAATTTCTGTTAGATTCTTCATGTGAGTGTTGAATTTTATTATAGCAAATAATTTAATTATTGATGGATAACCTTGAACTTGTGAACTTTGTTTTGATGAGTCTATTTCATCTGTGTCATTAACCCCAGGTTGAACTCCTTAATCTTTGACTCTCCAGGTTTGGCCCTGCTGGTTGTCTGAAGACGCAACCTTCTATATCAATCCCCTGTAACTTAGTGTGGGAACCAAACTCTAAATAGTGTCTTCTCTGCATAGAAATAGCAACTCTTCCCTTTCAGCATTCCATCTATTGTTTCTCCCCTGGACTCCTTTAAATCTCATCCTCAGGCACAGTTAGTTCACTGTTCAGTTATGATTTGAGATGAGTTTATACACAGCTTTTGGATTACTGTCCTGTTTCTCCCTCCTCTTCAGATGTCCTTAATTTCCATGTATACTGTCTGTCCCAAACCTCTTCTGACCCCTTCTCCAGTGTGGCTGAGGCCTTCCACTTGAGTTCTGTTCACCACTTGTGGATTGGAATGCGCTCTGGAGGGGAGTGCTGTCCACCTGCCTAATACCACAGTATGCGCCCCTTCCTTAAAGGGTAAGTTCACTCCAGTTTCTGAATGTTTTTGTGTACCCTCAAGTGTCTTCAAGGAGTACTTTTTAAAATTCTGTCCATAGTTTATTTATTTCTATAAAAGCTAGTCAGCTCTGTCACAGCTGAAACTCTTGTCCTGCCACAACCTGAGATATTGAATAGAAGTACTGTGATACAACTTGTGATACCAAAGTCTCCATTACATACATTCTTTGATCAAACAAATAATAATATAAAAACAATACATTTAAAATGTAAAATGTTTCCAAAGGGAGAGTGAATTTGTGAGAGACAATAAAAGAAGCAAATGATTTAGATTGCATTTCATAGAGTACCTCTTCAGGACATTTGTAGGATAAAGATTTGTGAGAGAATAGATGAGGAGTGGTTTCCAAGGTAGAGGAAAGTGCCTCAGCCACAGAAAAGAGCTTATTTCACCTAGGAAGCTGAAAGTAGGCCAGTGTGACTTGATTCTAGCAAGTAAAAGAAATGACAGAAGATGGGGCGCCTGGGTGGCGCAGTTAGTTAAGCGTCCGACTTCAGCCAGGTCACGATGTCGCGGTCCATGAGTTCGAGCCCCGCATCGGGCTCTGGGCTGATGGCTCGGAGCCTGGAGCCTGCTTCCGATTCTGTGTCTCCCTCTCTCTCTGCGCCTCCCCCATTCATGCTCTGTCTCTCTCTGTCCCAAAAATAAATAAACGTTGAAAAAAAAATAAAAAATTAAATTAAAAAAAAAAAAAAGAAATGACAGAAGCTAGGCAGGGACATACAACTTAGGATTTTGTAAAAATGCTTGTAAAAATATACTTGTATATCAAATACAATGGGAGGTTACTGACAGTTTTTAGTCAAGGTGGTGACAAGACTTTGAGTAAAGTATAGAGTTATATACTCTGGCTAAAATGTGGAAGATGATTGCATTGTGTCAAGTGCAACTGATAAAGATTGTGAAAACTGGGTAGTACAATTGTCCCTTGAACAACACGGGTTGGGTTGTGTGGATCCATTTACACATGGACTTTTTTTTTTTCGATAAATATAGTACTGTAAGCATATTTTCTCTTTGTTATGATTTTAATAACATTTTCTTTTCTCTAGCTTACTTTATTATAGAAATGCAGTACCTAGTACATATAACATATAAAATATGTGTTAACCTGTTTGTTGTTAAGGTTTCCAGTCAACAGTCCATGAGTAAAGTTTTGGAGAAGTCAAACGTTATACACAGATTTTCAACTACATGGGGTGGGGGTGGGGGGTGTGCCCCTAACCCTTGCACTGGTCAAAGGTTGACTGTAATAGAAGAGATTAATAGACTCAAGATGTGTTTTTTTGGGAAAATGTAAAAAATTTGAAAACATTGCCTTTAAATTTTAACATGTGATTTCATTACTTAAAATCAGTGGTTCATAAGAGATTTAGGGAAAATGTTTCTGGCAATTATTATATTTTTCTGTCCTTCACAAATATATTTTAATTTCTTAAGTAATATAGGACATGGGCCACATTCTTAAAAAATTTACAGTTATAAAAATAATCTGAGGTCATCTAGTTCAATTCCCATACCAAATTATAATCTTTGTACACATTTCTTCTACCAATTCTTATTCAACTTAAAAAAAAAACATATCTAGGGCACCTGGGTGGCTCAGTTGGTTAACTGTCCGACTCTTGATCTTGACTCGGGCCATGATCTCATGGTTTCATGAGTTCAAGCCCAACATTGGGCTGTGCACTGACAGCACGGAGTCTGCTCGGGATTCTCTCTCTCTCCCTCTCCTGCCCCTCCCCCACTCACTCTGTCTCTGTCTCTCTCAAAATAAATAAACTTTAGAAAAATAAAAGAAAATTTAAAAATTAGAATAAAAACAAATCTAGTCCATTACTTTTCAGGAACCTATTTAAATCTATAAAATTATAGCAGCCTAAATATTCTAACTTCTAATGAAATGAAATATTCCTCTTAACCTTTACTTAAAGCTACTTAATTACCCAATTGCAGATGAGTAATGCTTCCTTCATATTAATGAACTTCCTCAAATCTTAAATCTTGGGCATATGGTTGAACAATGCTTAGTATTATTTTCTTTTGTTAAGTTTGACAACCTAGAATGACATTCTAAATTTCTAAACATGGTCATTTCTATCTTTATTCACTTTTGATCCCTCTATTGATAAAAATTAAGATAAATCAGTAACTATTTGACTCATCTACTTCTTGCATACTTAAATTTTAGACTATTTACAAATCATCACTAACTGGTGATGATTTATTCCACCTCTGAAACAATTTAATGGACAATAGAAAAATTATTAGATGATTTTGTATCTAGTTAGTCTGTATATTTAAATATTAACATTTTTGTGTGTTCTCTCTCATTTTCTTCTTTTCTTATTTGAATCTTAATCCAAATGTTTTCCACTAACCCTCCTTCCTTAAGCTCATGTATTTTTTTTTATATGTGTATATTCTTTGGACATAATCACATCATGTCAATAGTTTATCAGATAGGTTTATTTTGCAGAGCCCTATCATTGCTAATTACAATATACACCTCAATAGTATGTTCTATTCTATTCTTTAGCCAAGTTCTGCCAGTATTTTTTCCTTGGGATATAAATCTCTATTGCTAAGACAGATATTTTTTCCCTTGGGATATTGTCTCTGTTGTTATTAATGTCTAATATTAAGACCATTTCTTATTCCTTGTTAAATATAAATGAAGGAAAGATAGTTCCTAATAACTTTAAGAATATTGTTTCTGTTTTGGTGTGCCTGGGTAGCTCGGTCGGTTGAATGTCCGACCTTTAATCTCAGCTCAGGTCATGATCTCACAATTTGTGAGTTCCAGCCCAACATCAGGCTCTGAGCTGATGGCCCTGAGCCTGCTTCAAATTCTGTCTCTCCCGCTCTCTGCCCCTCCCCCACTCACGATCACTCTCTCATTCTCTCTCTCTTTCAAAATAAATAAACTTTAACAAAAAGAATATTTTTTGCTGTTGATTTATTCAAAACCATGTCCTTTTCTGAACTAATTAAAACCCCTTTATAAATCATTTAAATGTTTCCTCACTAGCCCTAATGTCCTCACAAACATGCATGTCTATGTGCAAGTAATATGTAATACATCTCTATATATAAGCTTTAAAATCAACTTGTGGTGTCTTTCTTCATTATTCTGCCCATTTAGGTCATAACAACCATGAATAATCCACTAGGACATTACAAATAACACCTAGTAGGGTCCTTTAACCTCAACCTTTATGTAGCAACTTGAGACTTCTTTGAAGCGCTACGAAATGAGAACTGAGTATACATATATACTAAAATATAAATGATACATAAGAGTCATGATATAAATTTTCAAAGTTTCCTCACCCAGGAATTGGTGACCTTATTCAAATAAGATCTAGATTTTTCTTTTATTTTCACTATCAAAGCATGGCTGATCAATTTCATCTCCAATGTCATGATATTGCCACACTCTACCCCCAGTTGGCTGCAATTTCCATGAGACCAGAGGTTTTGCTTCTCTATGTTTGACTCTACCACCAACACCAATCCAATGGCAAACATGCAGTTCTTAAAACATAAATGTTTTCAATAATATTGGTAAACTAATGAATAAAGTTTTGTTTATGAAGCCTTTTACTCTATCCTTGTACTGAGAACTTTATTTACTTCTTTTGTACAAAGTACTTAGACAGCATTGGTAGATTCACAAGGTTCATTTTATACATCAAGTTTTTATTGTATGATTATTAATGAGGAAATTACTAATTGCTCAATACTCTCTTCTGTAATCCTTTCGTAGCATTCTCCACTTTCCAACTTCGTAATAAAGTTAGTTTATATACACTCATGAAGTTTCTAGCACAGTAGCTTAAAAAAAACAGGTGCATATATGATGCATTATGATAGGGCCACATCTGTTTTTGTATCCTCTTTGGTGTTCAGCATGACTATGTGACTTGTTCCGGACAATAAAACATGTGCAGCAGTGAGGGATCTGATTTCTGGGTATGAGGTTTTAATGGCAAATGCACTTGTCAATGTGGTCCCATCTTCTAGTGACAGTGAATATTGAAAATTGTACCATGATGGAACTCCCAATGCTCAACTGTTTCCTTTAAAAATATTTATTTTGGGGGGTGCCTGGGTGGCTCAGTCGGTTAGGCGGCCAACTTCGGCTCAGGTCATGATCTCGCGGTCCGTGAGTTTGAGCCCCGCGTCCTGCTCTGTGCTGACAGCTCAGAGACCGGAGCCTGTTTCAGATTCTGTCTCTCCCTCTCTCTCTCTGACCCTCCCCCCTTCATGCTCTGTCTCTCTCTGTCTCAAAAATAAACAAATGTTAAAAAAAATTTAAAAAAATAAAAATATTTATTTTTTAAAATATTTTTATATTAAAAATATATTTATAAATGTTTACTTATGTTAAAAAATGTTCCCCTCTATTTGAAGAGAGAAAGTATGGACAAAGGGTTAGCATAGTACAATATGAACTATACATATTTAAAAAAAAAACATCTATCAGAATGAGAATTTGGAAGGAGCATTTGGGATTTTTAATAGTGCTTGATTTTTTGAACCCTATCAAATAGAGTATTAGTCAATAAAAATGCTTTGGGATCATCGCAATTCTATAAGAGTTTACAGACAGTGCCATTAGCCTTCCAAAAATCCATTCCCCCTTTTTCCTGATTATAAGAACCTTAATATTTACAGAGCAGAAACAAACTCAATTAAAATACTTGGTTTTCCAAGGTCCTAGAAAGCTAGGTACTTAACATTTTAGGATAGTCATTTCTGTTATTAATTTACTCAAAATCTTCTATTCCAAACTCAGTAACATTCATCTATAAGTTCCTTAAGTGTTTCCTCACTGATCGTATTTTTCTCATGTAACATGTAGCCGTGACATATGGTCCTGGTGAATGAAATATGAGAGAAAGTTTCCGGGTCAGATTTTTGGATTAGCTATTTAAAAGAGGACAGGTTCAGCTGACTTCTCTACCTCCTACGCTCCGCTCTTAATCTTTTGCCCTTTTGCTGGCTACCTGCCTGGAGGACAGACGCGATGACCAGTAGGGGTGCAGCCAGATCACAACTGTGAGGGGGAAACAATCTTATGTTAAAAATGGAAGAGAAGGATGGATATACCGATCCTGAACTATTTTCCCTTGTACTTAGTATTCAATAGGAAAACAAAGCATTCATGTCACAAATTAATTAAGCTGTTGTGTGTTACAATGCATCCAAAACCAATGACCAACTTACTGATGATTCTCTACATAGTTTGGGAGAAAATAATCAAGGTTTTAAAAGTATTAAATTAGTAAGAAAACTTAAAAGTAAATTGTTGAGATTAAAAATAAACAAAATCCTGTGGTTTTCATCCCTCCCTCTCCTCACTTCCCTTTTCATTTCTCACTCCTTGAAACAAGGAAAGTTTAATCACATTAGGTAGTTTCAGTTTAGAACAAAGTTCCAGATTTCATATGAAATAGGAACTATAGTTAATACATGTGGATGAATTTAAATGTATCAATATGAGAGGAAGTATTCAGGTAAAACATACAGTGATGATCATTACACCCTAGAATGAAAACAGGATTGTGACAGTGAATCTTCAGTTTGGTTACCATATAAACTTAGGCAAGTTGTTTAAAATTTATATACTTTTGTGTCCTCATCTGTAAAACGGTAATAATACTTTTATAATGGTAATAATAATATTTATTTTGTATGGTTATTACAATGATTAATGACCATAATTTCACCACAGGTGTTCAATAACTGATATATGTTAATTATTTTTTTCTTATATAAGTATATATATTATTTCTTATATTTCTTATATTTCAAGTATAAGTATTCTTAAAGAGAGAATATTTTCCAGAGAGCCCAGCCTTGTCCTGGCATGCATGGAAGATTCATTTGATTTTTAAACAATACCAATTTTAGCAAGCTAATAATTCTTCAAGGAGGGAGATTATTATTTTTCAACAGAAGATACTAAAATCTATTTTTATTGAGCATACTACTACAAAAGGATGGTAACAAAAACATGGAGTATGTTTTACCAAACACTAGAACAATACAGAGAAAAGAAATTATGCAGGAGAAAGAGAAAGGCTGTAGATAAAACATCGTTTACTTGAAATAAATACTTTCCATGTTGCATATGGTCTGTTGCTATTTAATATCCATGCTTGACACCTCTTAGGGTCCACAAGTTCTGGAAAATGAAATTACATTTCTCAGATATTCTTATAGATAGGGTTCTTAATATGCATTAGGAAATGTCATTTTCATGCATTCACATGAGGTGTAAAATGTGCAAATAAAATAGAAGTCTATTTTTGGATATTTTCTGTTTGCTAGATTATAAGGATATGGGAATTTTCTACAGTATCACTGAACAGTCCAATCTCTAGCTGCACAGGTGTTTAGAGACAATTGTATTGACAGCTGCAGTAATCTCATATTTTATATTGATAAATCACAAATTCAGTAAATTTTTTTTAACTTGGAATTTTCCATGGTAGCTCTCTGGTACCTTCTTAATTATGTCTCAAGTAGAAGCTCCTTTATCGGTTAGTTTTAAAGGACTCTGAGAGTCCATCTAAGGAGATGCAGACTAAGACTCTCCCTAACAAACTGCAATGAATTTGTATGCACTAACTTTGAGGTTAAAATATTTCTGTTTCACAGTGGTTTGGTTCCTCAACTGAACCCTGATGGAGATAACCTATAAACCAGAAAGCTCTTTAAAATTCAATTATTTTTTTTTAGTTAAGCACTCTCTTTCTTCCTCTCCTTCTTACACTCTTTGTTTATTACCACCATCTGACTACTATCCAATTAACACCATAATTTTGTTTTTAAAACATTATTAAAACTGTTTTAATATAGAATTGACTATTTAAAAGTTTTATATCTCTGTTCCTACACTCCTTACCCTAATGTATTCATGTTATGTGTAACAGTTGCTTTTTCTCTATTAAAAAACTTATTTCATTCCCTAGCAAATGAAAGTTGTCATGGATTGACCAATGGTAAATTAGAAATCCAGAAAGACTATTAGTCTAGATGTTGCCTTCTGTGATCAGAAGATATTATTTTATTAGGGAATAATAAACACTATTTTCTCTGATGTTCTATTTCCAAAAGTTTTAATAATATCCCAATCAAGAAAGCAGGTTTTCTAAAACACATTTATGCATATGCGTGCATTTCACTTTTGTTTGGTCACACAGGTGTCAAGAAGAGGGAAGGATGACAGGAGGTGAAAGGAAATCTACTGAGTAGAAAGATAGAAAATAAGGTTTTGCAATTACAGAAATAGAAATATTGAACTTGATGTAAGAATAATAAAATTATGAAGAGGCTCTATATAAATATATACCCAGCCCCCAAAATACATCTCTCCATTCCAACTGGTATTGACACCCCCTGGTGCAGTCTTCTCTCGAATTATATGAGGCTAGGTCTATATGACCGATAGATTTAGTGGAAGTGAGAATATGCCACTTCTGAAGGGAGGTATAAAGACGCAAGGGAGCTCTCTTTTGGGCCCTCTTGCTTGCTTGTGTTCTCATTCTCTCTTTCTTCACTCACTCTGGAAAGGCCAACATTCATGTCACATGAACAGCATTATGGAGGACACAACAAGGAACTGAAGCTTCATCCAATCAGCTCTCTAAATGAGTTGAGTGATTGCCAGGCCCCTTCTGGTCACTACACCCCTGACTGACAACTTGAAAGCAACTCATGATAAATGCTGAGCTGGAATCAGCCAGCTATGCCATAATTGGATTCCTCTCAGAAACTATGTGAAATAATAAATATTTGCTCCTAAGTTCTGAGTAATTTGTTATACTGAAAACAGGTATCTAATACAACATATAACATAAAAATATGTATATTGATATATATATATATATTTATATATATATATGCATGTGTGTGGATTTATATACATATATACAAACATATGTGCATATATATATATATATATATATATATATATACACACTTAACTTTGATGAATGTTGCTGATTAAAGTTAAATATAACAATTTTAAGTCAATATTGATTTCAATGCAGTATTAGAAGAGGGCCAAATGCCTTAAAGCAGTTTCAAATGTAAACTCATACTGCCATCTATTGGTGATTTAAATAACTTACGGGCTTGTTTAGTAATGCTTTATTCATTTTAGGGTGAGCTATATTTGGAACGTGCACAAATAAATATATTCTAAACTTGTAAATATTAGCTAATTGATATATGAAATTTTTCATTCACATTAGTTATATGAGGAAAATATATATTCATTATAATGTCAAATGTTTAAAAAGTCTTCCTTTTAGCCAACATTTTTAAGTTCAAAGTCTCCTTAAATTATTTTATTTTTAATTTTATGACAATTGATTTCTAAATTATTAATAAAAGCAAACTTACTCTCAGCATGGTTTTATTGTGAAGTGCATTGCATTTTTTTCCCTAAACTTTACAGAATTTTGATAAGCTGGCAATGGGTATGAGTAATAAGGAGATAGCTTATTAGCCAAATTGCATTATTGTGAACTGTTACTTAATGGATTTTTTTCTATTGAGTAAATTAAATACATAATTTATGGCTGATGGTATTTATAAATTACTAATGGAGAACCCTTAAACATAAAAATGTAAAGTTCACACTAACAATTGGAACGATATTAGACATCTGTTTTTTACAAAACATTCAGACAATAATGAAATGGAAAAACATCTCATGGCTCCCCATTATATTCCCTGCTTCAATTGTCTTAAATAATAGAAGCCAGTTATCAATTCTTACTCAACATTTCATGCAGAATTCTTTTTCCTTTTAGAAGTATTCTGGTGACACCTAATAAATGTTTATATTCACTAATATCAAATTACTGTCAGGTGCTGGGTTTTTTTCCCCATGTTTCATGTCCTATATTTCTTTTATTCTATACATTGCTTATCACATTTAAAGCAGTTGCTAAGTGTTAAATAATAAGGAAATGCATGTCTCAGAAAGAACAAAGAAGATTTAACACACAATAGAAAAGCAACAGATGATAGATAGATAGATAGATAGATAGATAGATAGATAGATACATACATACATACATACATACATACATACATATCCCACTTGCAAAAATTAGAATAAAGACACTAAAAGCAGTACTAAGTCCAACTCAGGCAGATCAAATTTATTCTTTTGTTAGACTGGCTTCTCCTGTCTATAAATCTTTCTGTCCCAGTGGGCTAGTCATTATAGATAATTGGTTAGTGTGTTATTTCCATGCTGAGCAGAATAGTTAAGTTACTGAAAGCATTTTTTTATAGGCAGTCTATTGACACTTGCATAATTTAAGAAAAAATGAATCTCATAAAACACCTGGCATTCATTAGTACTTTTTATCCATGTATTTCCTGCTCAATATTTTGATCACTTACCCCTTTCTGTGCAGATGACAGAAAAAAAGCTCTCTCATAAGTGAGAATTTATTTTTATAAGCCAAGCATACAGTGAAACACAACACATTTATTTTTCTACAGTTGCTCTTTAATGCTGAAGATGAGATAGAGCTACTGAAGTATGTAAGAAAGTGTTGATTGAGAAGAAATTTATGGGAACCCAACTGGCATTATCTCATTGTTGACTTACATTTTCTTTCATCTTATGGGAAATGTGGCTGAATCTGTCAAAAAGAAATTACCAAACTCTGGGATAATTTGCTAATGTACAATTAATGAGCAATTTTATTTGATTGCTGTTAGATAATATAGAAAATTATCCACAAAGGAAACTCCATTCTCCTGTTTATAATTAATTTTGACTGTTAGCAAATATTTTCTTGCAACTATACTGAACTTATAAACTGTGTTTGAAAACCATGAAGAAAAATTTTAACAAGAGTTTACTTCACGTTCATCAAGAGTCAAATGACACAAATATAGTCATTTTTGACATCATAGATTTTTTTTAATTTCCTATAATGAGATGTGAAGATCATTCACCATGAGACATAATTTATTATAAATTATAAATATAAGTGAAATTTTATATAAACAGAAGTCAATAGTAGTCATATCTGTATATTGTATCAATCATTTTATTTAGTGACTGAAGTTCACCAGCTACTTTGGTACCTGTAATGTATATTGGTAAATGTTTACAACTAGTCTTTTAATTTATTCTAGTTGTTGTTTATTGTGTTCTTTAAATTAATGTATATGCAGAATGAAAATAATAGAGGAAACTGATGTTGTGATGAAAGCCACAGGTCTGATTTAATTTGTATTAATTATAAATATATCAGACATTGTGCCAGAGACAAAAATCTACACACTGAATTCATTAATATATTGAACAGATAGCCCAATAATTGTTTAGTACTTGATGATCCTACTGAACTTAATATATTCCTCCAGAAAATGGAAACTCATAGACCGAATTACAAAAATGGAATTAAGAGAAACTTCAGGGCTATTTTAATGCACGGGGACATGGAAGACCTCCTGTGATCATAAAATGGCAGCAATAAGAACAACAACAAAAGTTATATGAGATAGAAGAAAAAAGAGGACTACGGCAAAATATTCACATGTAGAAAGTAGAAATAAAAGAAAAACATTCCCAAGATACATTGATATATCCTACTTCACTTTGTGAATTGTCTAAGGTAAAGATTTGTTAGGTGAGTGAAAAGACTAAAGAACATCATTGGACTCAGTTTACAGACTGAATTCTTTGGAGACCAGCTAGTTTCTTGGCATCCACTTTTTCATTCATTCATTCATTCATTCATTCATTCAATAATTATGTATTTGACACTTTCCATATACCAGACACTGTTCTAGGTATTGAGTACCCCACAGCAAACAAAAGAGACAAACTTCTGCCTTCATTGAGACTGAATTTTGATCTATCATTGCTTCATATGAGCTGCAAGAGTTTCACTTGTCAGGTGTGATTTAATGTTTAACTTAAAAAGGTAATAATGGAGGATTCCCCCATGAGGGTGGGCTTAGATGCAGTATCATTACAAGTTACTCTTGATTGGTACTTGAAGACTAGCCTCAAATCTCGGTTACTTAAATTGGTTACTCTAATTTTTTTTCTTCTTTGAGATTTCTGATAACACAGCACCTTAGTGGACTGATTATCAATTTAGTTTGGGGATTCTTTTTGCATAAGTCATCTTTAGGAAGACTGCTCCCAAATCAGTAAGTTTGACATTTTTCCTTAATGAAGACCTCTGGTTATTGTTATTTGTGCTCATTTTTGTCCTGATAATGGCCTTGATCTCAGAACAGATGAACAATGGTACTCAATAAAGAGCAGAAGAATGACTTTCTCCCATAATTTTGGAAAGTTGCCCTGACATCCCATGTCACATGAAAACTTCATCTTTGGAGTAGAAGAATCTTCACATTGAGGAAATGGGGGGAGGGAGGTAAGAAGGGAGGGACAGAGAGAGAGAGAGAGAGAGAGAGAGAGAGAGAGAGATCCAATGTAAACAACTTTTAAAGACCCAGGGGTATAGATTCCTAGTTATGTAAAAAATTCTCCCATCTCTATTTCCCTTAACATAATGCCATGATAGATACTACTAAAAGTCTAATGGTAAAAACTTCCAGAATCACCTGGGTTAGTGGCTCTTGGCCCTATTTCATAGCCCTAAGTTTAGAAACACTGACAATATTGAACTTTACCACAGCCCTGTCCCAAAACAGTGACAGTTAAGAAATATACCTGTTTTGTGTTTCAACCCCCTCTATCACTACCATTTTGTGTTTTGGGAAATGGTAGTGCAAAGAACCAAGAAACATACCCGTTTTGTGTTTCAATGCCCTCTATCACCACCATTTTGTGATTTGGGAAATGGCAGTGCAAAGAACCAACCACCTTTCACCATATGACTTAGATGAGACTCACTGTCCACTCTTTCTCATGACATCCATAAGACTCACAATGACTCCCTTGTTTGCCTGTGAAAGGACAAACACAGACCTTTTCCCTTCTGTCTGAACCCATTGACAAGGTCAGATACAGATCATCACTCTCCCTGTTATTTGTTTAATAAACGATTAACTGAGATTAGAACTATTTGTCCCATGAAACTAACTGAACACAGAGATAAACATTTCCTGTGCAGCTGACTAGGACTTCCTCTTTTTACAAAAAAATCCCAACTCTAAACCTGTACCTTCTTGACTCCTCTCCACAAAACCTAAAGTAAATCCACTCTGCTGAGACATTATGATATCTAAATCTGGGGTGCTACCCCTATACTAATGGTCTTATTGAAATCAATTTATTTACTTATTTGATTTTTGCCTTTGACGATACACTTGAGCCAAGCTCTATTATCCTGTATATGCTGTTAGTGTGCACTAATAATCATATTTTTCTCTGTGGAACTCCAAGAATGATGAGGTACACCTGATCTAATGAGGTGATCTGTAGCTTCAATACTATATGCTTATGGCTAGCCCTAATGACTAAAGAAGGGAAAATATACTTCTTGTATTTAAACATTATCATCCACACCTGTGCTCCCTAGTCATCTCGCTATTGGGTACCCTAATGATGCTGATTTCCTTCCACATCTCTCATGTAAACTTTCTTAAAGAACTCCTATCTGTAACTAAATTTTATTTCAACCTACAGCTAACACTGACATTTGTCAAAGTAGTTGAACCCCATTCTTGGGCAATATCTAGTGGGAAAACTGACAATAAAGAACTGTCTCTTCATTTCTGCAAATTGCACAAATTGTGTATCTTGTCTTCAGCGACCTAAGATTAAATGCAAAAAATTATTCAAGCAACAGAGATAAAACAATTGCATAATTTTTCCCAATAGCACTGAGGTTTGGTGACCAGGAACTAGAATTTCTCTGCCTCACATTGTATTATTAACAAGGCAGAATGATGTGAGCAACAAATTCGAACATGTTTATGTTTAGTCATCATCAGGTTTCCACCAAGTACCTTACTCTTCTTTGTGTTAATCTGTTCTAGATTCTGAGAGATAATAGGAAAGGCTTTAGGTCCCCCATACCTACAAAGGACTAAGAGTTTCCTGTCCCGCACACTGCCTCCACAACTAAGTCTACATTTTCTTTAAGGATTTGCTTCTTATAACTACACTTCCTCAAGGGGTGCTTATGAAAGTGATATGACTTAATATAACTACATTCTATATAGGAATAGTGCCTGGCACATAGTACCTTCAAAGCTAATGTTTGCTCCATACACGCGCGTGCACACACACACAAACACACACACACACACACACACACACACACACACACACACACAATCTTTTTGGTCCCTGACCTTCTTCTGAAAGCAAAATAATATATTTGTTGTTATTAGCTTTACTTTATCTATGCTCATAAATGTTCCATGTAGCATCTGTTTTCCTCCACTTTAATGTTCTCAAAACATAAGGTCATTTAATATTAACAAATTATACCCATAGGGCAAAGGGAAAGACATTTACTTTGAGTTATTAGATCATGTTTATCCAAGTCACATTCAGATGCAGTCCCTTCTAAAAGTCATTGACATTTCTAGATAAACGAGATAACACATTTCAATGAATACAGGGAAAGTCAATTCACCAGAGGCTACAGTAAAGGATTATGGGGAATTCATTTTCCTGCCTGTTGCCCTTCATTAACAAAAATGAGGAACTGAGATCATTAAAGAGCTGGATGAGAATTAAAGAGGAATATAATAGTGTTACCAATAAAGCAAGTCTTGTAGAATAATAATAGGATAAATAATGTAATACTCCATAGGCCTATTTCTGCTAATCCCCATTAAAGCACAAATCTTAGCCCTGAGAATTCTAGCAAGATATTTGGCAGGACAACTACTGATTGGCATTTTAGTTAACATGCCTTTTGAATTCAGACTTATACTTGCCTTATATTTTTTAAAACATGCTGGGAAAACATGGCAAAATATGTATTCCTTCTCAGGGGGTAAACCCAAGAGAAAGGGCTTATCAAAATACTTTACAATACCATCATTCTATCTTAAACACTATAATCTCATAATGTCAACACATAGGGATAAGGGACTAGTGAATAAAATATACTTTGTTTCTTCAAATCACAAGAGAATAACTTGCCTTGTGTCACTTGGTTCAGATCCCTCCTAGTAAACTGCAAATCCCTCACTCTCTAATATTCTCCCCAAGTCTACAAAAAAAGGATAAAAGAATTGAAAGCTTCAGTATTGTTCTGAACCATAAAGCCTAGTGAATTCCTCCTAGTAGCTCAGGTCACATTAATGGTATTTGAGTGACAGGTTTGAGAGAGCTCTATAAATTAAATTAATGGGCAATGCATGATAATTAATGACATGACTTTACGAGATTAAGTGTTCATCAGTAAATAATAGATTCCGCACATGTTGTATATTTTCTGTCCTTCATGTTTAAGTATGACATAAAATGACATTACTATTCAAATTCTCCAGTATTAATAAATGTGTCTACAGAGTTTGGAAGTTAAGGTAATCCTCAAAAAAAGAAACAAATAAGAAGCAGCACATAATAGATAAAATTAAATACTTTGGTTTATTACCCTAGGAATGCTTATAACATGGTATTGAGCAGTTTAACAAAAATTTTAATCAGAACGAATGAAAAAGTATGAAAAATTAATTGAAGTCAGAATATAAATAGAATTGTTTGAGAAGATCTATTTGATAAAAAAGAGTTACAAAAAAGAACATGTCACCCTTACATAGTATACCAAAAACCTGAAGTGCATGCAGTTAACAAAATTTTTCTATCACTGTCCAGAGAATGGAAAGAGAAATAGTTCAGTAACCAGAAGTTAAGTACTTAAAAGTGCATTAGAGAGAAAGTTTGAAAACTGGGCAGAATTATTATGTCTTCATCTGCTACATTCTTTTCATTGATTCTTATCTCCTCAAGTCATGTTATCAATATTTGGAATTCCTAAGTAACAAGATGCTAGAATGGAGAGTCCCTAATGTGACTTGCTCAAATGGCATTTCCTAAACACCTATCCTACCATATACTAGGCAGTGACAAAACAAAAAATAATCAGAATCTGAATTAATCCTTGTGATTTCAGGGTTTATAAGAATTTTATATACATACATACCTTTCTCTGTGTGTGTTAAGATCACTTAAGATCTACCCACTTCTCTATATTTCAGATATTAAATCCGGTATACTTATTAACTGTAGTCACATGGTTGAATTTATCCATCCAGAATTTATCCATCCTTCATAACAGAAACTTTATATCCACTGATCAATACCTCCTTATTTCCACTCCCCCTAATCTCTGGGCAACGAGCAATCTATTCTCTGCTTCGCTGAATTTGACTATTATAGATTCCAAATATAAGTGAGATCATGCAGTATTTGTCTTTCTGTGACTGTTTTCATTAAGCACAATGTTCTTCAGGTTCATCCAAGTTGTTGTAAATAGCAGGATTTCCTTCTTTTTTTAAGGCCGAATAATATTCTTGTGTGTGTGTGTGTTTGTGTGTGTGCGCTATATTTTCTTATCCATTCTCCTATGGATGGACATTTAGGTTGTTTCCATATCTTGACAATTGTGAATAGTGCTTCAATAAACATGGGGATGTAGATAACTCTTTGAGATAGTGATTTCATGTATTTTGGATATAGATATATAGATAGATATAGATATAGATATAGATATATAGATATAGATATAGATATAGATATAGATATAGATATAGATATAGATATAGATATGGATATACATACCCCAAAGTGGGATTGCTGGATCATATAATAATTCTATTTTTATCTTTTGAGGAGTATCTGTATCCTATTTTCCATAATGACTGAAGCAGTTTACACTCCTACCAATGGTGTACAAGTAGTAAATGTGAACAGTGTAAATTATATTTGGAGACCCCAGCCTTAGCAAAAGAGCTGTTTACTGACACTGAATTGGTCTTTTCAGATGACACGCTAGCAATACACTTTCAGACAAAATATGTCATATGTTCATATTTGCAATTAAATTCAGTACTCAAGGGGCTTTACTACCATTTTCTATAATAATCTGAATCTCATTTGTCCCATACCTAAACATGATTCAAAGAGAAACTAAGGATAAGAGACATAGAATATCACACAATAATTAATTTGCTTTGTTTTGTATTATACATACAACAGTCTGAGAATGAAAATACTAACATAATAACACAATGATATGATTAGTGCAGTTTTTTTCTCTGCACATTTTTTCTTTCTTATTAGGGTATATTCAATTAGAGATATGAAATTAAATATTTAAAATCCTTATAATTTTTCTTATGTGACTATATCAACCCATTTTTGCTTTTTTTTTTACTTTTATAAATTGTTTACAAAATTTTTTCTCTATATTTCTGTGAAATACTTATATGGTCCTATAGACAAATTAACAAAGCAAAATATGTCCTAAGAATTCTAGCTTCTGTCTCTGGATCCTCTACGATGCCTTCCTCTACTCCTAATAGGTTAGGCAGCCACTTGTTAGGTAAGTCTGTTGACTTACGTAGCCAGTGTTTTTTTTATTTTTGTTTATTTTAATATATAAACCCATGCATAGGTAAATATATGCCTGTATGTGTGTATATAAAATTTTAAGGTAAAATATGTAATTCAAGTTCTGTATCTGGTAAGAGCAAATAAGTTCATATAAGACTGACTCTCCCACACACAGAAAGCATAAATGTTGACAAAATGAAAAAAAAAACTGTAAGAAATCAACAGTGAACAAATGAAGGCATAATATAGAGGAGAAATGACATTTTGTAAACAGAAATGACACGAGGGGGTTCTAAATGTTTTGACCTTTAGTCTGAGAACAGACTGTGGTTGGCACTTTGACTATAGAGAGAACCAGATTATTTCTGGCTCGAAGAACAGGGATAACCTCAGCAACTACACAAGCAGAAAGCATTCTATAAAGGAGTGAGCTAGGATGGGTTCTCCAAATCCTATTCATAAATTCTGTCAAAATTTCCCTTTGACCTAAAATTCATACTTAACATCCCAGATAAGAATTTTTAAAAAATAGTATTTGGGTGCTGTCCCCAAAATGTCAATATTCACAATATTTAGGATACAAATTGACATTGTTTGATAAAGATACAGAACAACACAACACATTCTTAAAAAAAGACAATCAAGAAAGAACACATCAGAGATGATGCAGAAGCAGAAAAATATATTAAAGCAGTTATTATAACAGTGCCTACTGAAATAAAGAAAAATTTGCTAGAAATAAAATGAAAATACAGGAAATCTTAGCAGAGAAGCATAAACTATAGAAAAAACCGATGGAAAATCTACTATTGAAAAAAATATATATTAAGAAAAATGTGATTACTTGACAGCATGATTGTGATGGAAGAAAATCAATAAACATGGAGAGATACATCAGTAGATATTACACAATATGATGAACAATGAAAATGCTTTAAAAGAAATTAACAGAATTTAGGGACCTATGGGACAATCTTAAAAAGTCTAACACATGAGTGCTAGAGTCACCAGAGGAAAAGATTAAAACAGGCAGAAAAGGGTCCCCTGGGTGGCTCAGTCATTTGAATGTCTAACTCTTGATTTTGGCTCAGGTCACAATCCTGTGGTTAGTGGGTTCAAGCCCCACCTTAGGCTCTGCACTGACAGTGTGGAGCCTGCTTGGCATTCTCTCCCTCTCTCTGCCCCTTACCTGCTCATGTTCTTTAAACTTTAAATAAAATAAAATGGTCAGAAAAATATTTGAGCAAGTATAATGACTGATCATTTTCCAAATTTATTGACAGATATAAATGTACTGATGCAAGAAGCTGAATGAGCACCAACAAAGGTAAATAAACATGAGGAAAACCAGGCACATTAGTGTCAAACTATTGAAAACCAAAGTATAAAGGAGATGTTCTAAGAAATCGCAGAAGTGGTACACTTCACATACAGACAAGAACTACTCAACTGATCACTGAATTTTTATCAGGAATTATGAAATCCAAAAGACAGTGGAGCAACATCTTTTTACTCTGGGAAAAAAAGATAAACCAACAAAAAGTCAGCCCAGACTTCTAAGTTGAATGAAAATATCCTTCAAACCTGAAGGAAAAATAAAGACACTTTCAGGGAATGAAATCTAAGATAATCTAGTACCAGAAATGCTAAAGGAAGTTACCATAGTTATACTTCCAGCTAGATTGCTATGTTTTCATTTCATGCAGTTTTTGTTTGTATGAGAAAGTTTTTATTTATCTTTCATTTTTTCAAGATGTCTTCCCTGGGTAACAAATTCTTCCGCTGGTGAGATTCCCAGTCTCTCTGCAATATCACTGCTACACCATGCAAGATGTATGCTACATCTAACACCAGTGGTAAGTCCTTCAGTACCATTCAGCCAGTGCCTGAGTTAATTATCCTATCCTTAGAGTTTGTTTCTGTGATCCACTCTGGGTAACAACCTCAGGTTGGATTTCCTAGATGCAGTACATTTGTTTTGTGAGTGCTCTCACTAGCGTAAGGCTAGGGGAGCAAAGCTAGGCAAAAAACGGGGCCCCAGCTGGAGACTTTCTTCAGTCTGATTGCACTGTTAAGACTCCAGGACACGAAATGCACCACTGCGTTAGTGTCACCGTGAGGCTTAATACCTCATGCCAGTTAGTCACTGACTGAGGGGAAGTGGTGGTGTGGGTGGAACAGAGAAATAGCTGCCAGGGAAGAGTTGCTCCTGTTTCTCTGAGGGAAAGTCTCCAGGGAAAAGGTCAACAGAGCACCAGGGTGGGCTCAGGCTGTTAAGCCACCAACTGTTGATTTCGGCTCAGGTCATGATCTCACGGTTCCTGAGTCTGAGCCCCACATAGGGCTCTGTGCTCGCAGTGAGGTTTCCTTCCCTTCCTTACTCTCTGCGCCTCCCTGGAAACACGTGTGTGTGTGTGTGTGTGTGTGTGTGTGTGTGTGTGTGTGTGTGTGTATGCACATGTATACTCTCTCTCCTCAAAATAATAAATAATCTTAAAAAAAAAAAAAAAAAGAACGTGTCAACTGTATAGGAGGAATCTGGTTCCTGTATAAAAATCCATGTGTGATTTTCAGGCCTGACTATAGACAATTACAAAGTCTGTACCTGATAGGCCGCATGGGAGAAAGTTGCTCCCCAAACACCAGACAAGGTGACAGCCAGTACATTACACTCTCTGAAGGGAGTTGCAGGAAAGGACTCAGGCTCTTATGCATATTTAACATTCTCGGTACAGAAAGTCATCATTCCCACGTCCCCTATCTGGGGCCTTTTGCCAAGGTTTTTAGGGCCCTCTGCCAAGGCCTCTTACCAGGAGAGAAGAGGAAAACCTTGCAGATACTTTTCCTCATTGTGACTTGATACTTAATACATTCAGTTCCTAGATCTTCCCCTCACACTCCCCTCAGGCCCAGGATCCATAGAAGTGCAGAAATCTGTTGTTCCAGCCCCCTCAAGTGAGATGAGGTCAGCGCACACCTGCTGATCCACCTGACCCTCTTTCAGGTAAGCCATTCCATGGGGCAAAGTCGAATGAAGCGAGTCTGCATGTTCTCCAGTTTGGACCCTTGCTTATACCGTGTAACAGGAAGTGATGAAAGCCTTGACTATTCCTTCCATTTGTTTCTATTACCAGGTTAATTGCTTATTTTGACAGCTCGAAGCTCAACTGAGTTCCTAACAAACGATAGGTCCTTCAGCAGCTAAAGGGATTGAGTGGGACTCCTGGAACATCTACTCATTTTGGTCATGGTTATTTACTCTAGTTTTACTCTTTATTTTGAGGACTGTTTCCCTCCCTTTCTAATTCCTGAGTTCTAGCACCTCCAATTTTACTTGTCATAATAATTCCAATTTATATTGTATCTTCAGATGTTTTCATAATTCCATTTCATTCATTTAAAAATATAAGATTCTAGGGGCACCTGGGTGGCTCAGTTGGTTAAGCATCTGCCTCTTGATTAAGGCTCAGGTCATGATTTCATGGTTCGTGAAATCGAGTCTGGTATCGGGCTCTGTGCTGACAGCATGGAGCCCACTTGGGATTCTCTCTCTCCCTCTCTCTGTGCCCTTCCCCACTTGTTCTCTCTCTCTCTCTCTCTCTCTCTCAAAATACATTAATAAACTTAAAATATGTATATAAAAAATGAGATTCTAGGTTATCTGTTTTGGAGCATAAATTTATGATGTACAGAATTTTTCTTCCTTTTGAGAATGTTTTTCTCCTTTGTTGAGTTTCTTATAATAATCTCGCTTGGAATTTAAGAGCAATTTTTTTTTGGTACACATCTTTACATAAAATATGTTCATCTTATTTTAAAAGGCAGGACTTTTAGATTAACATTTTGAGCTTCATAGCTATAAAGATTCCTCTTTTGTTATATGCAGGACTATTAGAAAATATGGTCACTATTGTCTGAAATCTCCTCTCTGTCTCCCTGCCCCGACTTCTACATGTATCTTCTCTTTTCTGAACTCCTATTATCCTTGTACTGCTCAGTGTGAATTCTTATTTCCACTGTTTCTACTCAGTAGCAGCTTTCTTCAGGAAGGGAGTATTGTTGATTTGTTATAAGAGGTCATGTGATGAAGGCTTCTCAAGACTCTTCACAATATAGTCAGAATCTCATACTTACCTGTGAATTTACATGTGAAAAGTCTTCCAGGTTTCAGCTGCTACCGATAAATTGCCTTGCCACAAATTCTGATGAATGCTTGCTGACTGTTTTTTAGCTTTCTTGTTTTTAGATTCCCCATTCCTTACCTCAGCGTTCTTCCAAATGGATTCTCATATTGTGCAGATCTTGTACCTCTCAGTGCTCTGTCCTCACTTTCTGGGGTTCTGGGGGAAGCTCATCACTTATCTGTATTGTGGATGTCCATGGAGCTTTTGTTTCACTACCCTAATAACTCTTGTCAGCTTTCATGAGAAGTTGGGGGAGATTTAAAAATACTGCATTGCCCCCTGAATTTCCCTCATTTTCTTTTTTAAGCTCTGAGATTTAAAAAAAAAATTGAGGTTGTTATAAGGCAATGACAATAATTTAAGTACCCTAAATTAAGTCAAAATTTACCACCGGTGCAGTCCTAGACTACATGGATACAATATGTGCCTGTTCTCCTAAACAAGATACACGCATGGGTCGGAGACATCTGTACCTTGTTTGGTTTAGTATATTCTGCTAGGAAAATGCAGGTATTCTCTAGCTCTAATCCCAATTCTCACCCTGCCCATGCACCCAATGTCTGAGAACCAATAAATTACGTATTGTTCCATAAGTGTGCCCCATCCTCTCCTATTCTCAGGCATTAGTTTATACTGTTCCCTCTGTCTGAAGCATCCTGTCCTAATTCTCTCATTTCTGTGGTTTCCAAATAAAACACAGAATACTCCGTTACATTTGAATTGTCCCATACAATGTTATGGATAAATGTATGTTTTCACTCTTATGTGGATCCTGAGAAACTTAAGAAGACCATGGGGGAGGGGAATAAGAAAAAAAAAAAAAGTTAGAGAGGGAGAGAACCAAAACATAAGAGACTCTTAAAAACTGAGAACAAACTGAGGGTTGATGGGAGGTGGGAGGGAGGGGAGGGTGGGTGATGGGTATTGAGGAGGGCACCTGTTGGGATGAGCATTGGGTGTTGTATGGAAACCAATTTGACAATAAATTTCATATTTAAAAAAAAATAAAATATTATTTTCATTTGCCTAAATTCTATTGTTATAGAATTGTGATCTATGTATGATACTCTGTCTCTTTTCTCTATCATTAAAACTGGCTTTAAATACCTAGTTTGTAAGTCAGCCATTCGAAAAGAAAGTAACATTCTCTGACTCTCAAGGTTAAGTTACATAACTTACACATAACTTAAACTCTGAATATATATACACATGGGGTATTCACTGAATCATTCTGAGTGTGCTTATATAGGTGTATGTAATTTTAAAAGCAACAAGATTTTGAATATATAGCCATAAATTTAATAAAAGGATAATGCAGTGAAATCACATATGTGTTATAAACATGAACTTTAATGCTAAACAGAGTTTTTAAAAAAATCATATTTTACACTTGTATTAAGTTAGAAGCATAATATTTTTTGTCTGAGAGCTGAACAGAGTCAAATCTAAAGGCAATTTTCCTCAGTGAGAAAACTGTCATTTTTTAGCAACTAACATGTTTTAATATATGTATTCCTGACACCTTACATGTTGTGTTTTCACAAGTATACATTCTCATTCACAAGCAGAAAATGGCCTTGAATTCTGTAATACATAATCTAACAGCTTATGCAGTGAGAACAGAGCAGCACCACAAATAATACTGGCAATGTATTCCTATTCTACAATATTTCTCTTAGAGTCATCACTGATATTTAGATTTATTTTCATTTTAATTTAATAATATTTTTCTATCACAAGAGAAAATTTTGAAGGTTCAACTATTTATTGAGAAAAAAGACCTAGCCAATTTTCCCTGAATCCTGATTTTTCCCTGAGCACATTTCCTTTACGTACATTACACTGTCAATACATTTTATACAAAGACAAATGTAATCATTTACGTTTCATGTCAAAAAAAAAAAAACTAAGAAGAATAAAACTTTTTAGGTGTTGAGAAAAAAAATAATGGTTACTGCCAAGCCACTTTTTAATTATGCTCTTCAAATTTTTTTTCCGAGTGAAAAAAAGCCATGACTAGGTGGTGTTATGAAAAGTTGTTAAATTATATTGCCTGGAATAAAGAATCTCAGATATATCCAAGAGGCACTGAGAAGTTTAGGGAAGAAACAAGAGAAAAACAAATTCTACTGGAATGTTTTTGGGTTTGATATCACTTAATCTTGAATTGAGATTTAAAAAGGAAAAAATTCTTGGTTTAGGAGGGGGAAGATTGCTCTAGCACTGAAAAGGACTCCCATAGTAAGGCATATAATTACCCATTCTGCCATGGGAAAAATTATACTGTCAAAGGGTGATAAAAGCACCACTAACAGGACTATGCTCCTCAGGTAGTTTCAGAAGAGCAAACTGCTAGATTTATGTAGGAAATTTTGGAAGTGTGGAGGTCATGGACTGGTGCACTTCCAAAGGCTTCAGTAGGTTGACATTAGCTATCATAATATAGTTACTATGATAAAACTGTCAGTTGATTGGCACTCTGAGCTGTGTTTATGCAAGTAAGTCCATTTCTACTTGTTTGACTTGCTGAAGTCAAAAGCTGTTACTGATTGGTTTGCTTGTAAAAAATAAAAAAATTGTCATAAATCAGTTGAGTGGATTAAAATCCAATTTGGGTGACTGCTTGATAAATAGCTGTAGAATAATGAGTCTTTCCTTAGGACTGTGGTAATACGTTATTCTCAGTTTCTCATTTCAGTTTTCACACAGCCAAAGCTTCAGGAGAGACCATCAAATATTGTCCACATCATCAGTACTATTGTCGAATGAGGTTTTATTTGCCAATAAATATTTTTTGGTTTAAGCATCAATAAGTATGATTTCATCCTGGTTTTGTCTTTAAACCACTTTTTGAGTCACCTGTGGAGAAAATCCTATCCAGGAGTATTTGAGAGTTTGCATAACAAACATCAAAAAATTCTAAGGCAAATAAGCATGACTAGAGTTATAAGAAGAGAATAAAAGAGATTCTGGAGGGGGCGCCTGTGTGGCTTGGTCGGTTGGGCATCCGGTTCAGGTCATGGTCTCACAGCTCGTGGGTTCAAGACCCGCATCGGGCTCTGTGCTGACAGCTTGGAGCCTGGGGCTGCTTCAGATTCTGTGTCTCCCTGTCTCTCTGTTCCTCCCCTGCTCACACTGTATCTCTCTCCCTCTCTCTCAAAAATAAATAAACATTAAAAAAAACATTTTTTAAGAGATTCTGGGACAATGACCTAAGACTTTCTTTGCCTGATAAAGTCCCAAAGATGCTGAGTTTTCAGTTCTCTAAGCTTACATACAGATTATTTCACATTTCCAGTTCACATGAATTGTTGACAATGGTATAGTCTCTCTTTGGGTGACAGGAAGAAAACCCAAGACTAATCTGATTGCTCATAACTACTTATCTTAAGTAATTCAAACTGGTTTGTGCTGGCCTAGAATGTGGGTTGTATTACTCACTATGCCAACCAAAGTGATGGACAAGTTCTAAATGACTACTTTGAATCCTATAACTCTTACTAATGGAATTCTTAGATGTTTGTTACACTTGGTATTATTCATATTATTAGATAAGCTGATATTAATTAGGTCTGTTTTAGGAGACATCATCTACTTAGGTTACTGGAAAATCATCCACTTTGAATAGTTTATTAGGCACACAAAATAATTAACCATGGTTCTGGATTGTCACTGAAAAGTCTGATTTCTGTAAAACGAGAGCAACCACAGCTGGTCTAAAGGATATATGACTATTTTTAGTGCAGCTACAAGTATTTTATTTCTGGGTGTTGGCATAACAATCATTGGTGTATCTTTTTCACTTATCTGCCATAAATATCATTCTTGGTAATGTTAGTTTAACTTCCTGTCGATTTATAGGAACATCTTAGGATTTAAAACTCCTAATGCTAATACTTATTGGCAGATTGATTATTTAAAGTTGGTAGGTTTTACATTACTGACTAAAATTTTGAAAACCCATTCTCTAAAGGAAAAATAGGAGTTATCCTATCAAAATAGGATTTGATCAAGATATAGAACCACACAGTAATTTAAACAGGGGAAGATTAATATAAATAATTTTGAATCTGTAGAATAAGGGAATAACTGCAAAGATAGACAGATATAACTACAAAGTACCCTAGAGCAGAAACAGAGCACCAGAGAAAGGACAAATGCAGAAGAGTAGATATTCACCAGACTGCAGTGCAGACCTTGTTGAAGAAGATGTAATTGCAGCCCACAAGATGGCTGATAAGTTTTCTGGGTTTCTGGGGCTACAGCTGGTTCCCATTCACCACTCTAGAAGGAAACAATTCTCTGAGATATAGGTGAACCATGACAGGTGGAAAGGAAGACAGAGAGTATCAGAGCACTGTCGTATGAGACCTGGAGTGTAAGGTGTCTGTCTTGAAGTTGTTACTGTAATTGGCAATTGATTATATCTGGTAGTATAATTGGCAAGATGGTCACTGTAACCAGGGAGTGATGTAACATCACCAAGACTGTCCACAGAACAACACTAGACGTCTCATCCATGCGCTAATAGATTGTGCAGAACTTAAAAAAAAAAACAAAAACAAAAACAAAAACAAACATAGGCATTGAAACCAGCAGCCTTCTTTCACATGAAATGGCGCCCTCGGCGCCCTCTACTGACAAAGCATAACATTAGTCTCACTGTAGAGAGGAAATCCTTGGATTCAGTCTGTTATCACAGAGCATATAATGAAGGGAGAATTTGGAACTGAGAGACAACAAATTAATACCTAGCATGAGTGGAATATATAAAATGTATTAATGTAAATTATAAATAAAGAGGTTTTAAGTTAATATAAAGCAAATTATATAAAAAACCATTTTATTGGGGTGCCTGGGTGGCCCAGTCGATAAAGTGTCTGACTTCAGTTCCAGTCAATATTTCATGGTTCATGAGTTTGAGCCCCACATCGGGCTCTGTGCTGATAACTCAGAGCCTAGAGCCTGATTCAGATTCAGTATCTCTCTCTCTCTCTCTGCCCCTCCCCTGCTCATACTCTGTCTCTCTCTTTCAAAAATAAACAAAAAAAATTTTTTTTTTAAAGAAACCATTTTATTATGAAATACATGCAACAGTGCAATCACTGGTTGATCATAAAAAGTTAAAGAAACAAATTAAAAAATAAAAAAATAGGGGCGCCTGGGTGGCTCAGTCGGTCGGGCGGCCGACTTCAGCTCAGGTCATGATCTCGCGGTCCGTGAGTTCGAGCCCCGCGTTGGGCTCTGTGCTGACAGCTCGGAGCCTGGAGCCTGTTTCAGATTCTGTGTCTCCCTCTCTCTGACCCTCCCCCGTTCCTGCTCTGTCTCTCTCTGTCTCAAAAATAAATAAACGTTAAAAAAATTTGTTTAAAAAAAATAATTATATTAATTATAGGCATGGAAAATTCAGACAAATTATTACAATTGAAAAGGAAGTACAGCAAGTTTTCTAGACTTAAGATCAATATATACAAATCTATTGTGCTTCTATCTATGAGCAAAAAAGAACATCTGGAATTTTTATAAAAATAGAATTTAAAAAAACATAATTGTGACATCTGAACGTCCTTCTGACAAAGCTGTGATACATTTTGTAGAAAATACATCACAAAAGTTTAATGAATATTATGAATGAAAGGCAATTAAATGGAAACCTATGTCATAGCTAGGATTGTAAAATTAAGTATCATTGAAATATAAATACTGTCTGTAATATTTCATAATTTAAATTCATGTCCAATAAACACTGCCAAGTTTTTCATAAACCTAGATTATAAAATATATGTGGAAAAAAAACTAATTGCCTAGAATAGCCAAGACAACTATAGAGAAGAAGAGAAAAAAATGCTTAATCAAATATCAAGACATGAAAAACATAATAACTTACACATTGTGGGGAATTCACAGGGAGTTATTTGGACAAGGATAAAAATAAATAAATAAATGGAACACAGCCCAAAACCCAGATTAGATATTATACATATACTTGCAATTTGATATATGTATGTAGCATTAGTTATCAATGGAAAAAGTAAATGATTTCTTCTTGAATGGATGACCTACATGGGGAGGGCGGAATGAAATTGAATTCAACCTTCGCTAGTAAAAAAAAAAAAAAGAGAGAGAGAGAAAAGTACATCTATATATATTAAGACCCACATGTGAAAGTCCAAACTATAAAACTCTTACAAGAAAATGGTTAAGAATATTTCTATCATAAGATAGAAACACTTTTTAAACAAGATACAAAACACAAGCATACAGAAAACGTTTGATACACTTTACTGTATTATAAATAAAAAAGCTCTTCGTGGAAAAAATTAATAATCAAAAGGCAAGTCACAAACAAATATCTGTAATAACTAAAACTGTCAGATTAGAATATAAATTATAAAGAGATCATACAGGTCGGTCAAAATGGCAAACAAAGGGAAAATAAATAAAAGACACATGTAAAGGAAAATCTCAGAATAGAATGTCTCAATAGCCAAAATATGAAAACATACTCAACCTCACCAGGGATCAGGGAAATGAAAATAAATTTTGCCTCATATTGGCATTAGATCAATGAAATTAGAATAGCTAACAATAGAGATACTCTTACCACAAAACAAAGACAGACACTGATGAGTATAGTCACAATGGAAAGCAATTTTTCCATTATCTTGTAAAGATGAAGTTGCACTTCTCCTATAATTTAGCATCTCTACTTCTATATACATGCCTCTCAGAATTTTTCACACTGATGTACAAGGACACATATACAAGAATGCTCACCGCATAATTCTCCTAGCAAAATAAAATTAGAAACAACCTAAATATTTTTCACTAGGAGAATGGATTAAGAATACTGAGTATTTTAATTTAATGCAATTGTTTGAGTTAATTTGCAGAGAAAATTACTAAACTAGAAATATCTTTAAAAAAACATTCACAAATATAATGGAGTGAAAACAGCAAGTTGAAGAATATGTAAAGTCTGAGCCCACTTGTATGATACTCAAAAGCAGTAAAGACACATAAATATATGGATATACAAGACTTTAAGATATGTATTCACAAATTTTGAGAAAATGAGGGACAAAGAAATCATTCAAACTTTCATAAGCAAAGGAGTGGGGTTAAAGTCCTCATATCAAGGATTATCCAATCAAAATTGAACTTAATTTCTTTAAAGTAACACTAGAATCTTTTAAAACAATGGAGCAATGTTCTAAAATGTGAGAAAAAATAATTTCTAAATTAAAATTCTAGCACAATATCAAATTCAAATATGATTTAAATCATGCTTATACTGTGTTTCAAGAAGATTACATTCAATGCCCTTTCTCCGAAGGAAAATGGAAGATGTGCTCCACCAAAATGAGAGAGTATGAAGAGAAGAGATTGACATAGGGATAAAATGTATAGATCCTCATCTTCTATATAGGAATGTAAATAGATTATATGCAAAATTTTAAACTTTGGGGTGCCTGGGTGGCTCAGTCAGTTAAGTGTCCAACTCTTGGTTTTGGCTCAGGTCATGATCTCACAGTTTGTGAGTCTGAGCTCTGCATCAGAGTGCATGTGCTCTAAATAAATAAATAAATAAATAAATAAATAAATAAATAAATAAATAAAACAAAATAAATAAAATTTTAAAAGGCATATTACGGTCATATTATTTCAAAACACCAGAAACTAGTTTAATTCAACTGAAATCTTTAAGCTTTCATTATAAACTAGAATAACTAGTCACAAATATCAATCAATATTTAGCATAATTACTTTAAAGTGCAACTTCAATACAACTGTAAATTTGGAAATGTCTTACTTTTCTTCTTGTCAGTGTATATTTCCATGAAGAAACACCCTTTAAGTTTAGTCCTTACTGCATAACTCATCTTTTTAATTTTATATCCTTCCTGAGCCCTCTGTTTTCACCTTTCCTCACTATGTTCTCTGATTGACAGTGCATCTATTTATACTAAGACATTTTTCTTTGCACTCTTCGGAAATTTCCAGTATTTTACAGATTCTGTAGTATCCTCTCTATTACATAATTATTCAGTTTTTACTCGAGTTCTTCTTCAAAGATATCCTTATTCAAAAGAAGATGTATAAACCGATTTTTCTGACTTTTTGCTCTCCTAAGTAAAATCATTTTGTTCTTTCATTCGCTTGACAATTTAAAGAATTCTAATTTTCAAATAACTTCCTTAGAAGTCTGAAAACATAGCTTTATTATCTTTTACCAAGTTATGCTGATGATGAAAAATCTGTAAGTTTTTCAGTGAGAGCTGCTTTCTACTCTCAGTAATGTTTGTTTTTCCTGGCCCCCTCTAGAAGCTTTCCAAAGCTGATATTAGTGACTTGAAACTTCACAGGTATGTCTGTAGTTCAGATTTTTTCTGGGGGGGTGGGCAGGGGAGGTTGTCAATTTAGTTTGTTACTGGTTGACCCTTTCAATAACAAATAATAATTTATATTTTTCCCTAGTTCTGACAAATTTGACACAATTGGGGGGGGGTTTTATCATTTTTCCCACTCTGTCTTCTCTGTTGCCATGTTTTAGGACTTTCAATAGGAAATATTTAAACTTTATGAATTAATCTTCCTTATTCTTTTTGTTTTATGTTTTGTAGATTTCCTGCACTATCTTATACATCCCTTCTACTGATGGCTTCATCATCTATGCTTTTTATAAAGATAGTTAAAATTTCTTCCTTGTTCTCTAACTGCTTCCTTCTTGAGTTATTTAAATCTCTGACACAATATTCAATTTAATTTCTTATTCTACTGTCTTCATTAAGCAAACATTTATTTATCGACCATAATTTGCCAGAAACTCTTCTAGGACCTCAGGATATGTTAATAAATTTTGACATGGTCCCTCTTTTCATGAAAATGAGAGTCTACATCCCTGAATATCTGCTATGTCCAGGTTCAATTTCTCAACTTCTTCATCTTTGCCCTACTTTCCTATGCTATTTTCAACTGGACATTGGATTTTTGTTCATATTTAAGATGAGAGATAAACTGATTTCCTAGCTGTTAAGCAAATCCATTTCTGCCAGTGCATCTCTCTCCTAAAAGGAAATACAGAATAAGATCTCCATGTATGTGGGTAGTGAATGTGGGCCTAATGTAAGTTACACACACAGGAAATTTGAAGTTAGGCAACGTACATTCTGTAATGTGCCAAATATGGAGAGCTTTAATCTGGGTCACCAAAACCCACACTAAAATCTATAATTTCCCTTCAAATAAACGGTTCCATTTTTTAGATGGAACATATGGGCAATGTGACTACATGTTGCACTGCATTTCTAGAGCAGAGAAGCTGCAGGCTGTTTTTTCTATGAATGACTCCATAACTAACCATTCGCTTTCTGGCTCCACTATTCACTCTTATTCCCACAGCTCTCTGATTGGAACATTTCCTGGGTGGTCAGGGAAAGCTGCCCTCACGACTTAGATGTTCGAGCCTTCTCCCCACCAGGTAAGAACTCTGCATACTCAGCATTGTTTCTTCCCTCCACAATCTCCCAACCACTATCCATGACCAAAATTCACTCACAATACCCTTCCATTGGTGAGGAACTGTCTTGATCTTCTCACTGTTATAAGTTTAAAATATTGGGCTATTTTTTACAAGCAATGTGATTAGATTTTGAAAGAGGAGAGAAATAAGTGGGTGTGCTTATTGCTCATACTGGCAAAGAAGAAATAACACAGTTCTCTCTGTATATATAAATATTGGTAATATATATGTCAATATTGTATATCTATTATTTTGATATATATCTATTATGCATAAGTACATAGACATATAGAAACGTATTATATATGCACATGATATATAATATAGATATAGATATAGTGTACTTATTATATATACATTTATATATTGTAGAGATACATTTTTGTACATATATATGTATGTTATAAATATACGTATGTATATATATTTGTGTGTATGTGTACATTTTAACAAAAATTTATCTATGACTCATTATTATTTTATCATGCTAAAAATATTTTTTAGGATTGTGGCCTATATCAAATTTTTCTAAATTTCCCTTGATGATTAAAAACTAAAGTAGAACTACTTATATTACTATTTCTTTATATAGCCACATGGTGGCAGCAAAAGATAAGAGCACATGCAAAGAGACACTAAGCTATAAAGGAAAAAATAGAAACTTCTAAACACTGCTATAGAACAAGTGTCCAATTACAGAACAGGCACATAGTATAAAACTAATTTATATGATATGGGTTCTATGAAATTATTGAAATTCAGAATTTTTGTTACTTTTAATTTTAATGGATCAATAATGCAGCCAGCTGTGATTACCATGTTGAGTGTAACTGACCTTCTTTGTCATACACTTGGACTTACACTTTCAAAGTAGTTCCCACATTCTTAGCCACGCATCCAATGATATTTAACTTTTCTCTACATAAAAATTTATTTTCCTTCACTTATTATTATAGTCATAAATAGTAGGAGTGAGAGACTGAATATACAAACAAAGGCCAGAGCATCTACAATGAGAGAACTGTGACCCACAACCTGCTCACGACCCAACCCCTTGTCTACAATAAACAACCAAGGAAGTCAGCCTACTCTAAGTCAGATTTGTAGGAAGTCAGCCTGCTATCTCCAGTGACAATCCAGGAAGCTAAACAGTACTTCTGTAACAACAGGCCCAAATGGCCAAGACTTGATTAGTAACAGCTTCCCTAAGTTTTGTTCCCACTCCCAATTTAGGACCAAGAGCAGAAAGTCAATCATGCATGTCTGACCAATCACATAAAATGCACTCCTTCTTATTACCCTCCCTCCACTTTCATTGCACCAACAGCCTGCCCTTGAGTCTCTTCTCACATGCAAGTGATGGTGACTGACTCCCTTGTTATAGCAAGCTCAGAATAAATAGCCTTGCTTGCTCATTTGGTTGGTCTTTATTTATTTCCACAGTAGAATTTAAATTCATCCAGACCATAACGGGAAGAGAAGCATGGATATGTAATTTTAGCATTTTAGTCCCTAGAGAAAGAAGGAAAGGGAACACAGAACTCAGTAGAAATTGATACCTGTTGTAATTGCTATTCGACTATTATATTCCCTTTTTTTCTCAATATCTTTACACTTTTTTTCACTAATTATTGCAACTTGTAATTCTCACTATAAACAGCATTAACAAGAAAAACATGTTATCACCTCATATATTGCAACAATCCTGAAGATTGTTCTCTAAAGAAAACATTCTCACTTTCTGCCTAAAAACTTGAGACCAAATCTATTAGCCATTGTATCAATCTCTGGTTGATATCTATTCCACATGGAAACCTTACTTATAACTACAAGCAACATACCTTATAAAAATAATATGGAAAAGACTGAGGGAAAAATAAAGGATAATAGTTAGTACATACATATGTATATATGCAACTGGTTATGAAGCCACGGTTGGTAATTATAATTTCCTTTTCCATGACTCATTATATACTCTGTTTGTCCTTAGCCTGATTTCCTGCAGGCTAAGTTTCTTTAACCAGGAGGAAGGTGGGGAGAATCTAAACTTTCAATCGTGGTTTTGTTTTGTATTTTAGAGAGAAAGGGAGAGCACGAGCAAGGGAGAGGGGCAGAGGAAGAGAGAAAGAGAAAAAGAATCCTAAGCAAGCTCCATGCTCACTGAGGAACCCAATGTGGGGCTCGCTTCCATGATCCTGGGATCATGACCTGAGCAGAAATCAAGAGCTGGACACTCAATCAACTGAGCCACCCAGGTGCTCCTAAACTTTCAATCTTAAAGGTACTAGTCATTTTGCCTGTATATCATGATTTTCCATTAAATCTGACCACTAGACATGGGAGTAGTAGGAGGCACTCCAGATAATCCCCTGGGGGATTCAGACATATTTTGGCTTATTGTGTAATAGTGCTAATTTCTCCTGATAATCATGATCAGTTACCTCAGCCAATACTGTAATAGCTTCTATGCCTCAGAGTACTGGCCACAGTCTCAATGCCCAGTTTTGAGTCACCACTGTTGTATACACTTGCATGTACAGTTTTTGTTTTTTTCCTTTGCAGTCAAAACTTCTGAACCAGCGGTCTCCTCAGTAATGGTACTGATAAGCAACTATTTTGTGAGTGGATTATTAAGAGTCATAGTGGAAAAGATATTTCTAATCCCAATCCTTCATTTCCAGACCCACCACTGATAGCCAGATATAAATAAATATTGACTGCCAATAGATAGTATGTAGTATACAGGCTGGTCAGCTAAAACACTTTACTATGTTTGTATGTTTGAAGCTTGGCACTATATAAAGGAATGAACAGAAATTTTCATTTCTGTTCAGAAATGAACAGAAATATGCCCTCTAGGTGTATACATTATAAATTTTAACCATAATTTCCAAGAGTTGATATAAAAATGGTCATAAACATATATTATCATAAATTGTTTAATGATTACCAAAACATGTTTATTTTAACTGTATGGTATGATTCCAAAATGCTCTGTATACACTGAGACCACCTGTCTTGGTCTCAAAAGAACATTTCTTCTCAATCTGGAAAAATATCTTAAACTCAAAACACCTAAAACTCAATTATCAAAGATTCTACATATGTTTATCAAAAAACAGAATTATTAACTAACCAATTCTGTAGCACATGAATTCAATTATTCAATTTTTATTGCAATGCATGTATACCATTTTTAAAAAATATTAAGATAAATGAAATTGGGACTCCACTAACGTTTAAGATAAAATTTAAGATATATATACAAGTAAAATATAATAAAATGGAAAATGAGTATATTTATTTAAAACTATATTGCAAAATCTACTCTAAATGTCTTATATAAATTAACATTGTAATGTTGCATTTTGAACTATTTCAGGCTCTGCGGCATAAGTAATGAGGCAAGATCAATACCATACAATTAGTATTGCCATGATACTCCAATTAACATCAAATTGTTTTCTATCTTCTAGATTATAGGAAGTTTTCCATGTATGTTTATTTTTAATACTAAAATACTGAAACTATTTCAGCATGTTATAAAGAAATAGTATTAAAAACAATACTATATTTTACAATTAAGATGGAGTCACAGAAGCACATCCAGGATGAACTCTGAGTCTCATTCCATACCACTCAGTTGTACAGACAGAATCAGTGGACACAGAGTTAGCAGGGACAGAGTCAGTCAAAATCTCCGGGAATTTTCCACTGGATGAGTAATTCACTTATAAAAGTGCCTTCACTGAATTGTCAAGACCACTTTCACTGTACTCTTGTTCCTCACAACCTACTTTTATGTAATGACCTAAAGTGACCTTGTTGTGCTTTTGAAAACCATGTGATTTACTTGCAAAATAAACTATAAAAAATGTGTCTCTAAGACCTAGAGCAAGGTTTTCCACAAGGTTTAGGAATGTTAAGACAAAGAAGATAGTGATGGTAAAGATGATGACTAATGATAGTCACCACTTTCCATTTAAAACAACACCATTCCTGATGAAATACAGCCAGACCAACACTAAACAATCTTGCACACCTATAAAACTGATCTGAGGATTAACAGAACAATCTGTACAACCTGAACCACAGAATTCAGCAGGTACACAGCATGGAGAGGTGAAATGGGGGAGAGAGAGGCTGCGGAGGGCAGGGAGCTGCTTTTTCGTGTACAGAGAGGATGGAGACAGGGTGGGGGGGTATAGGAAAAATACCCTCCCCCCCACAAAGCAGCTGGAGAGAAAGTGGAAAAGAGGAAACAGCCTCAGTGACTGAACTAAAAAGGGAGAAAGAAGAAAGGAGAGGGTTTAAATTCCATTAAGACTCTATAAATAGGGAGTGCAGATTCTGAAACTCTGCAGTGCATTACCTGGTGGTGCTCTGGTGAGAAAGCGAATCCCCAGAAGCAGAGTGAGGTCCAGAGGTCTTTGGGTGACACAGGGAGAGCCCTTTGCCCTGCTGGGAGGACACCTGGTAGAGGCTGTGTGACTCCACCAAAGGCAAAGGCACCAGTGGACCCTGAAGAATAACAACATTCACTGATGCTGGAACAAGGTCGCTGGGGGTGAAGCCTGGTGCCAGATGCATGTTGTGATTTGTCATAATCCCTGAAACGCTGCTGGTACAGGATCACGTGAACTTTTTCTAGGGCTGGCTGGCACCCAGGAGCAATCTCTGGGCATCGGCAGCAGCACGGTCCCACGAACGTTCCTGGGTGCAATCGGCACACGGCCATTGCTCGGTGACACCCTCCCACAGAGGGGCAGAATTATTCAAAGATGCAGTTCCTCAGAAATAAGGAGTCAGAAAAAACAGCTGTATCTGAGATAAAACTCAGGAGGGAGGTGCCGCCTGGGGCTTGGTCACAGACTGTGTAAGAGCAGGGAGTGGACGGAAGCTGGAGACAAAGGACTGATGGGTGATTGCTGATCTTGCTAATCCGTGAGAAAAGAGTTCCGATACTAGAGACTGGGTAGCTGGGTGAGGCCATTATCACTATTCCCGTGCATGTGCATACACACCTACAAGTGCCACAACAATCCCCCAGTAAGTTAGGCAATGCCATCTAGCGGAGAATGGAGCCATTACACTAAGCCCCGCCCAACCAGGCCGCCTCACTCTTCAGGAACATGAGCCTCTTCACCTGATTAGTTTATGGACTATAAAGTGCTTCATAGTTTGACATCTAGAGGAAAACGAAGTAATTTCAGTCATATTCCAGTCTGTTAACTGGTCCATCTATTCAATTTTCTTTTTTCTTTCTCTTTTTTTTGCTTTTTCCTTGAAAACAGAAAGAGAGAAAAAATATTTTATTTTCAATTTTTATTAAAAATATTTTTCTTTGATTTTTTTCTGCTATTTTTTTACTTTTGTGTAATTTTTTTTCAAATTCTATTTTACTTTCATCATTTCGTTTTGTTCTACTTCAGGGTATTCATTTTGTCAAAATTTCAAACAATTTCCTTTTTTTTTCTTTCTTTCCCCTTTTTTCCTCTCATCTATAAAGCCCCTTTCAACACCCAGATTAAAACACACCTAGGATCTATGATCCTTTATTCGATTTTTTGTGTATGTGTTTCTTTTTAATTTTTTAATTTTAATATATTTTTTAAATTTAATTTTTTTAATTTTAATTTTTTTACCTCATTAATTCCTTGTCTCCCTGCAAAATGATAAAACGAAGGAATTCACCCCAAAAGAGAGGGAAGGAAGAAAAACAGCTAGGGACTTAACCAACATAGATACAAGAAAGACGTCTGAACCAGAATTTAGAATCACAATAATAAGAATACTAGCTGGAGTCGAAAATAGATTAGAATACATTTATGCGGAGATAAAAGAAGTAAAAGCTAGTCAGGATGAAATAAAAAATCCTATAACTAAGCTGTACTCTCAAACGGATGCCAAGGCGGCAAGGATGGATGAGGCAGAACAGAGAATCAGTGATATAGAGGACAAATTTATGAAGAATAATGAAACAGAAAAAAAGAGGGACACTAAGGCAAAAGAGCACGATTTAAGAATTAGAGATCAGTGACTCATTAAAAAGGAACAACATTAGAATCATAGGGGTCCCAGAAGCAGAAGAGAGAGAAATAGGGGTAGAAGGGTTAAGTGAGTAAGTCATAATGGAAAACTTTCCTAAGGTGAGGAAAGACACAGACATTAAAATCCTGGAAGTACAGAGGACTCTCATTAGGTTTAACAAAAACTGACCATCAACAAGGCATATCATAGACAAATTCACAAAATACTCAGGCAAGAAAAGAGTTATGAAAGCAGCAAGGGAAAAAAACGTCCTTAACATACAAGGGAAGATAGATCAGGTGTAAGACAAACCTATGCACAGAAACTTGGCAGGCCAGAAAGGAGTGGCAGGATATATTCAACGTGCTGAATCAGAAAAATATGCAGCCAAGAATTCTTTATCAAGCAAAACTGTCATTCAAAATAAAAGAAGAGATAAAAAGTTTCCCAGATAAACAAAAATGAAAGGAGTTTGTGACCACTAAACCAGCCCTGCAAGAAATTTTAAGGGGGACTCTCTGAGAAAAGAAAGATGAAAAAACAAAACAAAACGAAACAAACAAACAAACAAACAAAAACAAATAAAGACGAAAAGCAACAAAGACCAGAAAGGACCAGAGCACACCACCAGAAACTCCAATTCTACAAGAAACATAATGGCAAAAAATTCATATCTTTCAGTACTCACTCTAAACTTCAATGGACTAAATGCTCTAACCAAAAGACATAGGGTCACAGAATGGATAAGAAAACAAAACCCATCTACATGCTGTTTACAAGAGACTCACTTTACATGTAAAGACACCTTCAGATTGAAAGTAAGGGGATGGAGAACCATCTATTATGCTAGTGGTCAACAAAAGAAAGCTGGAGTAGCCATACTTACATCAGACAATCTAGTCATTAAAATAAAGACTGTATCAAGTGATGAAGAAGGGCATTATATCATAATTAAGGGGTCTATCTACCAAGAAGATATAACAATTGTCAACATTTCTGCACCAAATATGAAACACCCAAATATATAAATCAATTAATCAAATATAAACAAACTCATTGATAATATACCATAATGGTAGGGAACTGAACACCCCACTTACAAAAATGGACAGATCATCTAATCAGAAAATCAACAAGGAAACAATGGCTTTGAATGACACACTGGGCCAGATGGACTCAACAGATACGTTGAGAATATTTCATGCTAAAGCAGCAGAAGATACATTCTTCTCCAGTGCACATGGAACGTTCTCCAAAATAGACCATATACTGGGACACAAATCAGCCCTAAGTAAGTACAAAAGATCAAAATCATACTGTGCATATTTTCAGACCACAACGCTATGAAACATGAAATCAGCCACAAGAAAAAATTTGGAAAGGTAACAAATACTTGGAGACTGAAGAACATCCTACTAAAGAATGAATGGGCTAACCAGGAAGTTAAAGAGAAAATTAAAAAGTACATGGATGCCAATGAAAATGGTAACACCAAAACCCAAAACCTCTGGGACTCATCAAAGGCAGTCAAGAGGAAAGTATATAGCAAACCAGGCCTTCCTAAAGAAGGAAGAAAGGTCTCAGATACACAACCTAACCTTATGCCTTAAAGAGTTGGAAAAAGAACAGCAGATAAAACCCCAAACCAGCAGAAGACAGGAAATAATAAATATTAGAGCAGAAATTAATGCTATCAAAACCAAAAAACAACAACAAAAACCCACAGTAGAACAGATCAATGAAACCAGGAGCCAGTTATTTGAAAGAATTAACAAAACTGATAAACCACTAGCCAGTCTTATCAAAAAGAAAAAGGAAAGTGCCCAAGTAAATAAAATTAAGAATGAAAGAGGAAAGATCACAACCAACACAGCAGAAATAAAAACAATAATAAAAGAGTACTATGAGCAATTATATGCCAATAAAATGGGCAATCTGGAAGAAATGGACAAATCCCTAGAAACATATACAATACCAAAGCTGAAACAGGAAGAAATAGAAAATTTGAACAGACCCATAACCAGTAAAGAAATCGAATTAGTAATCAAAAATCTGCCAAAAAACAAGAGTCCAGGGCCAGATGGCTTTCCAGGGCAATTCTACAAAACACTTAAGAAAGAGTTAACAGCTATTCTCTTGAAGCTGTTCCAAAAAATAGAAATGGAAGGAAAACTTCCAAACTCTTTCTATGAAGCCAGCATTACCTTGATTCCAAAACCAGACAGAGACCCCACTAAAAAGCAGAACTGTAGACCAATCTCCCTGATGAACATGGATGCAAAAATCCTCAACAAGATGTTAGGCAACCAGCTCCAACAATACATGAAAAAATTATTCACCACGACCAAGTGGGATTTATACCTGGGATGCAGGGCTGGTCCAATATCAAAACAATCAATGTGATTCATCACATCAATAAAAGAAAGGACAAGAACCATATGATCCTCTCAATAGATGCAGAGAAAGCTTGGACAAAATATAGCATCTTTTCTTGATAAAAACCCTCAAGAAAGTAGGGATAGAAGGAGCATACCTCGAGATCATAAAGCCATATATGAATGACCCAACGCTAATATCATCCTCAATGGGGAAAAAAACTGAGACCTTTCCCTCTAAGGTCAGGAACAACACAGGGATGCCCACTCTCGCTATCGTTATTCAACATAGTATTGGAAGTCTTAGCCTCTGCAATCAGACAACACAAAGAAATAAAAGGCATCCAGATCAGCCAGGAGGAGGTCAAACTTTCAGGCTTTGCAGAGGACATGATACTCTACATGGAAAACCCAAAAGATTCCACCAAAAAACTTCTAAAACTGACTCATGAATTCAGCAAAGTGGCAGGATATAAAATCATTGCACAGAAATCAGTTGAATTCTTATACACCAACAATAAAGCAACAGAAAGAGAAATCAAGGAATCGATTCCATTTACAATTGCACCAAAAACCATAAAATACCTAGGAATAAGTCTAACCAAAGAGGTGAAAAATCTATACACTCAAAACTATCAAAAGCTTATGAAAGAAATGGAAAAAGATTCCATGCTCCTGGATAGGAAGAACAAATATTGTTAAAATGTCAACACTACCCAAAGCAATCTACATATTCAATGCAATCCATATCAAAATAACACCAAATTCTTCACAGAGCTAGAATAAACAATCCTACACTTTGTATGGAATGAGAAAAGACTCCGAATAGCCAAAGCAATCTTGAAAAAGAAAACCAAAGCAGGAGGTATCACAATCCCAGACTTCAAGCTATACTACAAAGCTGAAATCATCAAGACAGCATGGTACTGGCACAAGAACAGACACTTAGATCAATGGAACAGAATAATGAACCCACAAATGTATGGCCATCTAATCTTTGACAAAGCAGGAAAGACTATCCAATGGAATAAAGACAGTGTCTTCAGCAAGTGGTGCTGGGAAAACTGGACAATGACATGCAGAAGAATGAACCTGGACCACTTTCTTACACCATACACAAAAATAAACTCAAAATGGATGAAAGACCTCAATGTAAGACAGGAAACCTTCAAAATCCTTGAGGAGAAAGCAGGCAAAAACCTCTTTGATCTTGGCCTCAGCAACTTCTTACTCAACATGTCTACAGAGGCAAGGGAAACAAAAGCAAAAATGAACGATTGGGACCTCATCAAAATAAAAACCTACTGCACAGTGAAGGAAACAATCAGAAAAACTAAAAGGCAACCGACAGAATGGGAGAAGATATTTGCAAATGACATATCAGATAAAGGGTTAGTATCCAAAATCTATAAAGAACTGATCAAACTCAACACCAAAAAAACAAATAATCCAGTGAAGAAATGGGCAAAAGACATGAATACACACTTCTCCAGTGAAGACCTCCAGATGGCCAACCAACACATGAAAAAATGCTCAACATCACTCATCATCAGGGAAATACAAATCAAAACCACAATGACATACCACCTTACATCTGCCAGAATGGCTACCATTAACAACTCAGGCAAAAACAGGTACTGGCGAGGATACAGAGAAAGAGGATCTCTTTTGCATTGTTGGTGGGAATGCAAGCTGGTGCAGCCACTCTGGAAAACAGTATGGAGGTTCCTCACAGAACTAAAAATAGAACTACCCTACGTCTCAGCAATTGCACTACTAGGCATTTATCCAAGGGATACAGGTATGCTGTTTCAAAGGGGCACATGCACCCCAATGTTTATAGCAGCACTATCAACAATAGCCAAAGTATGGTAAAAGCCCAAATGTCTATTGACGAATAAATGCATAAAGAACAGGTGGCATATATATACAATGGAGTATTACTCGGCAATCAAAGAGAATGAAATCTTGCCATTTGCAACAACATGGATGGAACTAGAGGGCATTGTGCTGAGCGAAATTAGTCAGAGAAAGACAAATATCATATGACATCATCCATATGAGGACTTTAAGACACAGAACAGATGAACATAAGGGAAGAGAAGCAAAAATAATATAAAAACAGGGAAGGGGTCAAAACATAAGAGACTCTTAAATATGGAGAACAAACAGAGGGTTACTGGAGGGATTGTGGGAAGGGGAATGGGCTAAATGGGTAAGGGACATTAAGGAATCTACTCCTGAAATTCTTGTTGCACTGTATGCTAACTATTTGTATGTAAATTAAAAATTTTTTAAAACGCCATTCCTGACAAGTCTGGCAATAATCATGTACTTTATTTTTTTTTAATTTTTTATTTTTTAAATTTAATTTTTAATTTTTAATTTTCATTCATTTTTAATTTTTTTAAGCATGTGGAGCCCAATATGGGGCTTCAACTTACAACCCTGAGATAAAGACCTGAGCTGAGACCAAGAGGTGTATGCTCAGCCAAATGAGCCAACCTAGGGGCCCCAAACATTTACTTTAGATCATAAAACAGATTCTGTATTATCATGTAAAATATCAGTGAGTACAAAATTATCAGTATTTATGAATATAATATTATTTGATTACTTACTAAAGGGATAAGAACTTCATTGTAGGTGATTACACTATGATTTTTGTTTGGGGGGATACATAAATACACTGTATACAATAACATACATCTCACACTAGAAAATTAAAATTGGTATTAAAAAGTACCATAATGATAAAAATTAAAGAAAACGATGGGAATAATGATATATATTCCTATGGACACAGTCCAGAAAAAAAACTTCTATAAAATTATTGAATAGTGGACTATAATCTAAACAGACAGCTTCCCAATTATACATTTATTACTTTAGAAGAAATTGTATATCAATTCTTATAAAATCACAGTTTTTATTCATAGGAACAATACTATTAATAGTCATCAGTTTCACTGGATAGTCCATGAAATCCCTGAACTACTGATAAACTGACAAAGTAAAGTTTATAATGTATATTTCCACAAGAATTGTTTCAGAAAATGTCATTGTTAAGAGAACTGAAGCTTGATGAGCAGTATTATAACCATATCTAAGAGTAGGTGGAGATTAAATTTATACAGAAACAGTAACATCAGGCAGATGATTTACAACCTAAATACAGGATAAAGCAGTTGGTTCAGGAAATACAACACATAGTAGTCAAAAGTCTAAGTAAGAAGCTAGCAGGTATCTGAACACTTAGGCAGGGCTTGGCTATGAATTAGTGAGGCAACTAGTATTGAGGTGTTAGCTACAGGGACAAGTGCGCAGGGATAAAACTCCAAAGTCATCCAAAAGGACAATGCTAAACCATTAAATACCAATCAAAACCTCAACTTACAAGTTTAAATTTTTTTAATGTTTATTTATTTTTGAGAGACAGAGACAGAGAGAGAGAGAGAGAGTGAGCAGAGGAGGGGCAGATACAGAGGGAAACACAGAATCTGAAGCAGGCTCCAGGCTTGGAGCTATCAGCACAGAGCCCCATGTGGAGCTCGAACTCACAAATCATGAGATTATGACCTGAGCTGAAGTCAGACGCTTAACCAACTGAGCCACCCAGGCGTCCCTCGACTTATAAGTTTCAGTCTTAACTAAGCTGAATATAAATTCTCAGGTTAACTCCTCTGTGAATTTAAATTTCATACAGTGCATCAATTTAATATACCATTTTAGTCACATTCAATTTTCGATAATTAGGAATAAAGCTGCTCTAAACATCCATGTGCAGTTTTAGGAGTAAGTTTTCAAATCATGTGGCTAAGTGTTTAGGAGCATGGTTGCTGGATCATAGGGTGAGGCTATCTATCTTTAGTATTATAAGAAGTGCCAAATTGTTTTCCACAGTAGCTGTTTGACCTCGCATTCCCACCAGCAATTAATGAGAGTTTCTTATTCTCCATTATTGCCAATGTTTGGTAACGTTAGCTTCTTCAATTTGGCTATTGTTAGCTTTCTGTATCTTAGCCATTCTAATAGGTATGTAGGCATCTTGCTGTTTTAATTTTCACCTTCCTGACAGCAGGACATAAATTCATATAACAGCAGAGATGATAAAATACATAGGCAAAGATGCAGTACAGTAGGGATGTTGTTTATGGTCTATATGAATAGATTAAACATAAATTCAAATGATTTTGTACACATAGTTTTCATGTCATTTCCCCCCAAAAGTAAGGAAAATCTAAATTATATTTTATATTGACAATGGAATTAAGCAACGGTATCTCTGGGGCACCTGGGTGGCTCAGTCATTTAAGCATCTGACTTGATCTCGGCTCAGGTCATGATCTCTTGGTTCATGGAGTTGAGTGCTGAGTCGGGCTCTGTGCTGACTCTCTCTCTCTCTCCCTCTGTCCCCCTCTCTCTCTGCCTCCCTCCCTCTCTCAAAATAAACAAACTTAAATAAAAAAAATAAAAGTAAACAATAGTATCTCTGCTTGCTTCATGTGTGAGTTTACAACCATAATATATTATTTAAACCCTTAGAAATAAGGCACCAATAAGGAAACCTATTTACTACCAGGTCATAGTTCAACATATATGAAATGTATACAAATTAACTTTAAAGTATGTCTAAATGGATATATGTACATGTATCTGTATCCACACACACATCAGAGAAAAATAACTGGCCTTGACTAATAAACTTATGAAAAAAATATTCACTTTTATAACTGAAAAAAATACAAAAAAATAAAATGCAAAAAAAATGAATCAACAAGCAAAATTTAATTTGAAGGATCAGGAGTTATTAAGATGGACTTTCAAACCACTGGCTAATTTTTTTAAGAATTCAATTTAGAAATCAATATCAAAAGTGTGAGATACAATTTTAATTAAAGCATACAAATGTAGTACAAGGCATTATGACAAGTTTGTTAATAGGTGAGATGGAATCTCATCAAATTATGAGCAATGATTATTTAGAGATGTTGGAGAAGTGACTATTTTTGTTTTATTTCCTGAAATTTCCAGATTTTATAAAATAAGTGTTATTTTAGTGATTATAAGAGTTATTAATAAAAGATGTAAAAGTGTTACTCATAATTGGTAATATAATAGAAATGAGGATCTAAATCCCTAATGATAGAAGAATGGTCTATTATGGTCTAAGCATTCCATTGCTGATACTCTACCATAATAATTATTTACAAATTGGGAAACACTCAAACTATAATTCTAAGAAATAAAAAGAGACCCTGTTATATATTACTATGATCACATTCACATCTTTGTGAAGAGATAGAGACAGAGACAAAGAGATAGTGAGAGAGTGTATTAATGAAGATAGAGACCTTGTCTATCTTGTACAGTCTGTAGGCTCAATACCTAGGCCTAGATTAATGTCTGCCACAATGTAGATTCCCAATGACTCATTTATAGAATGAATGTATGCATGCAAGATTACTATATATTGAGACCTAAAGAAATATACTAAAATGCCATATACACTAAGGTTGATTTGGGGTAGTAGAATTATAGATGATCTTTAAAAATGTTTTCCTTTACATTTTTATATTTCCTAATGTTTCTATAATACATATACAAAATATAATCTATCTCTTATCCTAATATGAAGGATTAGAGAAAATATCATACACATTTTAATGTGATCCTAGGTATGTTTTAAAAAAAAAGGTGATACAAACTAACACTTTCATTCTATTAAAAAATATTTTAATTTTTTTTGAAATCACAGTGAAATGGCTGTTCTGATTAAAATACAATCAAGAATATCTCTAGTTCTGTAGCAATTTCTTATACAATATAACTATGAAAATCTCTGCTGATGGTTAATTACTGTCAGAATTGAAATTAGTATTCCAACTACCAACTCTTTAAAGAGGCCTTAGTACAACAGAAAAGAAGCACCAGATGTTCAGATGACTGCAATTTTGTCCTCAGCAAAGGTTATAATCAGGTTCACAATATAAGCCTCGATGAAGAAGCAGTGTGCTATAGAAGAAAAGTACACTGGGCAAAAATTCATAAAAAATTAGCTCAAAATTAGTCTCCATCACTTAGTAATTATGAGTTTGATTCATCCTTAACTTTCGTAAGCCTCAATTGCTTCAACTATATAATAGAGATCATAATAACTGGCTTACTTGCTCATTTCAAGTATAGTGTATATTTGTCAGATTTCAAAGAACTCTTGTGCTTGTTTTTTGTTGTTGTTGTTTTTTACTTTTTTGCTTTTTGTTTCTGTTTTTATTTGCAGAGTATCAGTCTTTTATTTTCCCTCTCTTATCCAGCAAAGCACATGCCTTCAAAACCATTTTCTTTCAGTGGAAAAAATTATTAACTATGCTGGAGCAAGTGACCAACTGTCATGGACATAACCACCACTAGAAAATTATTTTGAGAAGTGTGTTTAGAGATTGTTTTACTTAAAATACAGACTTTTTTAACGTACATAATAGTATCAAACAAACTGTGATCTTCTTCACATTGTTTACTTAGTTTTACATTAAAGCTGGTGTGGCTAAAAATAGTACAAGATTATACATCATGATATTTCCACATGGCCAGAGTAGGAGGCTCCTGTCGTTTGTAGATTCTGAAGCTTCTGAGTCAGCCAACCCTTGCCAAAATTTTCTTTGGATATTAGGCAATGTTCCCATATTTCTTAAAGAGACTCCCAAAGTATTTTTATAGGTCTCATCTGCCATACCCTCTCCTCCCTGTTCATCCATCATACCATCACCCCAGTAACATCTGAACTTTCTTGAGCCTATCAGTACCCTTTGTCATATCTCCTTCTGTTGGTCCTTTAGAACTATATCTTTATAATTAACAAACCCTTTATATCCTCATCTTCTCTGAAGGATTATCTCCCCCTCCTTATTCTAACTGAAGCCAGACTACTCACTAAAGGTACTAGTTTGCTGTCATCTCAACTACTGTTTGTTCTCTCTCTTGCTGGGAATGTTAGAGTACGAGAGTATAACCCTTGCCCCTTCAAGACTAATGTTTCTCCGTCTTCTAAAACTTTCTGCCCTAATTTTTAAAAAGAAACCCCATGTCCTATGCCCCTAATCTTCCCAGCTCTTAGTCCAATGTTTCCTCCCCTTTATACACAAATTCTTCAAAATATTTTTTACATATACTCTTACCTTTCCCTGCTGCCTACTCTCTGTTCAATACATTCCAACATGACTACTGCCA